>NC_082390.1:10813949-10815648 GCF_031168955.1 Gadus macrocephalus
CAACGACCACGCCCCCGAGTTCACACACCCCCTGGTGAGCCGCCTCCACCTGCTCCTCCTCCCCCTCCTCCCCCACCTCCCCCTCCTCCATCACCTGTATGCTCCCCGTGTGGAACCATCAACCGCTGGAAGAGTGGAGGATCCAGACCTCCAGCTGGTCCAGGACCAGTCTGTGTTCCTGGTCCAGTCTGTGGTGCTGGTCCAGGACCAGTCTGTGTTGCTGTCCCAGTCTGTGTTCCTGGTCCAGTCTGTGGTGCTGGTCCAGGACCAGTCTGTGTTGCTGTCCCAGTCTGTGTTCCTGGTCCAGTCTGTGTTGCTGGTCCAGTCTGTGGTGCTGGTCCAGGAACAGTCTGTGTTGCTGGTCCAGGAACAGTCTGTGGTGCTGGTCCAGTCTGTGTTGCTGGTCCAGGAACAGTCTGTGGTGCTGGTCCAGTCTGTGTTGCTGGTCCAGGAACAGTCTGTGGTGCTGGTCCAGGAACAGTCTGTGGTGCTGGTCCAGTCTGTGGTGCTGGTCCAGGAACAGTCTGTGGTGCTGGTCCAGTCTGTGGTGCTGGTCCAGGAACAGTCTGTGGTGCTGGTCCAGTCTGTGGTGCTGGTCCAGGAACAGTCTGTGGTGCTGGTCCAGTCTGTGGTGCTGGTCCAGGACCAGTCTGTGTTGCTGGTCCAGTCTGTGTTCCTGGTCCAGTCTTTGGTGCTGGTCCAGTCTGTGTTCCTGGTCCAGTCTGTGGTGCTGGTCCAGTCTGTGTTCCTGGTCCAGTCTGTGGTGCTGGTCCAGTCTGTGGTGCTGGTCCAGTCTGTGTTGCTGGTCCAGTCTGTGTTGCTGGTCCAGTCTGTGTTGGAGGCTCATCATCTCAGCACTGCTTGTTTTGAGACTTCATATTAACATAATTCTGTTTGTTATCAGACCACTTTAAAGCTTCCCCTGTTAGGCCAGCAGAGTCACCTTCTGTTAGCTATTAAAGTAATTAAGGATTAAAGTAATTAAATATTAAGAGTCTGTAAACATATCTGATATGAGACTCAGGCTTGATGCCAATGTCCACTTCCCTGTCCCTTGCCCTCACACTGCTGTCAGTCAGTCAGTCAGTCAGTCAGTCTACCAGTCAGTCAGCCTACTTTCCTCTCCTTGTCGCTCCTTGTCGCTCCTTGTCTCTCCTAGTCTATCTTCTGCTCTCTTTTCCACTCCGTGACTCCCTGTCCGTTTTCTGTTCTGGGGCTGATGGGAAATAAATAAAAAGAACTGTCAGAACACAGGAAGTGACCTCGGTGGTCCTGCATGCGTCGTGTTTCTTAATGGAATCTTTGACAGACGTCGTCAAGGTCTGACACGCATCAGCCCGTCATTACCCATGATGCATTGGGGTAGGGTGTATCAAATGTTGTCATCTCTCACAGCACTTTGGTGTGTGTGATTATGCGTGTGTGTGTATGTGTGTGTGTGTGTGTGTCTGTGTGTGTCTGTGTGTGATTATGCGCGTGTGTGTGTGTGTCCGACAATGTGTGTGTGTGCGGTAACTTGTGTGTCTGGGGGTATTTGCAGTAACGTGTGTGTGTGTGTGTTGATGTGCGTTGATTGAGAACCTGTTCCCTTGAAGAACCCATGAAGGAACTAAACGGCATCAAATCTGATGCAAAGCCGCGCCCTTCAGATAGATACCCTCATGTCTCTAGCTGTATCTCTCACTGGTGTCCACATATC
>NC_082390.1:10820748-10879643 GCF_031168955.1 Gadus macrocephalus
TCCACCAAACCTTAATCAAACCTCCATCAAACCTTAATCAAACCTCCACCAAACCTTAATCAAACCTCCACCAAACCTTAAACAAACCTCCACCAAACCTTAATCAAACCTCCATCAAACCTTAATCAAACCTCCACCAAACCTTAATCAAACCTCCACCAAACCTTAAACAAACCTTAATCAAACCTCCACCAAACCTTAATCAAACCTCCACCAAACCTTAAACAAAACTTAAAGGGGACGTATTATGAGAACAACACTTTTCCTGGGATTTGGGGTGTTGTTTAGGGTCTCTGGTGCTCCCACACGCATACAAACTTTGAAAAAAAGTCTGTACATGATTTTTTGAGTGAGATATGGATTTCTGAAAGTACCCCGCCTACAGTTACCAAACGAGCGAGTCCGTTTCGGCGGCCCCTCCGAGCTCAGCTGCCGGACCGCCACGAGCGACCCCCGCCGGCGGTGTACTCCGGGAGCTGAACTGCGGCCGAAGCTGGCCGGTCCGGTGGGGGAAGGTCTCGGCGGCAGTCCAACAGCTCCGGCGCGGGGAGCATGGCGGCAAGTCCGGCAGCTCAGCTCCCGGAGTACAATCCCTTTCTCCTCCATGTCGCGGTTCAATATGGACTTCAGAGAGTCAAGGCCAAAGTTCCTTTACCCCAATTCCTCTCAACCATGGCCGAGATATCCCCCACTACGAGTCTTTACTTGTTGTGGAAGTGCCAGAGACGTCAGACGCAGTCTTTATAATTCATAATATCATCCGAGGGGCACATAGCTTGCTCACCGCCGCCCCGCTCTGAATCAACCTCCATTAATCCAACATCAACTCAGGAGATTAACAACTCAGGAGATTAATGGGGATGCAATGACAATTAAATAGAAGAGAACTAATAATGTGTGTGTGTGTGTGTGTGTGTGTGTGTGTGTGTGTGTGTGTGTGTGTGTGTGTGTGTGTGTGTGTGTGTGTGTGTGTGTATCTGTGTGTGTGTGTGTGTGTGCGTGTGTTCAGGCAGCCCCCCGGCAACAGGGACCGGCTCCCTGGTGGTCCACCTGGGAGACGTCAACGACCAGGCCCCCTCCGTGTTCCCGGCGACGGTGCGCGTGTGTGAGGCGGCCCGGGAGGTGGGGCTGGTGGAGGGCCGGGACCGCGACCTGGACCCCAACGCCGGGCCCTTCAGGATAGAGCTGGGGGCCGCGGCCGGCCTGCAGGACACCTGGGAGGTCAGCAGGGTCAACGGTAGGGCACGAACACACACACACACACACACACACACACACACACACACACACACACACACACACACACACACACACACACACACACACACACACACACGCGCGCACACATACACTTACACATACACACATACACACAGGCCTGATAGAGTTCAGCCGTGGTGCCTGAATTCAGGCTTGAGCTCGGCCATGTATGTTGTCAAGAAAAGTGAAAGTAGGTGAGTGGTGCCTTTTTAAAATGTCTTGTCAACACGTCACCCGACCTGACCTTTTGATTGACATGTCTGCCACCAACTATATAAGGAAGTATTTTACCTTTGTGTCTTTGCACTGAGGATGGTCTGAATGGGACTGAAAACGTTTTGAACGCACTTTGGGTAGCACTTTACACTTTTATGCAATAAAAACGTATTGTTGCATCGGCTACATGGTGTGCGAGTTACGCTCCTTTTATTGTAGTCAAGAAAGGCAATTCTCTATGGTGTCCTCGAATGTATTTGATAATTTCACACACACACACACACACACACACACACACACACACACACACACACACACACACACACAGGCACACGCACGCACCCACAGGCACACGCACGCACCCACAGGCACACGCACGCACCCACAGACACACACACACACATACACATACACATACACACACACAGATACAGGCATACACGCGCAGTCGCGCACACACACATGGGCACACGCGCACACACACGGGAACAGGCACACACAGACATGAACTTTAACCCCGCCTTCTGCCTTACCTTAAGAACCTTATCTCTGTGTCTGTGTGTGTGTGTGCGTGCGTGTGCGTGTGTGTGTGCGCGTGCGTGTGTGTATCTGTGCGTGTGCGTGTGCGTTCGACGTGTGTGTGTGTGTGCGTGTGCGGTCTCCAGCCACACACTCCCAGATCCTGATGCTCCAGCCCCTGAAGTCGGCCAACTACCGCGTCCCGCTGCTGATCACCGACTCCGGGGACCCGCCCCTCTCCAGCAGCACCGAGCTCAGGGTCCAGGTCTGCGTCTGCAGGAAGAGCAGGATGATCTGTAGCTCCGCCCCCTCCCTGAGGGCCCGCCTCCTGCTGCTGGCCGCCGCAACCCTGCTGTCCTGGACCAGTGAGTCTCCACCCACCTCCAGCAACACCACCTTCACGACCGCACCACCTTCTCCTCAACCACCACCAGCTTAACCTCCACCGACACCTCCAACACCTTAACCTCCACCAACACCTTAACCTCCACCACAACCACCCCCACCTTTACCTCAACCACCACCTTAACCTCCACCACAACCACCCCCACCTTTACCTCAACCACCACCACCTTAACCTCAACCACCACCACCACCACCACCTTAACCTCCACCACCATCTTAACCTCCGACACCACCTTAACCTCCACCACCACCACCATCTTAACCTCCGACACCACCTTAACCTCCACCACCACCACCACTTTAACCTCCGACACCACCTTAACCTCCACCTCCACCACCATCTTAACCTCCGACACCACCTTAACCTCCACCACCACCACCACCACCTTAACCTCCACCACCATCTTAACCTCCGACACCACCTTAACCTCCACCACCACCACCATCTTAACCTCCGACACCACCTTAACCTCCACCACCACCACTTTAACCTCCGACACCACCTTAACTTCCACCTCCACCACCATCTTAACCTCTGACACCACCTTAACCTCCACCACCACCACCACCACCTTAACCTCCGACACCACCTTAACCTCCACAACCACCACCTTAACCTCCACCAACACCATCACCTTAACTTCCGACACATACATAACCACACAAACACACACACACACACATAACCACACAAACACACACACATACACCACACACACACACACACACACACACACACACACACACACACACACACACACACACACACACACACACACACACACACACACACACATAGAAGCCCAGCTTACCTGGTGACATTGTAATGACAAATGAGGTTTTCATGATAAAATGTGCATGCCTAGCGAAGATGCAATCTCATCTATAAATCTATTGTGTGATGCTCACATATTGGCTGGTGTGATATTACAGTGTTGTATTCAGTTAGCGTTAGTCAACATGCTAGCTGGAGGCTGAGACGCTTATGAAAGAAATGAGAGGAGGATAAATGGATTAGAGTTTAGAGTAACGCCAACCTGTAATAATAGTAAGGTTGGCTCTATGGAGCAGAGACCTCAGCGCCTCCCGCAGGCTGGCCACGGAACTGTAGGCGCCAGCATGCTAAGCTAAACGTCAATATGTATGTGTGCTTGTGTGTGTGTGTATTCCCTCCTATGGGGGCTTTCATGGCTGACAGACACTCACGCTCTGGGGGAAGTGCTCAGCTTGTATTACCTATTGCTATAGTTTACAGTTTTTCTGTGGTCTTTGTAGTTCTGGCTGTGGTACTTGTCGTTCTAGCTGTGGTACTTGTTGTTCTAGCTGTGGTACTTGTAGTTCTAGCTGTGATCTTTGTAGTTCTAGCTGTTGTACTTGTAGCTCTAGCTGTGGTACTTGTTGTTCTAGCTGTGGTCTTTGTAGTTCTAGCTGTGGTACTTGTAGTTCTGGCTGTGGTACTTGTAGTTCTAGCTGTGGTACTTGTTGTTCTACCTGTGATCTTTGTAGTTCTAGCTGTGGTACTTGTAGCTCTAGCTGTTGTACTTTTAGTTCTAGCTGTGATACTTGTAGTTCTCAGCAGGTTCCTGTGGTCCACTGTGGGTCCAGGCTTTCAGACCAAACCTGCAGACCTTCAGGGTAGAGGGGGTCCTCTCGGGGTCTGGGAGGAGGTTTCATCCGTTTAGCTCCTGTTGAGTACCCCCCCCCCCCGCGCTCTTCAAACAGAGGCTAAACTGAGCCTTCCTCCGCTCGGTTTCCATGAGAGCAGAGAGGGCTACAGAGAGGGGTGCTTTGATCTGTTCAGCGCTTTGGTTCTCAGCCCACGCTGTCGCTCTCCAACGGCTCCCAGCTCTCTGTTCACTAAACAACCACACAATGAATATACGCTCACAATAATCCTTATGAACACAAACCTTTATTAGATTAGAGTTTACGCCACCCTACCCATCTCTCTCTCTCCCCTCCTCCTCTCTCCGTCTAATGCTCTCTCCTCTCTTTAACCTCTCTCATCCACTCTCCACCTACTATATTTCTAGCTGTTCCTCTCTGGGTTGTGTGTGTGTGTGTGTGTGTGTGTGTGTGTGTGTGTGTGTGTGTCTGTGTCTCTCTCTCTGTGTGTGTGTGTGTGTGTGTGTGTGTGTGTGTGTGTGTGTGTGTGTGTGTGTGTGTGTGTGTGTGTGTGTGTGTGTGTGTGTGTGTGTGTGTGTGTGTGTGTGTGTGTGTGTGTGCGTGCGTTTTTGTGTGGGGGCTGCAGTGGTGAATTGATTACAGTAAGTTTTGGGTTTCCATGTCCAGAGTACTGACTTCTCCGCCCAAGGGTCTGATCCCCTCACCACACGCACGCACGCACGCACGCACGCACGCACGCACGCACGCACGCACGCACGCACACACACGCGCGTTGGGGGAAGTGCTCAGCTTGTATTTCCTATATCTATATTTTACAGTTTTTCTCAGTCGCTTTGGTACATTTCTCGAATCATCCTCGACATTTAAAAAAACAATTTGTACAAAAAGCAAAACACCATGGATTATCTGCAAAAGCCAGTCTCTTGCTCAAAATCCTTAGTTCATCTCTGAAAAGTAAATATCTGTGTCAATGAACATGTCAGGGCCATCAGAATGACAATTCCTTCTGTCATTTTGTGTACGGATAAGACAGTCAAATTGCATAGTCATGTTGTCAAAATGACAATTATTGAAATTTACAAAAGTTACACACTTAGAAATTGTATGTGGGAGATTGAAAAGGTGACAAGACGCTCTATATTATATGGCCCAATAATTGGCATATGAGTTAGCACACCATTCTGAAAGATAGCTGCACCTATACTTATGTTCCTGCCCCATTGGCCTGGCACATCAACTGTACCTCTGTGGCCAAAGATATTTCAACCATGCCTTCAGTGTTTCGTTAGGTTGAAGCCAGCCTCATCTATGTAGATGAAGTGGTGCGGTGGTTCACTTGCCGTTCCATTATACATTATATCCAGAAGACACAAAATGAGTTTTATGAATTACATGCATTTTCATTTTGGACGAGATACAGTTATATCAAACGTATACAGCACATATTGCATCTTATTTTCTAAATCCATAGAAAATGTGTAAAGGACTGTACTTACTGTACTGTATATCACCATACGATGTTACTGTTTACTGTGAGGTACAGTTACTGCATGCTCATACATGCTTTACCTGTACATACTGGTAGCGCAGCTCCTTCACTCTTTCACCATTTCTTTCAAATGGAACATTGTAGAGCTGCTTCATATTACTTTAATTTGGTGTCTTTTCCGCACCCTGTAAATGGTTGAGATGCTGTCTGTTTGGATGTTTTAAAAGATATTGTTGTCCTCTATAATGGCACTCATTCCCTTAGTCTTATGGCAGTGTTTTCTACAACCATGGTGCAAAAAGCCTCCTCCTGTTCAGGTGTGGAAAGGAGCCCAGCCACCCCTGTGGAGTTGTCTTGCAGTCCTATGTGGAAAAAATATAGTAATGCAAAACACAACATTTTCTAAGATAAAATGTCACTGTGTAAAGTATACTTACTGTATATTGTAAAATGCAAGCGGAATACTGTAATATTCTAGGAAGCATTACAGAAATGATGCAGTAGAGTGCTTGTTGTTAGATTACATACCTGTTCTGTTGACAGAAAGTCTGAATGATTGAGGACGCTGTTGTTCTTACAACATTTGGCTGCACCCTTCGACCAGCCTTGGCCATTGTAAGCCCATGATTGAGAATGTGGTCTACAAGTGTGGCTCTTATCTAATTAGGAACGCTCATATGTTCTTGGCCTCTCCTGCCTCTTCCTCTTTTTTGCTTCCCAACTCCTCCGCCAAGCAGCCTCACTCCTCTTCCTCTTCTTCTTCGTCTCTGACTTTAACCCCATCCAATTCATTGTCCTTCTATTGTCAGACATTCTAACATTGTGTTGTGCTATAAATATATACTTGCCATGAGTTGAAAGTTCATGAGATGCACCTTTGAGCTATTTCAGTAAACTGGTTGATCGTTGGTTGATCTAACGCTTCTCACATATCCCTTCATTAGAGAAAGTCAAGATTCACCTGGGAGCAATTTACCAATTCAGAACAGATTTTGAAAATAGTCGAATGGAAATGTATAGAAATATGCTTGACATATATAACAACTTGTTCAACCATTTTGCATGCAAAGACTTATGCAATGAACTAATGCCTAAATGTTGTGGGGGGTGAGACAATTCAACAGAGACCCGTTAACATACATCTTTATCAACATGACATTAACAATTGATAATGTAGGAAAGAGCAGAGAATTGTACATTGTTACTCCGTCTAGAGTGAGCGTCCTGGTCGTCACCTTTCACTTGTTCTCTGTGATTGATCCCCATCGATCAGTCTCAGAGGTAACCTTCTGACGTCCTCTCTCTCTCTCTCTCTCTCTCTCTCTGTCTCTCTCTGTCTCTCTCTCTCTCTTTCTCCTCCGCTGCAGGTCTGTAGATTCTCCATCTCTTCTTCTGCCAAGCTGCCCCCCACCACCCCCGCTCCCAGGAACCAGGCTTAAAGGAGCCCCCCCCCCCCCCCCCCCCCCCAGGAACCAGGTTTACAGGAGCAGGAGAAGGAGAGCTGAATCCTGATCCACAACCCCCCCCCCCCCCCCCGCATTAGGTGATGTAGGTTCCTTCATCCCCCTCCACCCTCCCCCCTCCTCGTTGGGGGGCGGGGGGGGGGGGGGGAGGAGCTGTGGGATCTGGATGTCTGGGGGGCACCAGCAGGACTCTACAGGAGATCAGAACATAGGGGGTCTCTAGTGGTCTCCAGGTCTCTAGTGGTCTCTAGTGGTCTCTAGTTCTCTAGGGGGGTCTCTAGTGGTCTCTAATGGTCTCTAGTGGTCTCTATTGGTCTCCAGGTCTCTTTTGGTCTCTAGTGGTCTCTAGTGGTCTCCAGGTCTCAAGCGGTCTCTAGTGGTCTCCAGGTCTCAAGCGGTCTCTAGCGGTCTCTAGTGGTCTCTAGTGGTCTCCAGGTCTCAAGCGGTCTCTAGGGGTCTCTAGTGGTCTCTAGTGGTCTCCAGGTCTCAAGCGGTCTCTAGCGGTCTCTAGTGGTCTCTAGTGGTCTCTAGTGGTCTCCAGGTCTCAAGCGGTCTCTAGGGGTCTCTGGTGGTCTCTGGTGGTCTCTAGTGGTCTCTAGTGGTCTCTGGTGGTCTCTAGGGGTCTCTAGGGGTCTCTGGTGGTCTCTGGTGGTCTCTAGTGGTCTCTAGTTGTCTCTAGTGGTCTCTGGTGGTCTCTAGCGGTCTCTAGCGGTCTCTAGTGGTCGCTAGTGGTCTCCAGGTCTCTGCTGGGCTCCAGGTCTCTTGTGGTCTTTAGTGGTCTCTAGAATCTCAGAAAAGATAAAAAAAGATTTCTGTAAACTTGTTTGCTTCTCTTTCTTTACTTCTGTTTTTGAGTTGTCATGGAGTGGATTAAACCGTATCTTTATAGTTATGACGTGAACCCAAAAGATAACGACATTGAATAAATATTTTATTTTTGACCATTTTAAAGAGATACTGTATGGATTAATTTATGTACTTTGATTGCAGGATCCAGCCCCCTGAATAAATATATAAAAAGTAAAAAGTAAAGTAAAGAGAAGACTATCGGGCCTTGTTTGTTTTGCAGGGAGTTTGTGGATCTTAGTGCAGTGTTTTCTAATGCTGTCGATGTGTTAACTCTTTTGAACGTGGGTCCCTTCAGAATATGTGAATCTTGACGCCTCGGTCCTGGGCTGTGTTGGAATTGGCTGAGGGTGGGTTCCCCCTGTACGGTGGACACTGTACAAGGAAAACTGCTCACTGTACAGGGGTACGGGGATCCACACCCTCATGAGCTCCAGAAGCCAGGCTCTGTGGTAGGAACACAGGCTGTGACCGCCGCATTACGGGGGAATGAAAGCGCTATGCATCATGGGAGATAGTGCTGAAGTGTGCATCAGGTTTGCACTTATTTGTGGGTATTAAGTAGTGCACGATGTCGGGCCCAAGTGAGCCAGTTCCTACACAGCCTGGAGTTCTGGTTTTCTAACCTTTGACCTTTCACCCCACTTGTCAGCCTCCATGTTGAGTCACAGGACACTGTACAGGACATGAAATGGACGCCTTTGTTGTGGTCGTGTTGCTGTTTCTCTGGTGCTCTGAGGAAACAGAGAGTGGGTTTCTGTGGTCGACCCGAATAAGGGAAGAAAATGACATGTCTGTCTTTTGCACTAATTTAATAAAGGCGTTACTGAAAGAAGAACAAATGCTTTGGTTTGTCCGGCTGTGAAAACGTTTTTTTCTTCTTCTGCTACTAATGGAATCTGGAAACCTGCTGAGAGAAATGTGTGTTTGTGTGTGTGTGTGTGTGTGTGTGTGTGTGTGTGTGTGTGTGTGTGTGTGTGTGTGTGTGTGTGTGTGTGTGTGTGTGTGTGTGTGTGTGTGTGTGTGTGTGTGTCTATCTCTGTGTCCGTGTGTGGGTATGTGTGTGTGTAGATTTGTTTAGATGTGTTTGGTTCATTCAGGCCCACCTCAAAGCCATGCCCCAAAAACTTGACTAGCTCGCTAGCATTAGCACGAGGTCTGCGTGTGGAAAACTCCTCTCATGCGCAGTGAGTGCACGGATAGACAGGCAGACAGTCAGACAGACAGGCAGACAGTCAGACAGATAGGCAGATAGACAGACAGGCACCGGATTATTCATTTTTTGTCATCTAGCGTTTACTTTAATAATAGATTTTTCCGGATGTAAAGAGAATGTCAGAATATGACAGAAGATGCTTCTAGAATAAATTGCCCGCCAGAGCTTTTATTGACATTGGTGTCAAATAATTTTTATTCGCTCCTGCTGAACAGATTCGGTAGGCATTGCCCGAATACATTTTAACATTTTAACAAAATATTGTAGAACATTAAAAGATATTCATCAGTTATCTAAACCCCGCTGAGTAAGTGAACCTAAAGTCTACTTAATTAATTAAGCGAATGAAGGAGGGTCTTATTCTATTAACCATTATGATTGGATTAGAGAACGTGTCAATCCCAGTCTGATAGAGGAAATTCTTTCAGTTTGTGTGTTTCTGACGTCTAAAATAAAGCTGCCTGGAGCTGGACTCTCCTTGACCTCAAGCTTTAATTAAAATATAAACCAAAAACCATCAGTGTGAATTAAACCTCTTATTGTCTTCTTCCCCAGAGTCACCGCCTCCATCCCATAATAATGATCCTTTATACTCAGCCGTTTAGCCTCATCATCCCGCCCAGACATTTCATTAAACCCAGATTAAAAGAGGTCATTAATGAGAGCTAATGAGCGTCCTCTCTCTCTCGGTGTCAGGAGGTAAGAACCGCCCTGAACCGTCCTGAACCGCCCTGAACCGCCGTGACCCGCCCGGGGTGACAGATCGGGATCAGTGATGAGGACACGCCGGTCCTCTCTTATCCATCATCACACGTGTCCTCCAGCAAAGAACAGAGGACCGATCAGCGGGAACCAGAGGAGCGACCGCCCGGAGGAGTTCAGCTCCTCGGGGAGGAGGGAGTTCAGCTCCTCGGGGAGGAGGGAGTTCAGCTCCTCGGGGAGGAGGGAGTTCAGCTCCTCGGGGAGGAGGGAGTTCAGCTCCTCGGGGAGGAGGGAGTTCAGCTCCTCGGGGAGGAGGGACTTCAGCTCCTCGGGGAGGAGGGAGTTCAGCTCCTCGGGGAGGAGGGAGTTCAGCTCCTCGGGGAGGAGGGACTTCAGCCCCTCGGGGAGGAGGGACTTCAGCCCCTCGGGGAAACAACAGAGAGTTAGGGGTAGCAACAGAGAGGTAGGGGGTAACAACAGAGGTAGGGGTCAATAGCGTGCAGAGTTTACAGCGTTTGTATCTGAATGATAATGCATAATAATATTCTAACATCCGTGCTGCCAGTCTGCCAGCGGCTGACGGCCTCCAGCTGTTTCCTACCCGGGGGGAGGAGGAGGAGCTCTTTGAAGGAGACAGCGTGCTCAGGCCCTCAGGCCCCCTGCGCTGATCAGACCCACACATCCCGTCTTAACGCGCAACGTTTGTTCTTGTTACGGAGTTGAAGAAGCATGGCCTTAGAAAAATGAATGTGTAAACGTAAGACTAACACTAGTCTTAATCTAACCCTGAATCAACCCTGACCCAGTGTGTGTGTGTGTGTGTGTGTGTGTGTGTGTGTGTGTGTGTGTGTGTGTGTGTGTGTGTGTGTGTGTGTGTGTGTGTGTGTGTGTGTGTGTGTTGGGAGGGCCCTCTTCTACAGGGTATGACCGGATGAACTGAGCAGTACAGCCATGTACTGAAGTGGTTATTCTTCCATTCCTCTGGTCGTTCCTCCTTATCTCCGTCCTACGAGCGTCTGTCTGTCTGTCCTCCTCCTCCGGTGGTCCGTCTGTCCCCCTCCTTTAAATCAAATATACATTGTAATTCTCTTTCTTCTTCAGATGATGCTGTTTAATTGATGGTCCTCAAGGCCTTCTTCAGCTCTGCCTTCTACAGACCAGCGTGGCCGGTGGTCAGAGGGGCTTCATTAACCAGCTCCATCCTGAGTGGTGTTCATCTCTGACAGCATGGGGACGTCTCCGTCTCAACACGCTCTGACCTTCAGAGAGGTCCACTCTCCGTTTAAACCCGGCTGACCGGCCCACGCAGGTCACTTTATAATTGGTTGTAAACCGGTTTGAGTTCTGGTTTGGAGCGCTTGAAAATGGGGACGTGCTGCAGAGGTGAAACCTTCACTAGACAACGATCACTTCTCATTTATTTTCCTGAGAAAACATTCTGTCAACATGCTGTCCTCTCGAGCTGAAGAAAGAAACCACACACACACACACACACACACACACACACACACACACACACACACACACACACACACACACACACACACACACACACACACACACACACACACGTGTACACAACAGACAGACAACACATACAGCTGCGCTCAAACCGCGTGCGTTCATAACACACGGGCACACTGCAGGCACACAGACACACATGGATACAATACACATGTGCTCAAAACACACCACAATAATCACAAGAACACACAAACGTGAACCCACAAATTGAGTGCAGCTCCCAGCATGCCCCAGCCTGTGGTTTAGCAGAGTTATTCTGGGCAGCGGGCTTCATGTTTCCAGGCTGATGACAGAGATAGGATGGGAGCCTTTTGCCAGCAGTGTGTTGACAACCAGAACCCCGTAATCCTCTAATTGTTGTGCAAGAGAGAGGGAGAGACTCTGCTGCATCCGTTATGTTTCCTCTCCTCTCACCGCGCCACACACGTCCCTCACACGCTGGGGTTCGGGAGGCTGTGGTCTGAAACCAGCAGGGGTTCAGCCAGCGGAGGGGCGACTGGGTCTGGAGAGCGGCTGAAACATGGAGACAGAACAGAGCAGCAAGGAGCCTGCTCTCCTACCACCACATCCACACATCCACATATAGATAGATAGTCCTTTATTGTCATTGCACATGTTACAGAGCAACGAAATTACCAGTTACATTCCGTCCAAGAAACATAAAAGACAGTGTGGGGAGACAGGACGGAGAGACTGTCAGGCGCTTGTTAGACAAGAAACATGCGGCCCGCGTTGTATAAGAAAAGTTTAAAAAAGCTAAACAACAGGGTGACGAGGGAAAAAAAAGTCAATACCCCAAACTATGCTCCTTTAAGGGGGGCACAGTGTAGGGATTAGCAAAAAACACCTCAACACATAAGCAACATATCAAAAACATCGCAAACACATGTGGGAGGGGGGACGGGTGTTGGGGAGGGGAGGTGTCACAGCTCAGACCCCGGGAGGCGGACGCGGCCAACGGGCGCATCACATCACTCATGGCATACTGTACTGCAAAGAGGGACGGGGAGGGGGAGGGAGTCCAGTAGGCGGTGAATCCAGGGGGTGTGTGTGTTATCTGTCTTGTGTGTGTGTGTGTGTGTGTGTGTGTGTGTGTGTGTGTGTGTGTGTGTGTGTGTGTGTGTGTGTGTGTGTGTGTGTGAGCCCAAGGACTCCATCTCAACCCAGACTCATATACAGTCCGTCAGAGGCTCCAGTCCCCTCAGTCGGTCAGAGGCTCCAGTCCCCTCAGCAGGTCAGAGGCTCCAGTCCCCACAGTAGGTCAGAGGCTCCAGTCCCCTCAGTAGGTCAGAGGCTCCAGTCCCCTCAGTAGGTCAGAGGCTCCAGTCCCCTCAGTCGGTCAGAGGCTCCAGTCCCCTCAGTCGGTCAGAGGCTCCAGTCCCCTCAGTCGGTCAGAGGCTCCAGTCCCCTCAGTCGGTCAGAGGCTCCAGTCCCCTCAGTAGGTCAGAGGCTCCAGTCCCCTCAGTAGGTCAGAGGCTCCAACCCCTCAGTAGGTCAGAGGCTCCAGTCCCCTCAGTAGGTCAGAGGCTCCAGTCCCCTCAGTAGGTCAGAGGCTCCAGTCCCCTCAGCAGGTCAGAGGCTCCAGTCCCCTCAGTCGGTCAGAGGCTCCAGTCCCCTCAGTCGGTCAGAGGCTCCAGTCCCCTCAGTAGGTCAGAGGCTCCAACCCTCAGGTCTCCACCACCACATACAGTAGGCCGGTGCAGGTCTGGTGAGGTCTCTCCTGACTAAGTCCTTGTAGACAGGACTTCACTGAACCTGCAGAAGGCGTTCAGCGTTAGTGTCACCGACGGCCCTTAAGCCATCTGTAATTGTGGAGTCGTTGTGCGTGGCGTCGTTGTGCGTGCCGTTGGAGCTGAGGAGAACTAACGGTGGATCTCCACAATAAATAAGTCTTACGGCATGACCAAAGTGCTCCTGCTGCACCGGCGGCGGACTCAGGCAGAACGCTCTGCTGCTACATTGGCAGAACGGAGTCATTCAGACAAAAGAGATCAGTGGCAGATGTTCCTCTGAGCCAAGAGAGACTTTGATCACAGACTGCTATTGTCCTTCACACAATGGAGCCATTGTAATCTTTTTTTTTTGTGAATGCTGGAAGCGTCTGTAGGCGTCTGTCTGCAGGAGGGGAACGGGAACCACTGAATCACACCGTGCCTCAACGCTCTCCTCCTCCTATTCCTCCTCCAAGGAGGAGCGAGCTGGGTCTGTACACCGTGCCTCAACACTCCTCCACCTCCTCCTCCTCCTCAGAGGAGGAGAGAGCTGGGTCTGTACACCGTGCCTCAACACTCTCCTCCACCTCCTTCTCCTCCTAAGAGGAGGAGAGAGCTGGGTCTGTACACCGTGCCTCAACACTCTCCTCCACCTCCTTCTCCTCCTAAGAGGAGGAGAGAGCTGGGTCTGTACACCGTGCCTCAACACTCTCCTCCACCTCCTTCTCCTCCTAAGAGGAGGAGAGAGCTGGGTCTGTACACCGTGCCTCAACACTCTTCTCGACCTCCACCTCCTCAGAGGAGGAGGAGAGAGCCGGGTCTGTACACCGTGCCTCAACACTCTCCTCCTCCTCCTCCGAGGAGAGAGCTGGGTCTCTGGGTTAGTTCACACAGGCAGCGCTAACCTCAGTACAAGCTTGCCCAGGACGGCTGAGAGGACCCTGGTGTGAATGTCGCCGCTTCTTAGCTTTCCAAACTCACCTAATTTCAAAATCGAAACTTGCCTTCCTATTTTTTGAATCGCGGGTCTACAGGTTGCCGTCACAGTGACTTCTAAATCACCGTAGTACGAATTTGATCACTCTTATTATAATGTATAAGAGTGTTTGGGACGCGGACACCCCTGCCTGACACAGATCAACAGTGTTGGAACTGGTTTACCCGGACTGCCTCTTTCTTTAATGGTAGTCTCCCGTGGCTTTTTCCTCTGTGTAGTTAGCCGCCACGCTAGCAGGCTAACGCTTCCAGGTGCTCCCAGCCGGACGCGCCATGACTCTCTACAAATACTCTGCAGCTGAACTTTTCAAACACAGCACTCTCTCCTCTCCGAACTGCCTTGAGGTCATCAGATCTCTCAGCCTTCTTTGTCGCCCCCGCTACATGCATAGGGCTGCCCGACATAAGTTTGTTTACACGGATACTACTCCAGCTGTGGCAACGTCATCAAAACAAACCACGCCTACGGGCCGTCAACCTGCGTCCCCTGCTCTGGGGGACGCAGTCCCCAATTGCACTGTGCACTGTGCGTCCCCAATTGCACTGTGACCCCTGTTGTAGCTTCCACTAACAGGGCTGCCACGTTCATGTTACTGAACACTCGCTTACTAAATAACAAAGCCCTACTCATTTATGATATTATTTTGGGTAAAAAGCTTGACTTCCTATGTCTGACAGAGACATGACAGAGCCAGCAGGACTTTGTAACCCTCAACCAAGCCACTCCCCAAGACTATGTGTACATTCAAAAACCCTGTAGCCTTGGCTGTGGTGGTGGGCTAGCTGTCATTCACTGATCTAATTTACAGGTCAAAGAATTCCCAGTTAGCTCCACTTCATTTGAGTGTCTCCATTTCGCACTGGCAGTTTATGTTAGGTTATGTTAGGTTAGGTTCTGTTTATCTACCGGCACCCTAAAGCCTCCACCCCCTTCTTGTCAGGGCTTTCTGGGTTGCTCGCCACCATCTGCCCTTTGTACCCATCTACCATTCTGTTGGGTGACTTGAACATCCATGTGGACCCAGCTAACTGCCCCTTTGCTTCTGATTTTATGTCACTATTGGACTGTTTTGGTATTGCCCAACTTGTGTTTGGTCCAACTCATACCAAAGTGCACACCCTTGACCTTTTGTGCTCCACTGGAATCACCCCCTGTCAGCTCCAGTGTGATGACCTGGCTATATCTGACCATCTTGCTATCTCATTCTCTGTTCCTGGGCCCCCACCCAGTCAGCCCAGTAAACTAACCATCACATTCCGGAAAACCAAACAGGTGCGCATCCCTGTTGTCTTCCACCCTAGCGACCCACCTGATTCATTTCTACCCGCCTGGACTACTGCAACGCCATCCTCACTGGTCTCCCCTCTAAACCCCTGGACAGACTGCAATGTGTGCAGAAGTCAGCTGCCAGGCTCTTAACTGGCACTAAGCCCATGCAGCACATCACCCCCACCCTGAGGCAGCTCCACTGGTTACCAGTCAAGTTCTGCATTCAATTCAAAATTCTATTACTCACACACAAGTCCCTTCACGCTATGGCCCCCCCGTTACCGCTCTGACCTCCTCCACCCCTCCACCCCCCTGCAGTCCCTCAGGTCCTCAGTGACCAGACGGCAATTCCCCGCACGAGACTCAAGACCTTTGGGGATAGTGGTCCGCCCCCACTCTGTGGAATCAGCTCCCCCCCACATCCGCTGTGCCCCTTCCGTGGAGACTCTCAAAAAGTACACCAATGCACACCTTTTCTCTGAGGCCTATGGCCTCTAACTCACAACCCCACCCAGCGCCTTGCGCATTTTGCACTCTCACTCACTTGCCTACACATACACCCTCACCTCCCACTCTTGTGAAGCGACCTTGAGTATCCTGAAAGGCGCTATATAAAATCAATTTTTATTATGAGTATTATTATAAGCTCTTTGAACGAGGCTGGAGTTTGCCTGAGATTTGCAGTTATTGGTCAATATGTCCGATACATGAACTACAAATCCCGAGAGTCTGGGCCTGTATGGACTACAGTAGTTCTAGATGTAATGGAATGGTTTCATAAAACTTGAGGGTTACTAACTCTGTATAAAGAGGCTGTTTAAGTGATGGCAACTCTGCACTTTACTAAAAGATCTTTGCAATATTAATGATGAGTGATCAGACACCGCCTGCCTATGGGCCTGAGGATGCATTACAGCTTAGTGTAGTAAAGGTTAGTGTAGTAAAGGTGAGTGTAGTAAAGGTTAGTGTAGTAAAGGTTAGTGTAGTAGAGGTTAGCGTATTATAGGTTAGTGTAGTAAAGGTGAGTGTAGTAAAGGTTAGTGTAGTAGAGGTTAGTGTAGTAGAGGTTAGCGTATTATAGGTTAGTGTAGTAAAGGTTAGTGCAGTAAGGGTTAGTGTAGTAGATGTTAGTGTAGTTAAGGTTAATGTAGTAAAGGTTAGTGTAGTAAAGGGTAGTATAGTAAAGGTTTGTGTAGTAGAGGTTAGTGTAGTAGTGTTTAGTGTATTATAGGTTAGTGTAGTAAAGGGTAGTATAGTAAAGGTTTGTGTAGTAGAGGTTAGTGTAGTAAAGGGTAGTATAGTAAAGGTTAGTGTAGTAGAGGTTAGTGTAGTAGAGGTTAGCGTATTATAGGTTAGTGTAGTAAAGGTTAGTGCAGTAAGGGTCAGTGTAGTAGATGTTAGTGTAGTTAAGGTTAATGTAGTAAAGGTTAGTGTAGTAAAGGGTAGTATAGTAAAGGTTTGTGTAGTAGAGGTTAGTGTAGTAGTGTTTAGTGTATTATAGGTTAGTGTAGTAAAGGGTAGTATAGTAAAGGTTTGTGTAGTAGAGGTTAGTGTAGTAAAGGGTAGTATAGTAAAGGTTAGTGTAGTAGAGGTTAGTGTAGTAGTGGTTAGTGTATTATAGGTTAGTGTAGTAAAGGGTAGTATAGTAAAGGGTAGTATAGTAGAGGTTAGTGTAGTAGTGTTTAGTGTATTATAGGTTAGTGTAGTAAAGGGTAGTATAGTAAAGGTTTGTGTAGTAAAGGCTGAGGCTGCTCTACTGCCAGACGGAGGCTGACTGATGAGCTGTGTTTTGGCTTGAAGGTGACTTTAGTTCTAGAAATGTTTCAATGCTCTCTGGATCAATTGAGTTAAAGTGCTGTGGGAGCATCCTTCCCAACAGCTTTGTTTGTTCCTGTTTTCAACACCAAATGTGTTCATATTCGTGGTTTAGTGCCCATTAAATGTGTTCGCAAGAGCTGCCACCTTTAACATGCAGCATATATCATTCAAGTGGATTTAAGTGGCTTGCCTGCCTTGCAACAATCAACCCCTCTTCCACAATGCTAATTAAAAACTATCTTTGTGAGGACAAACTCATTTGTTTTGTTGCATTTGATTTGAAAGCCGTCAAGATGTGATGAAATATAATCGCTTTCAGAGTCGGCAGCGACCCCAGTGAATTGGAGACATGTTTTTGAAGCGAGCAGTGTGTTAAATCATGTATTTACTGAGTCAAAGCGCTAGTGGAGGGGGCAGATGAAGCAGTAAATGAGATAAATGTCGTGGATTAGGGAGAATATGAGGCCTAGCCAGCCGCCGCAAATTTAATATTCATACTCGCAATTCCTTTTGCCAATTAAAGAAGAACACAGCGTTTAACACATTTGTTTCTCCTTGGAAAGTTTTCTGAATGTGATTACATCCCAATGCATCAAAACACCAAAACGTTACAATCCAGCCTCGTCTGGACACGTCCTGATTGGTGGACAGGACCCTGGTTTGATCATCCTGGTTCGTAGTACAGCTGATGTATGACGTAGTTAAAGGCTGATGATGACGTAGTTAACAGCTGATAATGACGTAGTTACCAGCCGATGACGTAGTTAACAAATAATGTATGACGTAGTTAACAGCTGTAGATGACGTAGTTAACAGCTGATGTACATTCCCTCATCAAGTGGTCTCGATGTTGCAGCTCAGGACTGTAGTGTTGGTGCAGCGGTCGACTGAGGAGACGCAGACGTCCTCAGAGCTGAATCACTGAAGCATTGATTAGCATGTAGTGTGTATCACTTTGCGTTGTACTTTAGCATTGATTAGCATGTAGGATGTCTATCACTTTGAGCTGTACTAACCATTAATTAGCATGAAGCGTGTCCGCCTCATTCAGACCTTATTCTCCTTAAGTCAAGAACAGGGAATAAACAAGCCCTGTGTTCAGGACTAATGTGCGTCAGTCCGTAATCAATTAACTCACAGCTAGCCGCTGCTAGCGGCACCTGCTGTTGGTGCTAGCCGCTGTTAGCATGTCCCTCTGTCATCCAGAGGCTGTAAGCTCCCAGGGCCGCAGCCCCTAATGGACGCATTGAGCCATGATGCTTATTCTTTGTTCATTAATTCATGTGTAATTGTTTCCTGTGCTGTGCTTCCTGCTTCCTGTGGGGGTCTGTGTTGCCCCCGACTACAGAGGCGTGATGGGGGAGTCATTACAGGGGGCATGTTGCCGTGACCGCAGACGATTTTAGGGTGGAACCCAGAAGCCCAATTTAAATGCAGAATTAGAATTACTTCAGATGTGGCACGGCTGTGAACCATAGTGAGACCACACACACACACACACACACAGCACTACACGGTTGGAGTGCTAATGTTTGTAAAGACGTGTGTGTTTGAGTGTGGGTTTGTGTGTATGCCTCCTCTTCGACTCCATGAAGAGGTCTCCTCCTCGTCTCCATGAAGAGGTGTCCTCTTTGTCTCTATGAAGAGGTGTCCAACTCTTCATCTCCATGAAGAGGGGTCCTCGTCGTCTCCATGAAGAGGTGTCCTCTTCATCTCCATGACGAGGTGTCCTCTTCGTCTCCATGACAAGGTGTCCTCTTCATCTCCATGAAGAGGTCAACCCTCATACCAGCGTCATACTGAGGGTGGCCGTGGCTATGGACGGATCCTCGCTGGAGGATTCTTCTTCAGCCCTGGCGAATGATTTCAGACTCCTAATAGAAAACTCTGCTCCTCTTGTTGCCACTGCTCATTCCATGTGTTGTGGACTTCTGGAAATGGGCCAACGCAGGCAGGCTTACAGAAGGGTTGATCTTTATTTAGGTCAGATACTATTAGATTTCACAACACATTTACGAGGCACTGAGATGGCCTTGTATCATATGGTTTAAAATACATTCTGCTTTAATGCTTTGTGGGCCGTTCTTCATCTACCGTATAATTCAACCCCCTCCGTGGAACGCTGGGGGAGAAGAGAGGGGGAGGAGAGGGGGAGAGAGGGGGAGAGAGGAGAAGGGAGGAGGAGGAGGGGGAAGAGAGGGGGGAGGTGTGAAGGAAAGAAAGAACAGGGGGACAGGAGGAGGGGGAGGAGAGAGACAGAACCGGTGGAGGATGGAGAGAACTTTGCTTCCTCGGGGAGATGATATGTAATTTCACAGTCAGCTTGCTGTGATGTATTACTTCTCCACAATAGGGCGTGTGTGGGGTAGGGGGTGTTGGCGCAGCACCTGTACGGTGTAGTTGGAACACAGCGCTGAGTGGGGCTGGCAGCAGCAACAAACACAAGCGGACCACTGGAGCAGAATAAGTCAGCTGTAAAACATTCAGCCTGGAACCAGACACAGAAACACCTACGTCGTCGGTTGATTTTTTTAAATCATTGGACCACTGAGGCAGAAGAAGGAATCAAAGTCACATTTATTTCAGAATCTTCTCCGGACTCCTCCCTCATTATTTAGTCGTTTAATATCCTTCTATTCACAGCCAACGTTTTGTATGAGCAAACAAGCTCTCTGATTGGCCGAGCGAGCCCTGGCCTGTTGGCTCCCAGGCAGAGCCCAGCCGTAAAACAGATTCATGGCCTCATAAAGTCAGTGTTCACCAGCGGGTCAAACAACGTCCTAATATTTGTCAAGTGTCCGGGGGACGTTTGGCGGTGGATAACGTCCTCATCGCTGCTCCGAGCGTCTTACAATACAGACCAGTGCTTGTAGACCTACTGAATATGCATAATATAATAATACATCAATCATAGAATAATTAGACATATTATTATGCATTAGAGTGTAAAGCATGTCCCAGGCTCTGTGCCTCCCATGCCGTGCGCCTCCTCTCTCTCTGTCTCCTCCTCACAGCTTGCTGTTTTTCTGGAACTGTGCGACCAGCCCCATCACCGTCTCCGAGGCGGCGATGCTGCGGTCCTGCAGGTAGAGGGCGCTGTTCCTCGCCGTCTCCTCCAGGAAGTAGCGGTAGTTGACCATGATGCCGCAGGAGCCGGCCACGCCCCGCGGGCTGGTGTCCGCCCGCCAGTTGAGCCGCCACAGGGTGGCGCCGTTCTGCAGGTGGAAGTTGGCCACGGGGTTGAGGGCGTAGCCCCGCCTCTTCTCGCCGTACAGGTACCAGGCGCACAGACGCATCAGTACGGGCTCCAGCAGGAGGGCCAGGCGCTCCGACCGGAGCCACTCGCCCGCCGCCAGGAGGCGCCGCAGCTCCTCCACCGCCGGGGCCCCCGGGGCCAGGCCCGTGGCCTCCTCCACTTCCCTCCACTCCTGCTCCGACAGGAGGTCCGGCCCGCTGCCCCGCGCCTCCCTGCGGCTCAGCCCCAGCAGGAGGCCCTGCAGCCAGGAGGAGAAGCCCGGGATGGGGGACAGGCTGGAGAAGGAGGTGAGTTGAGGGAACTCCGCCTGCAGGAGAGGGAGACAGGAGGGGAGAGAGGAGGAGGTGAGGGAACAGCTCTACACTTCAGCCCAGGAGGCTGGCAACCTGTCACCCAGAAGGTGTACCGCGTTCCTCCGCAACCTGGAGAACCAAATTACGCAATCCTCCTCTGACCAGCAGACCTACTCCCTTCACAGGGTCAGAGAAACATCAGGAGCAGGTGTTGAGCTTGGAGGCCCACAGACAGACTGAGACCAGACCTGGACTCAACATTAAACTTCCTCGCTGGATCTTATTGAACTGAAGCCTCCAACCCCCAAAGGGTACACCCCTCCTCACCAAAGGGGGGGGGGGGGGGGGCAGAGGCTGTGGGTCCCTCAGAGAGGAACACAGACAGGGCGTGGAGATGGAGGACCACGCCTTCATTTCCTCCCTCTTCTGCCAGGGGATCTCCCTCCCACCTAACCCTACCAAAAAGAGTTGGCTGTGAAACCACCAATAACCTTCCCCTCCCTCCCTCCCTCCCTCCCTCCCAACATCTCCCCTCTCTTAGAACCAACCTCTGAAACTATACCCTCCCTCCTCCCTTAATTTACAACCCAACAACCTCCCCCCCTCAGAACCAACCTCCCTCCTCCCCCTCTCTCAGAACCAACCTCCCGCTCCTCCCCCCCTCTCAGAACCAACCTCCCTCCTCCCCCTCTCTCAGAACCAACCTCCCGCTCCTCCCCCCCTCTCAGAACCAACCTCCCCCCTCTCAGAACCAACCTCCCTCCCTCTCAGAACCAACCTCCCCCCCCCCCCCCCTCTCAGAACCAACCCCCCCTTCTCAGAACCAACCTCCCCCTCCTCCCCCCTCTCACCCTCTTCCTGAGGGTTCCAGTTTGGATGACAGGCAGGGATCTAGCAAGAGGAGGAGGAGGAGCAGTAGGCAGATGAAGAGGAAGAGGAGGAGGAGCAGTAGACAGATGAGGAGGAAGAGGAGGAGAAGGAGGAGCTGCAGATTAAAGTGAGGTTGTCAGACAAGCCTTGGGGATGGAGATGTTGTCTGGCTGAAGTCTCCTCTCTTCTCCCGGTCTCTATTCTTCTCTTTCTATCATCTGTCTGCTCCACCTCCTGCTGCTGCTCCCCGCTATGATCCGCTCCTGCTGCTCCCTCGCTCTTCAGAGAGGTGTTGCTGTTATCTCCTCTCTGTTCCTGTTCATCCTCCTCCTCCTCAACCCCCTCCCTCATCCTGCTGGCAGCCCTCACCGCAGCGTTTGAACCTGAAGACGGAGCGTTTAGGAGGCTCAGCGAGAGCCTTTATCGGTCCTGCTCTCGCGCTGCACGGTCGGTCGAGCTGCGGAATGGAAATAGAATAATTCATGAGGACGGATCAGAGGAGCCGTGGTTCACATCCGAGGAGCATCGCTCCTCATCTCCAATCTGTGGCCGGGACACCAAGGGCTCTGGGAAACGGGTGCTTTAATCCTGGGGACAATCACACCAAACACTTCTCCACCCCTGGTGGAGGAGGGGGGTGGGCGGAGCTCGCCACTGATCTGTACGCTCAGCGAAAGAGCAGCCCGACCCTTGGCTCCTGATCTCAGCTCAGATCCATCCCTCCTTCCCTATTAAAAGGTTTGACTTGTTCTGGGGGAGCTGGTGCATAGCGACAAAGTTAGAACTTAGCAACAGGATTTTCCTAGAAGTTTTGAGGAATCTCCGCCGCCCGGTCTGAGCGTCAGGGTTCAGAGAAGGAACACGGATCCTGATAGAGCTCCTCTCTGATAGAGCTCCCCTCTCTCTCTCTCTCTGATAGAGCTCCTCTCTGATAGAGCTCCCCTCTCTCTCTCTCTCTAATAGAGCTCCCCTCTCTCTCTCTGATAGAGCTCCCCTCTCTCACTCTGATATAGCTCCCCTCTCTCTCTGATAGAGCTCCTCTCTGATAGAGCTCCCCTCTCTCTCTCTCTCTCTCTCTCTCTCTCTCTCTCTCTCTCTCTCTCTCTAATAGAGCTCCCCTCTCTCTCTCTCTGATAGAGCTCCCCTCTCTCTCTCTGATAGAGCTCCCATCTCTCTCTCTCTCTCTGATAGCTCCTCTTTATCCAATAGAGCTCCTCTCTCTCTGACAGAGCTCCTCTCTCTCTGATAAGCAGCCTCTTCTGTCTGCGCTGCTGTAGAAGAGAAATGTATATTCTGAGGATCCATTCATCACACCTCTGGCTCGGCCTTTCTATAACCAGTTTTCCATATGTTGTGCATTATGCAGTATAATAAATCATGAGCGGAACGAGAGGCCAATAAGCAGAACAATAGAGACGAAGCAGATTGCAGCTATCTGGATCCTCAAAGGAACCTCTGGACGTCTTGAGGGAGGAGAGGGGGGCGTCTGGAGGGAGGAGAGAGGGGTGTCTGGAGGGAGGAGAGGGGGGCGTCTTGAGGGAGGAGAGGGGGGCGTCTGGAGGGAGGAGAGAGGGGTGTCTGGAGGGAGGAGAGGGGGGCCTCTGGAGGGAGGAGAGGGGGGCCTCTGGAGGGAGGAGAGAGGGGTGTCTGGAGGGAGGAGAGGGGGGTGTCTGGAGGGAGGAGAGAGGGGCGTCTGGAGGGAGGAGAGGAGGGCGTCTGGAGGGAGGAGAGGGGGGCCTCTGGAGGGAGGAGAGGGGGGCCTCTGGAGGGAGGAGAGAGGGGTGTCTGGAGGGAGGAGAGGGGGGTGTCTGGAGGGAGGAGAGGGGGGCGTCTGGAGGGAGGAGAGGGGGGCCTCTGGAGGGAGGAGAGGGGGGCCTCTGGAGGGAGGAGAGGGGGGCCTCTGGAGGGAGGAGAGGGTGGCCTCTGGAGGGAGGAGAGGGGGACATCTGGGGGGAGGAGATGGGATTCTGCATCTGTCCTTGCAGCACTGAGCTGTTTAAATAAAGGTTGTAATCGTTCAAACCAGAGCAGTGGGAATTACTCTCATCTGTGTTTCTGGTATCATGATCAAGTTCTGCTGTGAGGATAACTCATCTGGGTTTATGGTGTCGTGTCCTGATAAACTTTGCAGTTGAATTCGGAGCGAGCTAGACCGATGGCTAACGTTATTGTCTGTTCACCAGCTCCTGCGCAGGTAGTAAATCTTTAACCACAGTCTGACATTCTCCCGCTCTGAAGGGTAAAGTCCTTCAGAAGAGACCGTGTCGTCGAGGGACTCCAGCAGGGAATAAGGGTTCAGAAATGCTAAAATAACGGCATTGACATTCAGGCTGACATTTAACACTGCCGCTACCGTTTCAGGTTAGCTGTAGGGGTAACCTTGTTGTGGTTGTGTTACTGTGGGGTAACCGTGTTGTGGTTGTGTTACTGTGGGGTAACCGTGGTGCGTTTGTGTTACTGTAGGGTAACCATGGTGTGTTTGTGTTACTGTGGGGCAACACAACATGGTTATGTTGTCTTAGGGTCGTGTCCCCGTGGGGTCTTGCCCACTAAGGGGTTGTGTCCTCCATTGGGTCGTGTCCTCCATAGGTTTGTGTCCCTTAAAGGGTCGTGTCCCCTATGGCTGCAGGTGGTTCTGTTGTGAAGGTCCGCGGAAACGTCTCTTTCTGTGGATTTATTTTCCAGATCTTGCTCTGCTCTCTCTCTTTTCCTGCAGCACCTTAAAGCACACCTCCACCACACCTCCACCTACCTGAAGCTCCCGCACCACCCTCTTAATGAGGTAGTTCCCCAGCTCCACCCCCTGCAGCCCTGCCTGGGTGGAGGATATGGAGTAGAAGATGGCCGCGTTGATCTGGTTTACGTCCTCCTTGGCGTCCAGATTAGCAAATTCCCGAACGATGCTCTGAAGAGACGAGATCCCACGTTAGCACTGAGGAAGCTAAAGGCTACATGTTCTCACGTTAGCACTGAGGAAGCTAAAGGCTACATGTTCTCACGTTAGCACTGAGGAAGCTAAAGGCTACATGTTCTCACGTTAGCACTGAGGAAGATAAGGTCTACATGTTCCTGTGTTACCACTGAGGAAGCTAAAGGCTACATGTTCCCGTGTTTGCACTGAGGAAGATAAGGTCTACATGTTCCCGTGTTACCACTGAGGAAGCTAAAGGCTACATGTTCCCGTGTTAGCACTGAGGAAGCTAAAGGCTACATTTTCCCATGTTAGGACTGAGGAAGCTAAAGGCTACATGTAATTTATATAAAGGTATCTCCTCTCCTGCATGTTAGCTATCCTCCCCTGTATGTTGTTGTGATGTCTCCTCCCCTGTATGTTAGCTATCCTCACCTGTATGTTGTGTTGATATCCTCTCACCTGCATGTTAGCTATCCTTACCTGTATGTTAGTTATCCTCACCTGTATGTTGTCTTGATAGCTCCTCTCCTGTATGTTAGCTATCCTCACCTGTATGTTATTGTGATGTCTCCTCTCCTGTATGTTAGCTATCCTTACCTGTATGTTAGTTATCCTCACCTGTATGTTGTCTTGATATCTCCTCTCCTGTATGTTAGCTATCCTCACCTGTATGTTATTGTGATGTCTCCTCTCCTGTATGTTAGCTATCCTCACCTGTATGTTATTGTGATGTCTCCTCACCTGTATGTTAGCTATCCTCACCTGTATGTTGTCTTGATATCTCCTCTCCTGTATGTTAGCTATCCTCACCTGTATGTTATTGTGATGTCTCCTCACCTGAATGTTAGCTATCCTCACCTGTATGTTGTTGTGGTGCCTCCTCACCTGTATGTTAGCTATTCTCACCTGTATGTTGTGTTGATGTCTCCTCACATGTATGTTGTGGTGCTGTCTCCTCACCTGTATGTTAGCTATCCTCACCTGTATGTTATTGTGATGTCTCCTCACCTGTATGTTAGCTATTCTCACCTGTATGTTGTGTTGATGTCTCCTCACTTGTATGTTGTGGTGCTGTCTCCTCACCTGTATGTTAGCTATCCTCACCTGTATGTTGTGGTGCTGTCTCCTCACCTGTATGTTAGCTATCCTCACCTGTATGTTGTGTTGATGTCTCCTCACCTGTATGTTGTCGGAGATGTCCTCGGTGAGGGCCACATGCAGCACCACCAGAGGCTCCCCGGGCATGGCTGCGTGGGTGAAGGCGTAGCAGCG
The DNA here is from genome assembly GCF_031168955.1 of Gadus macrocephalus. Taxonomy (NCBI): domain Eukaryota; kingdom Metazoa; phylum Chordata; class Actinopteri; order Gadiformes; family Gadidae; genus Gadus; species Gadus macrocephalus. Next base: position 10,846,416 of record NC_082390.1, read on the forward strand.
GCGGTACGGGCCCACCCTGCGCTTCATGTCTGTCCAGTTTCTCACCGGGTGGACTGCCTCGTACCTGGGGACACAGAGGGGTTCACCTGAGAGGTGGTCACCTGGGAGGGGGTCACCTGAGAGGGTGTCACCTGAGAGGGGTCTACCTGAGAGGGGGTCACCTGAGAGGGGGTCTACCTGAGAGGGGGTCTACCTGAGAGGGGGTCTACCTGAAAGGGGGTCTACCTGAGAGGGGGTCACCTGAGAGGGGTCTACCTGAGAGGGGTAATACCTGGGGACACAGAGGGGTCTACCTGAGAGGGATAATACCTGGGGACACAGAGGGGTCTACCTGAGAGGGATAATACCTGGGGTCACAGAGGGGTCTACCTGAGAGGGGTTACCGGACCAGAGGCTCAGTGTTCATGTTCGGTGAGGACCTGGGTGTGGGGGTGGTACTCAGATGTGATACTCTGTTTGACTCGCTTCCTTTCCACCTAATAAGGGCTGATTGTCTATTCCATGGTCTCCTGTAGACCACCTGGCCCTGGGGTCTGACTGACAATGCTGCTGGTTCTCATCCTCAGTAATGACCAGCTCAATGGAAAAACTACATGAAATGAGAGTCTGGAGGTGATGAGCCCAACGAGATGTTCATGGGAGTTAGGCGGTGATGAACTGAACTAGAAAGTGGTGGGGGTGAGTTAGGTGGTGTTGGGGGTGAGTTAGGAGGTGGTGGGGGTGAGTTAGGTGATGAACAGAACTAGGAGGTGATGCGGGTGAGTCAGGACTGGTGGTGGTGGGGGTGAGTTAGGAGGATGTGGGGGTGAGTTAGGAGGTGGTGGGTTAGGAGGGTGAGTTAGGAGGTTGGGGGGGTGAGTTAGGAGGTGGTGGGGGTGAGTTAGGAGGTGGTGGAGGTGAGTTAGGTGGTGGTGAGTTCGTAGGGCATGAACGGAGGAGATTGATTGGTAGGGCTGAGTTACTGGCTGATCTTCTGAAGGATCTCGCAGGGTGACTGCCAGGTGATCCTCTGAAGCTGAAGGAGGCCCACAGAGAACCACTCAGACAGCATGCTCTTCAGAGTCCCATTAAGGTCCTGAGAGAGAGAGAGAGAGAGAGAGAGAGAGAGAGAGAGAGAGAGAGAGAGAGAGAGAGAGAGAGAGAGAGAGAGAGAGAGAGAGAGAGAGAGAGAGAGAGAGAGAGAGAGAGAGAGAGAGAGAGAGAGAGAGAGAGAGAGAGAGATTGTTCAGCAGCTTTCTGCATCACCTGAATCTGGTCCTAATTCTCCCAACTGCAGAGTTAGACTGGGGGGGGGGGGGGATTGGTAGCCACTCCTTTAAATAAATGTTGAGTAGAGTCAAAAAGATCTAGATCAACACGCCCTGAAGGATGGATGGACCCACGACTCAGAGGGACACGTCTGCACAGCCTCACCATTCCAGACAGAGTGAGGCGTCACTCTGTACTGAAGGTTTCTGATCAGAGTGAGGCATCACTCTGTACTGAATGAGATGTCAACACATTGTGTGTGTCAGTCGTCACCCTCTAGGGATCAGCAAATGAGATCCCTTGTAAATAGTTTTCCATCTCTCATTTGATTCATTCTCTTTCTTTCCTGTACTAGCTGCTGTGACCTGCATTTCCTATCGTGGATCTAAGAAGCATCTCCTCCCAATATATAATGTTAGTAGCTAACTTCAGACAGTTCTGTCAGGAATACTTCTGATAGCAGCTCTTCATAGGCTTTATTAATAATACTTCTGGCCGATGTGTGGGGGCTCTATTTATACCAACAGTGACTCCCCTCAGCAGGGAAAGAAAGTGTGGGAAAGTTCAGAGCAGAGTGGGCTGGGCTCCATCATACCCAGCCCACCCTGACACTTTTAGGCTGCTCTATCACTACCTATAACTGCTCTAACTCTACCTATCACTGCTCTATCACTATCCATCACTGTACCATATCATACTGGTTATATAAGGTGCATAGAGCAAGCAGTAGGCATGTGAATGCGTTATTGGACATGCGTTGGTGTTGTTCTATAGTTGGTGTTGTTATGATGTAAGACAATACTTGTATCCAAAGAAGCTGATAATATATATTATCAGCGGCCCATAGTCTGAACCACAGACATCCCGCAGTAAAGTCAGTCCGTTACCCTGATGTGGGGCCCTTCGTGGTTCTTGGAGGCCATGAGCTCCAGCAGGTCCGCTCGGAGGTCCACCAGGAACTTGACCCCGCCGTCGGCTCTGCTGACGCAGTTCAGCAGCTGTCGGTAACGGGGCGTCAGTGCGTACCGGAGCCGGTCCTCCGCCTGCAGCACCGTAGCCGGGTCGCGGCTCTGCGTGTCCGCCAGCCTTCCGCAGAGCTCTGCCACCCGACGGTGGTCCACCCCGAAGCCCCCCGACAGCCGCTCCAGGAGCCGGCCCCGGTGCTCCCGCTCCAGGTGGCGGTAGAACATCATGAAGTCCCCGCTGTCCGCCTCCGGAGGCGGGGGGGCCTTGTCCCGGGTCTCGTAGGAGGGCACCGGGGCGACGACCCGGGCCAGCAGCTCGTCCATCGCCCCCTGCTGAGTGCTGGGACGGACATGCGCAGAGAAGGGACGGGTCTGAAGAGCCTCCAGGACCGAGCGGCTCCTCAAGCGTAACAGACGGGCTAACCGGAGGCTGAACGTCATGACTGGTCGGTCCGCTCCGGTGTCACGGGAACCTGCGACCTGCGCTCCGGTAGAGCAGCGGGCACTTCCGGGTCTCTAAAAGAGACAGTACACAAGTGTCTCTGCTCTGTTCCAGGGCCCTTAAAAAGACAGTACACGTGTTTCTCTGTAGTGTTCCTCTTAAAGAGACAGTACACATGTGTCTATGTAGTGTTCCGGGTCTCTTAAAGAGACAGTACACGTGTGTCTCTGCACTGTTCCTCTTAAAGGGACACTGTGTACAAATTACTCCCATCTAGTGGTACAATTGTATATTGCATTCAAACTAATAGTGCTCGCTTGTTCAAAAACTACGGTGGGCAGTATGTGCCAAGAAGCTGTGTCATGACATCCAATACTACCTCATCGAGTCATTCGAGTGATTATGAGTTTCGTTATTTCAAACTGCATTGAATCAGTAGTGTAAGCTAATGATGTATGAGTAATTATTCCTCGAGCAAGATAGTGAATTATTTCAGTCATCATTCACGCTGGCTCAGAGTGAAAATGCGTTTGCATTTCCTGTACCACGTAATGCTTTTTGCCCCTCTCGGCAGTTCATAGACCGGAAGAACATGGAAGCCTCCATGAAGCTTACCCATCCTATGTTACTACATATTAATTATTCTTCGCTCAGGAGGATAAGTGAGATTTTTGGCAGAGATAATTTTACACCAATGAGGACTTATTTATGAATGAATACGTTGATTTGAGGTAATAAATTACTTAAAATATTACACAGTGTCCCTTTAAAGAGACAGTACACGTGTGTCTCTGTACTGTTCTCTTAAATAGACAGTACACGTGTGTCTCTGTACTGTTCCTCTTAATAGGACACTACACGTGTATCTCTCTGCTGTTCCAGGTCTCTTTTGGCTTGTTTCCACCGGTGGGTGTGCTTCAGCCCAGAACGCCTCGGCCAAGTAGAGAAGGTGCGGTTTGGCGCAGCTCAGTTACGGCTGCGGTTTGTATGGAGTTAGAATCATGCCAAAACCCCGCACACACGCAAAACGTGTTTTGCTCACGCATAACGATTCACACGCACACAAAATGTGTTTTACTCACGCACAATGATTCACACACACGCTCAGTGTGGTTTGCAAATACAAAACATCATTCACAAACTAATGCATTTTTCTTCAGAAACAAATACAGTATGTTTTACACAAAGTACAAAAAAAAATCCTTCAAGTACACAAAACAATTCTACGAGTACGGAACACTGAAAGCTGCGCGTGGATCGGAAGGCATTTGCGCACGGATCCGCAAGGCGGAAAATTAGTGCCAAAAGTCACGTGACAAACAAATGTCCTGTGATTCACACTACACAACAGCAGGTGGCGCTGTTGAGTCAGTTTAAGGCCGCCAGGACGATCTTTTTTTCTCCCCAAAATCTTTATTTGATGCCGGCCAACCGTGTGTGGATTCTATGGAAAGCCAAGAAGGTGCACTAACTGGCCCTAGAATGGCGCGGTAAAAGTGCTGAACCGCACGGAAACCGTACGGAAACCGTACGGAATCCGTGCGGTTTGGCAGGAACAACGCCACCTGTTTGTCAGGAACAACGCCACAGGACATTTGTTTGTCACGTGACTTTTGGCACTAATTTTCCGCCTTGCTGATCCGTGCACAAATGACTTCCGATCTACGCGCAGCTTTCAGTGTTCCGTACTTGTAGAATTGTTTTGTGTACTTGAAGGATTTTTTTTTGTACTTTGTGTAAAACATACTGTATTTGTTTCTGAAGCAAAATGCATTAGCTTGTGAATGATGTTTTGTATTTGCAAACCACACTGAGCGTGTGTGTGAATCATTGTGCGTGAGTAAAACACGTTTTGGGTGCGTGTGAATCGTTATGCATGAGCAAAACACGTTTTGCGTGGGTGTGGGGTTTTGGCATGATTCTAACTCCATAGGTTTGGAGCAGCTCAGTTGCGCATTGCGTTCCCACCGGTTATGGTAGGGCGGGGGTTAAGCCGGATGGAGATAGCCGCGGCATAAGCATCGTGACCTCATAGCAGCCTCACACAGTGTAGCCTGCTGATAAATCCAATGAAAAAGATGAACGCAACACAATAAACAAAGATCCATAATAAAGTACGTCCAAAAAGGACGGCAAATTTTTGCACAACATTTTCTTCAATAAACGTAGCTTTTCGTGGGTACTGTGTTTGTTTGTTATTATCCCCCTGTCGCACGGAAGTGAGTTTTCTTTTGACCAATCAATGGATTGGCGTGTGTAGCTCGAACTTGTTGGCACCCTTTCAGACCGCTTGGTACCCAACGGAAGAGTACTTAGCGATAGGTACGGCTAATCACGGCTAAGTCCGGACCAAGCTCACTTTTAGAGGTAGAAATGAGAACCGTTCCGCACCTATTCATACCGATCCGATCCACACCCGGCCGTGGAAACGCACCATTAAAGGACAAATCCGGTGTAAAATGGATCTGGGATTGGCTAATTGGCTAAAAACAGCCAACTGAAGAATGCGTCTATCTGCTTTTTTTGTTCTCCAAAACGAACGTTATCATACAAAACATATCCCAAATCCATTTTACACCGGATTTGTCCTTTAAATAGACAGTACACGTGTCTGTACTGTTCCAATTCATGAAAATGCATGCATTATTAATGATGAAAACTTTATTAAGCTCAAGGAAAATGATTGTTCACAAGTCCTCTGCTCAAGATCAATAAAATTGAAAAGAAGAAACAACACAAAAAACTGTAAGTAACATGAAGTATTGAATAATAATATGCACACTAATGAACATAATAATGTACGTACTATATCCATAAACAAATATTCATAAGTAGAAAGTGCAAGTTAAGTAGCCTTCGAATTGAAGATTCTGCATATCTTATCCCCCATGTTCCCTTGACATTTTGTGTTATACAAACTCCGTTAAAGATATTGAAAGTCACTTTTCCCTCAGGATAGTTTCACAGAAGTGGGTTGGTCCCTGCATGACCTTAACCAATTACAATTAAGGCGCTCGTCTTAACCAATTAAAGTTAAGTCACATGGTTTTCAACCATTTAACGTTCAGCATGACCCTGCGTGCGGCACTGCGTCAATTAGCTCCGCAGCATTAGCGACAACATCAGTCCGTCAATCAACCTTTACAAACCAACTACATACTACATACTAACTCTGTTTGGACCCGGACCCTCCCGGTCGGACCCTGACGCTATTGGTGAGACCCTGGTGCTATAGGTGAGTCTCCCTCGGCGGATTGCTAACGGCTAATGGTTCACTCCTATCCACTCATGTTCACTACACTACTACACTGTGTGTGTGTGTGTGTGTGTGTGTGTGTGTGTGTGTGTGTGTGTGTGTGTGTGTGTGTGTGTGTGTGTGTGTGTGTGTGTGTGTGTGTGTGTGTGTGTGTGTGTGTGTGTGTGTGTGTGTGTGTGTGTGTGTGTGTGTGTGTGTGTGTGTGTGTGTGTGTGCACAGGTGAGAGATGGGGAGGGAGGATGAGGAGGCCAAGGTGGGGACGAAGAGGAGGCTGACGGAAGAGGCGAAGGGCGACGCGGCCCAGAAAAGGTGAACAACGTTTGTGTCGTTTAGATGCTTTGGTACAAGAAAAGTTTTCGTTAAACCAACACTCTGAAATGCTAACTCCATGGAACAAGACAGGCTTTAGATTGTGTATTTGATTTATTTAGTTACATGGCGGCCTAGTATCCATCTAGGCTTTTACCTCCTCTATAAATCCATAGAGCTCGACTCCAAAACCATTAACATTGAGCAGATAAAAGGACATCTCACCAGCCTCCCTTACGAGGCTGAAAGCATTAAAAGGAGTAAAAACAACTCAGAAATGGATATTTAATAAAAAAAAACGGGTGGTAATGGTGTAGATAAATCAGATGAGGAATGAGTTCACTTCTATTATGTCCACAAAGTGTGTGTGTGTGTGTGTGTGTGTGTGTGTGTGTGTGTGTGTGTGTTGGGGGGGGTCATTGGGTTTAATACACAGACCTCTCGTCTTCATTTGAATAAATTAATTAACCTCTATATGCGCGTGTTATTACCCGGCGTGTTGAGCAGACAGAGTGACGCTGTGAGTGCGAGGCGGAGGGACACTCTAAGTCAGGTCTCGGAGTCTCTGACAGACTCGTTCCGCTCTGCCTCGCGCACACACACTTCTGCTTCAAGCAATTAGTCCTGAAGATATAATGCGCTGCGTTTAGGCGTCGGAAGGATAAAGTGGTGGAGGACTCTGGAGCTCTGAGACGGAGGAACTCCTCAGAAGAGCCGTGCTCCAACTGTTGGTCTACAGTCGATGGAAACTTGTTCCTTCTCCTCCACTAAAACGTTGAGTTAGATTTTGACGTGCCTTCAGATCTAGAGTCGATCACCCACTCCTCCTAGGAAAACGTGCAGAGGAATAAATAGTTTCCCTGGGAGAATCAGCGTCTGAGACACCTGGTGGGGTTTATTAGAAGACCAGAGTCACTCCATGAAGCTCACCCTAACACCCGTTGGACTAGGAGACCAGAGTCCACTTTGAAGCTAACCCCAACCCCTGGTGGGGTGGACTAGAAGACCAGAGTCGCTCAATGTGAAGCTAACCCTAACCCTATCACATGGTGGTCTAGGAGACCAGAATCCTCTTTGAGTTCTGTGAATGCAGCAGAGAGACCCTCTCTGTTGGAGTTCTGCGGTATCCTCTGTAATGTCACTACTTTCATGTTCAGAATCTGACCTTTGACCTGTTCTTTGCCCACCCTCTCCGTGTCGTGGCATGATGCTGTCCAGTGCGAACATGAGGAAGGAGAAGAGGTCCTCGGATGTGGCCGGGGAAAGGAGATCTTGCAAGAAGGTAACGGCCTAACATCACCTGAGGTTCCGAGGGTCTGCATCGATGGACCAACACCAGGCCTGGTGGCGTCCAGTCGCTGACTGAGATGAAGGCAGACTTCATCTCATCGGTCGATCTGTGTAGTTAGTTATAGTTTGTTTATAGTTGGATCAGTTTATCTCTTTGGTCCACCTCAGCTGATGGAGCGAGATATTGACACTGCCAGGTTCTATTCCTCAGGCAGAGCAAGGCATTAACAACGGTAGGGTTAGGGCTTCCATTCCCACTGGGTCCAGTGACAACAATAAATGAGCTCATTGTGTTGCAAGATTTCTTGAATTAAAGTGACAGCAAGTGACCTTTTATGGGAAGGGTTCTGGATGAAATGTCTCTGTGATCGTTACATTAAGCCATCATATCCCAGCACTACAACGTCAAACCTTCCTCCTCACTGTGGGTCTTATCTAACTCCCTCATCATCAGGAGAGGCCAGTGAAGCAGACCTCATCTAACGGTGTGAGGTAAGACCGCCTGATGTCTCTGACAGCTTCTTATTAAGGAGGATAATAAGCTGGCGAGTTAGTGGTGAGTGATGGCTTCTCCCAATCATCCCCCCCCCCCCTCCTCACCCCTCCCCCCCACCCCTCACGGTCCACTGCTTCCGGGATTCTTCTCAAAGTAGAACCGTCTCATCAGCATCTTGCCACTGCCACTGGAAATTGGCTCTAATCCGTTTACGATTTAAATTAAATCTTTTCATTTTCCTTTTCTTTTTTCTTCTGTCTTTTCCGAGCGGATGGGAATTAATTCTTGTGATTGGCCGTCGGAGGGAGGTGCTGGATGGGGAGGGGAGGGGAGGGGATGGGGGGGGGGGTGGGGGGGTTGTGGACAGAGGCCAGCTCGGAGTGTGGAGCTGTCAGGAAATTAATTTGGGCGGCGAGCGCGGTGGACTAATGGCATGTGGCTGGTGGCAGCGTAATAAATGAGGCTGCGTGATTGGCCGCTCCGCAGGGCGCCCAGGGTCTCCTCCCTCAGCCTCTGAAGGCTCCAGGGGGCTCCGGCTCTGGGGACGGATTGAGTCCTCGCTGTTCATTACCACCCCAGACATGAAGGAAAAGTATATTTAGGTTCTATTCCCGGAGGTGTCGAGGGCCCGAGCTGAGTCTGTGGATTAGTGTGATGGAAGCTCACCCCCTCCTTGTGGACCTCCTCCCGGTGTACCTGAAGACCTCCTGGTGGACCTGCCTTGTGGTTGATCTCCTCCTAGACCTCCTGCTGGACCTCCTCTCAGTTCCTATGAACACTGAGGACAGCTCCTGGGTGTCACCATCATGTCGGCCCATCGTCTCCATCCCCCTTCCTAGCACCCCTGGAAGGAGAACCTTCTTCTGGGTCTGGGAGGTTCTCCTCTGGGTCTGGGAGGTTCTCCTCTGGGTCTGGGAGGTTCTCCTCTGGGTCTGGGAGGTTCTCCTCTAGGTCTGGGAGGTTCTCCTCTGGGAGGTTCTCCTCTGGGTCTGGGAGGGGAGGTTCTCGAATGAATGAATGGAGCTCCTGTAACTATTTCTTTGTTGGGTTTAGTGTGAAGGAGGAACCAGAGGACCAGGACTTCACCTCAGAGAAGAGGGGACTGAAGAGGAAGAGGTCTAAAGAGGAGGCCTCCTCCTCTTTACCAGGTCAGACTACCAGGTCAGTCCCCACTGCTCCTCTTCACCTGTCACTGTATGTTCAGTGTGCTGCTCTACATTATTAGGTGTAGGAAGTAGACATCAGGAGGAGCAGGTGGCAAAAGTTCCATCATTTTCAAGATTCCATTGGTGCAAGCCCCCCATCTCCTGACCCCTGACCTCTGACCCCTGACCTGCATATGTCTGATCTCCCTTTTGAAAATGAATGATAAAGCCATAAATAGAATCCTACAGTTAAAATGGATCAACGCCCACTTTGTTGGAATGGCGTAGGACTCTGGTCTATTCAGGACGTTAGTAATCCAGCCGCTCCACAGCAGCTGCTGTGAGCTTCGTCTGTAACCTTGTCTCTGTTTTCCTCAACATCCACAGGAAGAAGAAGAAGAAGAAGAGTAAGAGCCGTGAGCCGGGGGGGGAAGCCAGCGCGACGGCTCCAAAGGACAAGAACAGGGGGCCGGTGAAGGTGGGTCCTCTGGGCCCGGGGGGGGGGGGGGGGGGGGGTTCGCAATTGCTCATTTAACAATATAAAGATAATTGTGTAAAATTATAGCCGTGTGAGACGAGGAGGCCTGAAGGGGGGGGTTTCCTTTGTAGGTGCTTTTGAGAGGAGGAGCGGGCGAATCAGCTGTCAGTGCGTGTGCATGGATCAGTGATACGCGGGTTGATCCAATAAGTGGTAGTGTATACCCGCGCACCATTGGCATGTATGCGCGCTTGTCTCTGTGCGTGTGCGAACGAGAATGATGGGGAGAAAGGGTGCTATGCAGAGATGAATGAACGGAATGATATTTATATTTTAAAATCGCGTAAAAAACAAAGCAGAATCAATTTGTGGCGCTCTGTGTTTCTGGGGCGCTGCGCCACACATTGGTCTACGAGTCCCCAGTTATCATGATGTTCTGTGGCGAGGAACATGAGGTTCGCCTGATGTTCTGTGGTGAGGAACATGGGGTTATCATGATGTTCTGTGATAAGGAACATGATGTTCTGTGGTGAGGAACATGAGGTTCTCCAGATGTTCTGTTGTGAGGAATATGGAGTTATCATGATGTTCTGTGGTGAGGAATATGGAGTTATCATGATGTTCTGTGGTGAGGAATATGGAGTTATCATGATGATCTGTGGTGAGGAATATGGAGTTATCATGATGTTCTGTGGTGCAGGTGAAGAAGGAGGTGAAAAGTGAGGTGAAGGAGGAGGGAGGCACCAAAAAGGTGAAGAAAACCAAGGAGCAGATTGACGAGGCGAGGAGGACGAAGCTGAAGATTAAGGAAGAGGAGGAGCAGAACCGCTGGCGGTGGTCAGTAGAACCCACCCATCCTAGAACCTATGAGTCCTTCAGCTGGGATCCACATCGTCATGAGGTGGAGGACGTAGGGGTTTGAACCCAGAACCCTGCTGCTCAGTCTGCCCTCTAGACTCTTGTTTCCTCTACCTTTCTCCCACTTTCTGAAAATAACAAGGCAGACGGCCCTTTCCCTATGAATGTATAGACTGTAGGATTCATTATAGCCCTATTGAATGCAAACAATTTATATCAATTATATTTAGTTAAAATGCCCTCAATTCTTTGCAACAAACACAATTTCGTCTTAACACTGTTATCCATTCCAATCCTCTTAAAAGGATGATCAAAGCAGCAGGATTATAAAGCTGGCCTTACAGATGGTCACAGCCTGAGGTTTGGTTTATCTGAGAGTGGAGATCCATGCTGAGTGTGTCTGGTTAGAAATGGCAACGCCCCCATGCGGACAAAAAGATATACTGTGGCGGAAAAAGCATTTCCAAATGATTTGGAGATCCAATTAAAATCCCGTCTTTTGGACACACGGGAGTAGACTCGTCTTTCTCTCATCTTCTCTGTGATGTCGGCAGGTGGGAGGAAGCCAAGTATGAGTCCGGGGTGAAATGGAAGTTTCTGGAACATAAGGGACCCTGCTTTCCCCCTGAGTTCGAGTCTCTACCGGACAACGTCCGGTTCTACTACAACGGTGAGTGACCCAGCCCAGGGCCTCGAACCCAGGGCCTCGAACCCAGGGCCTCGAACCCAGGGCCTCGAACCCAGGGCCTCGAACCCAGGGCCTCGAACCCAGGGCCTCGAACCCAGGGCCTCGAACCCACGGCCTCGAACCCAGGGCCTCGAACCCAGGGCTTCGAAACTCTACCTTTTGAATATCTACAGTTTATGAGCCTTCCACCAGGAGGCAGCCGGCATACGGTCATCGACACCAAACAATCAAATATTACACATGACGGTCTCACTGTCCGCTAGGGGAGCAGGAATGTTGGGTCAGGATAAAACGCTGGAGTCAAAACCGTGGAGCAGAGTGGTTCAGTTGATGAGAGGAACGTTTGAATGATGGTCTTTCACTCATTAGTTGCAAATCTGTCCTTCATAAAAACAAGTCTCCATCCTTCCTTGGGATGAAATTATCGCAGACTCACAGCCACCGTATGAGGAGGCTAAAGTACACTGGATGTGTCTCACTCTATCGAAGTGTGCGTCTCCAGTTCAGGGGGCGAAGCTGATGTGTCTCTCTCCAGTTCAGTTGGTGAAGTGTGTGTCTCTCTCTCCAGGTCAGGTGGTGTAGTGTGTGTCTCTCTCTCTCCAGGTCAGGGGGGTGAAGTGTGTGTTTCTTTCCAGGTCAGGGGGTGAATTGTGTCTCTCTCTCTCCAGGCAAGGTGGTGAAGCTGAGTTTGGCTTCGGAGGAGGTGGCGTTGTTCTTCGGCCAGATGTTGGACCACGAGTACACCACCAAGGCGGTGTTCAGGGAGAACTTCTTCAAAGACTGGAGAAAGGTATCCATCCTGGGCGGGAGGAGGGGATGATGAAGGGCAGGAGAAGGACCTCTCACATTATCTCTGTCAAATTCCTCTCTACGACTCTCCCAGGGGTCACCAACCCTTTTGAACCTGAGAGCTACTTCATGGGTAATGAGTCATACGAAGGGCACCCAGTTTGATACACTCTTCTGAAATAACAAATTTGCTCAGTTTGCCTTTAGTTATATATTATTATTAATGATACTCATCTATGTGAAGACGCTGATCATGTTAATGATTTCTCACAATAATTATCAACAATGACTTAAAAAAGGTGGGAAAGAGAGCGCCTGCGGGCGCCTCATATGGTCCTTGCGGGCGCGCGGGCACTATGTTGGTGACCCCTGCTCTAACCCAACCTCCTCCACTGTGAATACAGGGCGTAGTCACAGCCATGAGTACTGTTCTGTGATGGTAACGAGGTTCTGGGAGTTGTGGGGTTCTCTGCTGGCCCAAGCGTCCGTCAGGTGGGGATTTGGTTCTGCCCCCCGCACTGTCAGCAGGACTCCAGCCTCCATTTGGACTCTCACTTGCCCAAAATAATTAAGGCTGCCAATATGGCAAGAGCTATAGAGCGACTCGAGAGGGGAGAGGGAGAGAGACAGATCAGTTTGTGGTTCAATTGAAATCAAGTCAGCTTAAAGCCTAAACTCTGAGATGAGCCACAGGCCATCAGCCTCTAACCGTCACCAGTGGGATGTCTTCTGCTTGTTCTTCCCGTGATGCTTGGTGAAGATTTATACAGAGATCCTCACGCATGGTTCTTGTGTCTGTCAGTGCCCCCCCCCCCCCCCCCCCCCCCGCCCTTTGGGCATATCATGCTGAATTAATTTTGCACCGCTTTGCGCTCAATGCGCTTCAAAATACGATTTGTACCAAGCATTGATATGCTAATCCATATAACTAGCTCCCCTGCATCTGAACAAATCCAATTCAACACTTTATTACAACAGAAACATCCTCTTCTCATGCCACCGGCCCCCACCACCCATCAATCACACAGCGTCCCCTGGCAGGAAGTAGCAGCCTGGGCTTGGTAAGCGTGTTAGCGTGTTAGCGTGTGAGCGGCGGTCGCTGGCGGAGCAGCAGGAGTCGTCTGAATAACATCCTGTTCTGTTGAACTGGCAAAGGGAGGAGGTAGTGGTTATGGTCTGCTGAACTGGAGGAGGTAGTGGTTATGGTCTGCTGAGGAGGGAGGAGAGGACTGGTGAGACAAACTGAGATCAGAACACGTCCCACCGACACTCGGGGGGGGGGGGCATGGTGATCACAGCCCTCTGTGGGCTCACCAGAGGATTCAGGACCGGAGCACGTGTTGTGATGTTGTGTTGTTGTATTGCTTCAGGAGATGAGCAGCGAAGAGCGGCTTTTGATCCAGGATCTGAACAAGTGTGACTTCAGTGAGCTGCACGCCATGCACAAGGCCAAGGTGGAGGCGCGCAAGAACATGAGCAAGGAGGAGAAGCTGGTACGACCTTCTCCTTCAGAACGTCTCTCACCTCCTCTAGAACTTCTCTGACAGCCTCCTCTAGAACGTCTCTGACCTCCACCTCTAGAACGTCTCTGACCTCCACCTCTAGAACGTCTCTGACCTCCACCTCTAGAACGTCTCTGACCTCCACCTCTAGAACGTCTCTGACCTCCTCTAGGACGTCTCTGACCTCCACCTCTAGGACGTCTCTGACCTCCACCTCTAGGACGTCTCTGACCTCCACCTCTAGGACGTCTCTGACCTCCACCTCTAGGACGTCTCTGACCTCCACCTCTAGGACGTCTCTGACCTCCACCTCTAGGACGTCTCTGACCTCCACCTCTAGAACGTCTCTGACCTCCACCTCTAGGACGTCTCTGACCTCCACCTCTAGAACGTCTCTGACCTCCACCTCTAGAACGTCTCTGACCTCCTCCTCTAGGAAGTCTCTAATCTTCTCCTCTAGAACTTTTTTCCTCTGTATGGAACAGTAGACTGCGTTATCGCTCCCGTTTCTTTATTGTTCCTCTTCTTGTAGGTAAGATGAAAGCCTCATCTACTCACTTATCTCCGTAAAGAAACGTTAAAGGCATAACTCCGCCCCTTTCAGTTTTGGATAAGACTGCTGTGTCTCAGGTTAACTTCTACTTGTCTCCTGTGTCTCCTCGTCCTCCTCCTCCAGGTGATCAAGGAGGCCAACCAGCAGACGGTGGAGGAGTACGGCTTCTGCCTGCTGGACCACCACCGCGAGCGCATCGGGAACTTTAAGATTGAGCCGCCTGGTCTGTTCCGGGGCCGCGGCGAGCACCCCAAGCAGGGCATGCTGAAGAAGAGGATCCAGCCGGAGCACGTCATCATCAACTGTAGCAGGTCAGGGGGGGGGTCATCGTCAACTGTAACACGGGGGGGGGGGGGGCATTATAACCAGCTGGTTAAGTTCCTCTCTAAGACATGCAGCCCTTTCACTCAGTCATAGACTAACCCTCCCTCTCTCTCTTGTCCTTCCCTCCCTACCTCTCCCCAGTGAGTCTAAGATCCCGGCTCCGCCCCCTGGTCACCGCTGGAAGGAGATTCGTCATGACAACACGGTCACATGGTTGGCCAGCTGGACGGAGAACATCCAGGGATCCATCAAGTACATCATGCTGAACGCCAACTCAAAGCTCAAGGTCAACACCTGTAGAGTACACCTAATGTACACCTGTAGCACCTATAGTACATCATGCTGAACGGCAACTCCAAGCTCAAGGACAACACCTGTAGAGTTCACCTAATGTACACCTGTAGAGTACACCTAATGTACCTACTCTGAATATATAGTACAACTATAGCACACCTTTATATACCTACTCAGAATATATAGTATACCTTAATATGTAGTGCACATGCCTACTAACTCGAAATATATATGTTACGGCTACCCACTCTAATCTAAACTAGGTCCAAACCGGGTACTTTTCAGCACTGGGTCCTGATTGGTTAATGAGGCTTGTTACCTCTTTTGTATAAACACTGGGTCCTGATTGGTTAATAAGGCTTGTTACCTCTTTTGTATAAACACTGGGTCCTGATTGGTTAATAAGGCTCGTTACCTCCGTGGTTTAAACACTAGGTCCTGATTGGAGGAGAACGTTCAGATGTTGTGCGTTGCTTTTCAATACCGGCTCACCTCTGCCCGTTAACGGTTCTGAATCAGAGCTCCACAAATGAGCATCAACGGTCCGGTACAGAGTTCCACCTGATGGCCGACAGAAACGACACGCTCACTAAAGCTGCTGGGACGAGCTGAGCCTCTGAGCTACAGGGAGCTGAGCCTCTGAGCTACAGGGAGCTGAGCCTCTGAGCTACAGGGAGCTGAGCCTCTGAGCTACAGGGAGCTGAGCCTCTGAGCTGAGCCTCTGAGCTACAGGGAGCTGAGCCTCTGAGCTGAGCCTCTGAGCTACAGGGAGCTGAGCCTCTGAGCTACAGGGAGCTGAGCCTCTGAGCTGAGCCTCTGAGCTACAGGGAGCTGAGCCTCTGAGCTGAGCCTCTGAGCTACAGGGAGCTGAGCCTCTGAGCTACAGGGAGCTGAGCCTCTGAGCTGAGCCTCTGAGCTACAGGGAGCTGAGCCTCTGAGCTACAGGGAGCTGAGCCTCTGAGCTGAGCCTCTGAGCTACAGGGAGCTGAGCCTCTGAGCTGAGCCTCTGAGCTACAGGGAGCTGAGCCTCTGAGCTACAGGGAGCTGAGCCTCTGAGCTGAGCCTCTGAGCTACAGGGAGCTGAGCCTCTGAGCTGAGCCTCTGAGCTACAGGGAGCTGAGCCTCTGAGCTACAGGGAGCTGAGCCTCTGAGCTGAGCCTCTGAGCTGAACCTCTCATCTGTTTATGGGTTTTTAGTTATTTCTCTATTGATTGGTTGTATTTGAACGGTCCTCTTCTAGGTTGTATTCAATCTTATTCTACTGTACTTCTATTCTACTGTAACCTTTAGGCCAATATCCACCAGAAGCGCCACGGCAGTAAAACGGTCGCCGAAAATAATGAAAACCAATATAGTCAATGTAGGCTATTCCACTGGATACGGTCGCGGTACGGCACGGAACCGTCCCCAAACCGGCACGTTGTTTACGATTCGTGCCTCTTCTATTTGTGAAAGTTGCCGGTTCCCAGCCATGTCTCAGAACACTTCTACAGCCAATCAGTTAACATTTTCTCATGAATATTCATGAGCTCACATTGACCCCTATGGGGTCGATCACATCCCTGAAAGAAAAGAAAAAAAGATGTTGATCCCTCATCGACCACGACAATTTCTTACCTCGACAAGCAACGGCAGGTCGTTCATTTTGTCATATAAAAACTGTTAAATTCAAACATGGCTCCGACCGGCATTTCAACACACAATAGACATGATCTGAAAGAGACCGTGTCCCTATAACGCAGAATGAAAACATGTCAATAACACAGTATGGTGAATTATGTCTATAGATAACCCCAAGACTACACTTTGTTGCTCAAATGTAATATTATTCTCCTCCTTGGGCCTCCTGAAATGTCTTGCGATATTGATATTCCCCTTCCCCCTGCGGCCTGTTTTAGTTGTTTTATTTTTCTTATGTTTTGTGTGTATTCTATGTGTGACTGTACGCTACTGCTGCCTGTCTTGGCCATGACACTTGAAGAGATGTTTAATCTCAATGATGATTATTATTTTCAACTATCCAACAGTAGTTGCCTTGCATTTTTATTGTCAATGCAGTTTTCAGCCCTGAATAACAAGCTATTTAATAATTGATTTGTATGCATAGTATACTACACTTTCCATTGAACAATTACCCCTGTAACCATAAATGGACTAATTTTATAATGTAATCAAATGCTCACACACTAGCTGCTTTCAGACAAACGTGTAAGTCCTTGGGTTCTCCTGATGAGCCGTATGTGTGTGTGAAAAACCTATCCAGACTTTTGTACCCTGAAAATCTCCTGAATAATACTACCCCTGAGGTAGTATTTTCTCCGTAGGAAATGTAAATTACCTTTTTATATGTGAATGAGGCGTAGAAAGTCGGTATTTCTCAAACCACTTCAGTGGCTGTGTTGATGACGCTTCTGCATATCATTGAATGGCCCCCTAAATGATAATCAGCCTGTTGCCTTTTGTTCGCCGATTGGTTAAAAAATATTTTAATGCTGGCACTTCTTTTAAGAGTTATTTGTGGTGAACGAATCTTGTTGCATTATCGGCTGGGGTTTCAACATTATTGCTATGGTTTTATATATGAATAATATTGTATGAATCATTCTAATCGTATCATTTTTACAATTCATATAATAATCATTATAATATGAATCATGCACGTTATAATCATGCACGTCTTGAGCCATCAGCCGCAACATGTCCGTACCCTACCCATTCCAGTGGGGATTGCAGTACGGAACACAGCCGCTTCGCTGCCGTGCCGCACATGTTCTGATCTCCTTAATGTTAAGCAGTCGGTTCCTCTTATCTCTCCATCGCCCCTTGCCCTCTGACCTCCAACCCCAGGGGGAGAAGGACTGGGAGAAGTACGAGGTGGCTCGGAGGCTGAAGACCTGTGTGGACAGCATCCGGAGGCAGTACACCCAGGACTTCAAGTCCAAGCAGATGGGAATCCGGCAGAGAGCCGTCGCCCTCTACTTCATTGACAAGGTGACTTAAGGTGGACCTGGGGGGACTAAAGGTGGACCTGGGGGGACGAAAGGTGGACCTGGGGGGACGAAAGGTGGACCTGGGGGGACGAAAGGTGGACCTGGGGGGACGAAAGGTGGACCTGGGGGGACTAAAGGTGGACCTGGGGGGACTAAAGGTGGACCTGGGGGGACTAAAGGTGGACCTGGGGGGACTAAAGGTGGACCTGGGGGGACTAAAGGTGGACCTGGGGGGACTAAAGGTGGACCTGGGGACTAAAGGAAGGTGGCCCTTGTGGACCTGGGGATGGACCCGGGGAATTAGGTTGGACCCGGTGATGAGAAAAACCCCACCTAATTCACTGTAAGACTTCTCTACAGCTACACACTGTATTCAACATAAAGCAGTACACATTATGTGTCTGTCTGTCTTTAGCTGGCATTGAGGGCGGGTAACGAGAAGGAGGAGGGGGAGACGGCGGACACGGTTGGCTGCTGCTCGCTGCGGGTGGAGCACATCACGGTGCACCCCAACCTGGACGCCAGCGACTTCGTGGTGGAGTTCGACTTCCTGGGGAAAGACTCTATCAGATACTACAACAAGGTTCCTGTTGAGAAGAAGGTAGACTCCTCCACCCTAATACACACCTCCACCCTAATGCACGCCTCCACCCTAATGCACGCCTCCACCCTAATGCACACCTCCACCCTAATGCACGCCTCCACCCTAATGCACTCCTCCACCCTAATGCACGCCTCCTAGGATATTGCTGTATGTCGCATGGAATTAAACAGACTCCATTCTGATCTCTGGAGAGTGAGAGGAAAGGTCAAAACATCCCTGTAGTACTGCTGCCACAAGTATTACTACTAATACCACAAGTGCTACTGCTGCTGTATCATGTATCCCCTGTAACGGCTGTATCATGTAACCCCTGAACCCCAACATGTGATTACCTTCCAGGTGTTCAAGAACGTGATTCTGTTCATGGAGAACAAGAACCCGTCGGACGAGCTGTTTGACCGTCTGAATGTGAGTACTGCCTGGTTCTGACTGTCTAACCCTACCTGCTCCTTAATGACCGGTCTTTGTACTGTCTAACCCTACCTGCTCCTTAACGACCTGTCTCTGTACTGTCTAACTGTGCGTTCACACCAAACGCGACGGGGCGACAAGATCCCATACAAAGTGAACGTAGAGACGCGTACCACACTTTCGCCGTGCACAGGCGAGGGCGTTCATGAGGATTTCTGGCGCGACAAATTTGCTCGAGTTGAAATATTTCAACTTTGACGCAAATTTCGCGTGATGACAGCCAATCAGTGTTCAACAGCGTGGCCACTGAGTGACTTGTGTAATGTAACAGCCAATCAGCGTTCAACCGTCAAACTCAGTGCAGTGCAGTCCAGGGTGAACTGCAGCATGGAGAAGAAAGTGATTGTTGCCGTTTGCGACAATCTGTGCGCCTCCGGATGGCCGTAGCGCGGGGAGCTCTTATAGGGATTGGGCTTCTCGGGGTTTGTTTACCGGCGTTGCTATGGTTTCCGGTCTCTGTGTTCTCAATTCAGGTGTGTTCGAACGGTTTATTAGGTAGGCCTATCTAATAAATCTCTGTCTAATCAATATTTCATTCACTGCCTCTTCCGTGGTCATTACAATATTATCGGGTCCTCCGACGTCTCTCCCTCTTCCACAAAAGGTAAAGACATGCAATGGTGGTTATCTTGTTGTGGCGCAACAAATGCGACAACTTGCACAGCGACAGATTATGATTTGTGGCGCGACAAAACTTCTGCGACAACGCAAACGGGTGACGAATGTCACGTTTGGTGTGAACGCACAGTAACCCCTACCTGCTCCTCTGTCTGGCTGACTGGCTGGTGACCCTGAGTGCTGGGATCAGGAAGCTGGAAGGTCAGAGGTTAAATGCCATCAGGGGCCAACCTGGAGGTCAGAGGTCAAGTAGTGGCCCACAGCATGAATGATGATGAGCAAGTTGGGGTTGAGGAGGAGGAGGAGGGGAGGAGGGGGTAGGAGAGAGAAAGGATTGGAGAGGAGTGGGGAGAGGAAGTGGAAATGAGAAGAATGTGAGGAGATTAAACCCAGGTGGGTAAGAAATTTTAATACAGTGGGGGGCGGGGGAGGGGGCCTCACCTGCTCAGTGTGGCCACTCAGCAGGGGTGAGGTGACAGGCCGACGCCCCTGGAGGTGGTCTGAGGTTGGCAGGCTGACGCCCCTGGAGGGGGAGGTGGTTTCAGGTCAGGTCTATAAGCAGACCTGTTGCTTCTGTGTTCTGAGACGCACACATGCAGACGACGGCATCACCATCATATTTTAATATTGTGATATTATGGCCTTAGGGCAAGAAGGATGGAGGGATAGAGGGAAGAAGGAGGGAGGGAGGGAGGGCAAGAAGGAGAGATGGAGGGCAAGAGGGAGGGATAGAGGGCAAGAAGGAAGGAGGGAGGGAGGGAGGGATAGTGAGCAATAGAGCGAGAAGGAGGGAGGAAGAGAGAAATGGAGGAAAAGGGGTGAATTTGAGTCTGTCCGTGTGACACTTTGCTTTTTAATCGGTTCCTGAGGCGATGGGAGACCAGGGACACAAAGATAGAAATACAGAGACGCACACACTGAGGCTCATGCATGGACACACATAGGACAGCGCTCTACTGTAGAGGGTCTATAGAGCTCTGACTCTACGGCAGAGGTCTACAGAGCTCTTTCTCTACGGCAGGGTCTACAGAGCTCGATCTCTACGGGAGCATCAGCTCTGAGCGGACTCGCTTGTACGTCTGACATCATCTCGGAGGGAAATGAGAACTTACCTGGCTGTGATTATGATTATGTGTGCATAAACAGGTTTTAAATGGCTTCCACTGTGCAGTTTATGTTGAGCTGGGGTATGGTGGAGTTGCAGTGCCCCCTGCTGGGTGCTGGCAGTACTGCAGGCTTCACTTCTACACAGGAGCAGGGACAGTCTAATGTTCTGCAGCGGAACAAGAAAGGAAAGACGGCTGTTC
This sequence comes from Gadus macrocephalus, assembly GCF_031168955.1. NCBI lineage: Eukaryota > Metazoa > Chordata > Actinopteri > Gadiformes > Gadidae > Gadus > Gadus macrocephalus. The sequence continues at coordinate 10,867,044 of NC_082390.1, forward strand.
TCTGCTCCTCATAGTCGTCCTTGTGTTTTCAGTCTATCGACATGGAAACGGATGAGGAGTAACCCGTCTGTCCCTCTGTTTGTCTCTCTACCTCTCTGTCCCCCTACCTGTCTGTCCCTCCCTGCAGACTGCAGTGCTCAACAAGCACCTGTCCTCCCTGATGGACGGTCTGACAGCCAAGGTGTTCAGGACCTTCAACGCCTCCATCACCCTGCAGGAGCAGCTCAAAAAGCTGTCCAACAGTACGTATAACATCACACCATAACATCACTGTCACCATTACATCACAGTACTGTCACCATAACATCACATTACCATAACGTCACCCTTCAGGAGCAACTCGGGCTGCTATCCAACAGTCCGTGTAACATTTCACCATAACGTCACAGTACCGTCAGCATGACATCACAGCACTGTCACCATAAAATCCCCGTAACACCACAGTCAGGTGTTCGTATTGTTTAAATGTTGACAAACATGCTCGGAGTATTTGACCGTTGATGGTCTCTGTTAATGAAAAGTATTCAAGTATTTTGTGGTGTAGATTAATATGTATTACTTGAAGATTATATATTGGATGAAGGGCTTTTCCAAATACTCAAACTTTGAGATTCATGTAAAGGTTAAGACGTCGTTCCTCCCCATCTCCAGAGTCCGATAACCCATCGGAGAAGCTGCTGTCCTACAACCGGGCAAACCGCGCCGTGGCCATCCTCTGTAACCATCAGAGGGCGCCGCCAAAGACCTTCGACCAGTCCATGGCCAACCTGCAGGCCAAGGTCAGCTACGTCAGGTCAGGGGGAGCTACGTCAGGTCAGGGGGAGCTACGTCAGGGCCATGACTTTAGCCTTTAGTCCAACTCTTGTCATCCTAGAGCAACATGACCCCTGACCCCTATCTGCTCCTCCTTACCTGTCTAACCCCTACCCGCTTCTCTACGCTAAGCTAACTGAAATGTGTTCTTAATTCAGTATGCATCTACCTGCTTAGCTAACTGAACCCTGCTCTCCATTAGGTATGCTAGTACCTGCTAAGCTAACTGAAACCTCTGTTCTCCATTCAGTATGCTAGTACCTGCCAAGCTATCTGAACCCTCTTCTCCATTCGGTATGCTAGTACCTGCTAAGCTAACTGAACCCTCTGTTCTCCATTCAGATCGTTGCTAGGAAGGAGCAGCTAGCGCTGGCGAAGACGGAGTTCAAACAGGCCAAGAAGGAGAACAAGGCCAAAGGAGACGCCAAGATACAGACGTAAGCACCGCTGAGCTAGACAGAAGCACCACTAGGCTAAGGACTAGACACCGCTGAGCTAGACAGAAGCACCACTAGGCTAAGGACTAGACACCGCTGAGCTCTAGTTACGATCAGCCCGATTTAAGACCTCCCTGGACTCAGACCTGGCAGCCGACTGCAGGGTGGAACCGGTGGAAGAGACCTGACCTGTCTCTCTCCAGGCTGGTGGAGAGGAAGAAGAAGGCGGTGGAGCGGTGTGAGGAGCAGGTGCTGAAGATGGAGGTGCAGGCGACGGACCGCGAAGAGAACAAGCAGATCGCCCTGGGAACCTCCAAGCTCAACTACCTTGACCCCCGCATCAGCGTGGCCTGGTACTTCACACTACACACATTTACACACCTCCAAGCTCAACTACCTGGACCCCTGCATCAGCATGGCCTCGTACACACACTACACACCTTCAAGCTAAACTACCTGGTGTCAGAACATGATGTTATGGGTCCCTTGTCCAGGTGTTAGAACCTGATGTTATGGGTTCCTTCTCCAGGTGTAAGAACATGATGTTATGGGTTCCTTCTCCAGGTGTTAGAAAATGATGCTATGGGTTCCTTCTCCAGGTGTAAGAACATGGACGTCCCTCTGGACAAAATCTACAACAAGAGCCAGAGAGACAAGTTTGCGTGGGCCATCGACATGACTGAGGCGGACTTTGTGTTCTAGCTGTGGAGGAGCTGCTAGTTTGGAGTTGCTGGTGGAACATGACTGCTCGAGCCTGGCGGCCCAACGTGTTATTTAGTTTTATTTCTTGATTCTTTCTTTTTTTTGAAGAGGCTCTTGACAGAAGATGTTTCTCCAGGTTGGCACTGAAGGTTCCTGGTTCAGTGCTGGAGACAAATGTGTTAAAGGTTTGAATAAAGAAGCACATTCAAAACGATTCTGGCACGTTCTTTGCAGCCATGGTTCACTGGAAACAGACCACCAGACAGACATATTTAAATACCTTTTATTAGAATTAAATCACTCACATTTGGAATGCATCCCCAACTTGGCACAAAAACGACTTTTCAAGGCCTGAGATGTTGACTCTTTACCTGGGATGAGCATCATGGACCCACCCTCTACGTAGTGCCCCTCCTCTATACTCTGCCCCACCCCTACGTAGTGCCCCCCCTCTATACTCTGACCCCTCCCCCTACGTAGTGCCCCCCTCTATACTCTGCCCCCCCCCCCCCCCGTGGGCAGAAGTCTCAGTTTCCAGATAACGGTACGTTGGTCAAGTCACTAAATAACTAGATCACAATATCAATATGTAAAAATCAATCATTTCCCACGTCTCCGTAACAGAATGGGTCGGCGCTGGGGTCCTCTGGCCCGGGGGGGGGGGGGGGGGGGGGGCCTCATGCCTGGTTGTTTGGTAACCTGGGGAGGAGAGTGGCACACGGTTAGTTCAGGTCACCTCACCAGAAGCTCTGCTGAGACACTTGTCTCTTCTCTACCTGGTCTCTCCCCACCTGTATTACTGGTCTCTCCTCTCCTGAATTAATCTAGCTGGTCTCTCCTCCTGTGTTAATCTTGCTGGTCTGTCCTGTATTACTGGTCTCTCCTCTCCTGAATTAATCTAGCTGGTCTCTCCTCCTGTATTAATCTACCTGGTCTCTCCTGTCCTGTATTACTGGTCTATCCTCTCCTGAATTACAGGTCTCTCCTCACCAAGCTGGTCTCTCTCCTGTATTAATCCAGCTGGTCTCTCCTCTCCTGTATTACTGGTCTCTCCTCTCCTGTATTAATCTAGCTGGTCTCATCTCCTGTATTACTGGTCTCTCCTCATCTGTATTCATCCAGCTGGTCTCTCCTCTCCTGTATTAATCCAGCTGGTCTCCTCTCCTGTATTACTGGTCTCTCACCTGTATTCATCTAGCTGGTCTCTCCTCTCCTGTATTAATCTAGCTGGTCTCCTCTCCTGAATTACAGGTCTCTCCTCACCAAGCTGGTCTCTCTCCTGTATTAATCCAGCTGGTCTCCTCTCCTGTATTACTGGTCTCTCCTCACCTGTATTCATCTAGCTGGTCTCTCCTCTCCTGTATTAATCTAGCTGGTCTCTCCTCACCACCATCGATTGAAGAGGACGACGTGGACTGGCGTTACAGGTATACTAACATCAATTCTGTCCATCAAAACCTAAAGTACGTTGCTCATAATGACCTGGACTCTACAACCCAACTACACGACTGCTACTTCTCTGATGGAGCGCATCCTTGGTCCAAGGGGAACATTGATAACTGGTCTCTCCTGTATCACTGGTCTCTCCTCACATGTATTACTGGTCTCGCCTCAGCTGTATCACTGGTTTCCTGTATTACTGGTCTCTCCTCTCCTGTATAACTGGTATCTCCTGTGTTACTGGTCTCTCCTGTATCACTGGTCTCCTGTATTTATCAGACCTGCAAACTCCTGAGTAAAAAAGGTGACTGTGTCACGGGGGGGGCGGAAATCATCGGTCCAAGGACTACTCGAATTCTGAGCTACCGGGCGGGATTTAGCGTGAATATTCATTACGGAGGTTGTGGCACACAATACAAAGGAAAGATTTAAAATGACAGACTTGGATGCAAAATGTAGCCCTTTATTATACAGAAATTTGCTGTTGGTGTATTAGCCAAGGACAACACCCTTGCCCGATTATTTATCTAAATAGCCCTATATTGTTAGAATTCACTGACTTTATGCAAGGTCTACGTTCGTGCAGTACTCGGCGTTGACTCGGTCCTAAAAATACAATATTATTGTAAATTATATCACGTTAAAAAACTGGTAGCTAACGTTAGATGAATCAAGCAAACAAATAGCTGTTTAGATGTGTGCGGGCCGGTAACGCGTACCTGGGATCGAGTGTTTTGACTGTCTTTAAAGCTTTCTATCGACATTTGTCGATTTTGTCGTAAGGACTGGCTTTGGAAAATGCCTGCGGAAGCAATGTCTGATATGCAGAGACAGCTTCACGCTACCGTCTGTCTCGTACGGTGTAGAATGAGAGCTTGTGAAGTGACTACCGGCAAGCACGCAATAGCATACTGCCTGAGAAGGCAGTATCGCTGTCAAATCTGTCCCTGGGAAAAGTAACGTTGTGCCGAATTGAAAAAGGAACTATGTTTCGTACATATTCTCAGTAGTTGCGTGTAACTTTACTATTTACATGAAAAAGTAGTTAGGTTACTGTATTAACGCGTTACTTACTTTGTTGCGCGTTACACACAACACTGTCTACCGGTCACACGGTAACGTCAAAAATCCATACCGTAGCGCAAATTCACAGTGGTGTACTTTCTATATCGTTTATACCGCTCACCCCTACTTCAAATTTATGTTAAGAGTTTCCATCAGACTCGCGCGGTAGCCAGGCGTCCCATCCAAAGGCGAGCTCAGTCTGCGAGATTCTGAAGCAAGTGCTGAGATTCCGATTGGCCCAGAGAAATGTCCATTATAAGAATTATCCAATAATGTTTCGCAATTCTAGCCTGCATGGCATGCACAAAGAAAACTCTCCGGTTCTACGCGATTCACTTGAATGACCCAATAGACCAAGAAAATGGTGATTCTCGCCGAAGAGCGACAAGTACGCAGGTGTGATCAATGGTCTCTCCTGTACGCAGGTGTGATTAATGGTCTCTCCTGTGTCACTGGTCTCACCTGTATTACGACCCCTGACCCTCCTTGGGTTTCTCGGGCGGAGCCTCGATCTCCTCCACCCCCGCTTGGGTCATGAGGTCGGCGATGTTCTTCTCAAGGTCATCGATGCGTGTGCTCATCTCGTCGAGTGGCGGCAGTTAAGGAACCAGCGGGTCAACATCAGCCCTGAGACCACCTGCCTCTGGACTGGGGGGGGAGTCATGCAGGTGTAGGTAGACCACCAGCCTATCAGGGGACTTGACCCCTGGTAAACTGGTGCTTATGTTTTTTTCTGCATCCTAGAACGCCAGACTTCAGAGTAGAAGGCACACCCCCTTTTTGTCTACGTCTTTCGTAAATCTGAGAGTAGACCGGCTGCGCCGGTGAAGAGATATATATTTTTTATCAGGTGGTGTAACATCAACATGGGGGAGATATCAGGTGGTGTAACATCAACATGGGGTGATATTGGGTGCCGTTACCTCAACATTGGGGTGATATCAAGCGGTGTAACCTAGGGCTGCTCGATTATGAGAAAATCATAATCACGATTATTTTGATCAATATTGACATCACGATTATTCAAACGATTATTATTGAGTTTGAAAACATGTATTTTTTCAGCATGTCTCTGCCAAAAAATCTTCGGAACTGAGAACTTTGAAATTTCGCCTTAAAAAAAATACACAAAATGGTCAAAAAGAAAATGTTCCAATCTAAAAACATGTATCCAGCTGTTCTCCCTTTCTATAAAAGATAAAATCGAAAAACTCGATTATGTCAATTTTGTGAAAGTTTGACGCTAAAATCGAAATCACGATCAAAATTCGATCAATCACCCAGCCTCAACATGGGGGTGATATCGGGTGGCGTAACATCAACATGGGGGAGATGTCAGGTGGTGTAACATCAACATGGGGGTGATATCGGGTGGTGTAACATCAACATGGGGCTCATATCGGGTGGTGTGACAACAACATGGAGGTGTAATCGGGGCTCTTTCTGTTAAGGATATTCCTCCCGATGATCTGGTCCGACATGGTCTGGAACTTGTCCTGCATCTGCTGGAGCAGCGTCTGGACCTGAGGACGGAGCAGACGTTAATCATGGCCAGGAGGCGCTCCCGGTCGATAACGCCGTCGCTCACTGATGTTACTGGGGAAACCATCGTAAAGCTACGAAAGATACGGTTGACTCTCCCGCTCCTGTCCCAACTCGCTGTCACCGGGTGGACCGTCTCCATGACGACCAGCAACAGACTCTACTTTGAATTCATTCCGACTGAACGACCAAAAGTACAGATCGGTAATGATTACAAATAACATAACAACATATAACCAGTATAACCATCCCAATGACCAGTGTAACCATCACGACGATGACCAGTATAACCATCACAATGACTAGTATAACATGACGATGACAGTATAACCATCACAATGACCTGTATAACATCACAATGACCCGTATAACATCACTTTGACCAGTGTAACATCACGTTGACCAGTATAACATCACAATGAACAGTGTAACCATCACAATGACCAACATAACCATCACAATGGCCAGTTTAACCATTACGATGACCAGTATAACATCACAATGACAATTATAACCATCCCTTCAGACTCTGAATCTGGAGGACGGGTGGAGATGCTCTGCTAGCTGGATAGCCTGGGCCAGCTGGATAGCCTCGGCTAGCTGGATACTCACCACGTTTGTGAGGTCCTGCACCGACTTGGGGTCTGTCTCTGCCATCGTGGTCTTCACCTGGTCCCGAGGACTGTATCAATCTGGTTTAACGGAGGAGGGACTGGATCGATCTGGTTGAGGAGCAGAGAGATGCTAGCGTCGAGCTCCAATACTAGCTGCTGAACTCACACACTCGGGAGTATCGCGATGTTGTGGAACAACGCGGACTACATCAGAAGTATCGCGAGGTTACTGTCACTGTATCCTGGAGGTCTGTGGAATGTGGAGTTCTTTGAGCTTTTGTAGTCTAATGTGGTAATAAACTGTGTGTGTGTGTGTGTGTGTGTGTGTGTGTGTGTGTGTGTGTATGTTAGTGTGTGCGTGCGTGCGTGTGTGTGTGTGTGTGTGTGTGTGTGTGGGGGAGAGAGGCGCGCGCGTGTATGTGTGTGTGTGTGTGAGAGAGAGGCGTGTATGTGTGAGAGAGGCGTGTGCGTGTGTGTGTGTGTGTGTGTTTATGTGTGTATGTGTGTGAGAGGGAGAGAGAGTTGGCTGCCGTTGTTTTCTCTCCTGAAGTTGGGGATCTCCTCGGACCTCCAGCTGGTTACCGGAGGTGAGGAGCAGAGGATTAAAGTTACTGAGTTAGTTGTGGATGATGAACTGCTTATGATCACAATAGTTATATTATATAATTATATAGATATATGGTGGAGAGCAGCGCCGTTTGAACAGCAGTAAGAACCAGTTCAACCGCTCCGAGGATCACTGGATGACTTGGAACCAGTTTCTTCAACTTCTGGTATCATTGTGGTTGTCTGTTTCTTTAGTGTCGGCTGTTATTCTGGTTTTCTGATTGGAGCTCCTTAGTGTTCCTTCCTGCTCCTGATCCCCCCTGAAGACCCCCGTGCGAACCAGGACACCGTGTCCAGGTGAGCAGAACCCTGAACTGAATTAAACTAACTGAACTAAGGCATCGAGTCGAGGTCTGAATGTACGGACTGCGGATCGAGTTTCTGAAAGACGCAGTTTAAAAGTTATGTTTCTTATACGCAGTTTGTTCGCATGTAAACGGATTAAGTGAACCGCACTGCGTGTGTTCCACTAGAGGGCGCTGTGAGCAAGAGAACGGGATGGGAGGAGACAGACTCATGAAAATATGGACAGCTACACATCAGTAAAGGGAAGCATAGTTTGAATGTGATCCGAGGGGACACCCACGTGACCGGGGGTCCGGGTGTAACCCTAGCAGAACCATCTGCCGGGGTCTGTCTCCGGTCCTCTAGCCCAGCAGCAGCAGCAGCAGCAGCTGCCTCTGGGTAATCAGACACGCTGACAGGCCGAAGCTCCATGACCTCAGAGAGATGGACTCACAGCCACCTGCAGAGCTTCACTCTGGGGTCTGACATGCAGGGCGACCTAGGTTGATGGTCCAGAACCCTCTGGTGTCTCGGTAGGGGTCTAGGGATCCCAGTGGGTTTCTGGGTGTCCCAGTAGGGTTCTAGGGGTCCCAGTAGGGCTCTAGGGGTAGCAGTGGGGGTCTAGGGGTCTAGGTGTCCCAGTAGGGGTCTAAGGGTCCCACATAGTCCTGCCCCAGTGCGGCGGAACTCCACCCAGGGTCAGTGAGCACATAGTGTAATGCCGGAATACGTGACACAATAACAGAATCAGTTGGTGTCACCAGAGCACTCTGTGACCACTTCCTCTTCGCTGATCACATAACCAGCTGAGGGGCCGATGGGCGGGCCCCCGTCGGTTGGCGGGGCCCGCGGCCCCTGGTCCTGAAAGATAAGCTCCCCTGCTGTGTGTGTGTGTGTGTGTGTGTGTGTGTGTGTGTGTGTGTGTGTGTGTGTGTGTGTGTGTGTGTGTGTGTGTGTGTGTGTGTGTGTGTGTGTGTGTGTGTGTGTGTGTGTGTGTGTGTGTGCTTCTGAAGGTTTTAAGGAGCCTCCCCTCCCTCCTAGCTCCTCTCCTCTGGGTTGGTGTCACCTCTCCTCCTCCACCCTCTTCTCCTCTCCTTTGGGTGGTGTTCACCTGTCCTCCTCCTAGCTCCTCTCCTCTGGGTGGTGTCACCAATCCTCCTCCACTCTCTTCTCCTCTCCTCTGTGTGGTGTCACTCTCCTCCTCCACCCTCCTAGCTCCTCTCCTCTGGGTGGTGTCACCTCCTCCTACACCCTCTTCTCCTCTCCTCTCGGTGGTGCTCACCTGTCCTCCTCCACCCTCCTAGCTCCTCTCCTCTGGGTGGTGTTAACCTCTCCTCCTCCACCCTCTTCTCCTCTCCTCTGGGTGGTGTCACCTCTCCTCCTCCTCTGGGTGGTGTCACCTCTCCTCCTCCTCCACCCTCTTCTCCTCTCCTCTGGGTGGTGTCACCTCTCCTCCTCCACCCTCTTCTCCTCTCCTCTGGGTGGTGTTCACCTGTCCTCCTCCACCCTCCTAGCTCCTCTCCTCTGGGTGGTGTTAACCTCTCCTCCTCCACCCTCCAGGTCTCCTGCTGTGTGAGCGTCCGATGAGATAATGGAGGTGGAGGCCGATCTCCATGGCAGCCAGCCGATGGAGTCGTCTGTGGGGGTGCTGTCGGTGGTGGCGTCGTGTGTGATGGTGTTCGGGGGGGCCCTGCCCTACCTGCCCCAGTACCAGGAGATCCTGAGGAGCAACGACACCACCGGCTTCTCCACCCGCGTCTGCCTGGTGCTGCTGCTCGCCAACATCCTGCGCATCTTCTTCTGGTGAGCACCACCCACTGGTGGAGTCATGAACACCCTTTGGTACCAGCACCACCCACTGGTGGAGTCATGAACACCCTGTGGTACCTGCACCACCCGCTGGTGGAGTCATGAACACCCTGTGGTACCTGCACCACCCGCTGGTGGAGTCATGAACACCCTGTGGTACCAGCACCAACCACTGGTGGAGTCATGAACACCCTGTGGTGCCAGCACCACCCGCTGGTGGAGTCATGAACACCCTGTGGTGCCAGCACCACCCGCTGGTGGAGTCATGAACACTCTATGGCAGTGGTACTCCAATAGGGGTACATGTCCACCTAGGGGTATGCTGGAGTACTGCAGGGGGGACTGCAGTACTCCTCACTTCAGAGACCATGTGTGTGGACCAAGGAGCTACAATCAACAGACTCCTCTAGTCTGATCGTATTTAGAGTCTCTTATCTCTGGTAGCTTCTCATCACTGGGGATGTTGTTTCCTGTTCACCCACTGATTCGCCGGGAGGAGACCTCATGAGGTTTAACACCAGTTTGGACGTACAGATGGACAGAACGCAGAGCTATAATCTGTCTGTCTCCCTCCCTCCCTCCCCCAGGGTGGGGAAGCAGTTCGAGCTGCCCCTGCTCCTCCAGAGTGTGGTCATGATCTCCACCATGTTCTGCATGTTGCGTCTCTGCTGCCACGTCCACAACTCCAACCGCGTCAGCACCAAGCAGCACCGCCTCTCAGGTACAGCACGGGCTCACCTCCATCACCTCCACTACACCTCCATCACCTCCACTACACCTCCCTCACCTCCATCACCTCCGTCGACTCCACTACACCTCCATCACCTCCACTACACCTCCATCACCTCCACTACAACTCCCTCACCTCCATCACCTCCATCACCTCCACTACACCTCCCTCACCTCCATCACCTCCATCGACTCCACTACACCTCCATTACCTCCATCACCTAAAGAACCTCCCTTACACCTCCATCACCTCCACTACATCTCCATCACCTCCATCACCTCCTCTACCTTCTCTACACCTCCATCACCTCCCCTAAACCTCCATCACCTCCACTCCACCTCCGTCACCACCACTACACCTCCTTCACCTCCACTACACCTCCCTCACCTCCATCACCTCCATCGACTCCACTACACCTCCATCACCTAAAGAACCTCCCTTACACCTCCATCACCTCCACTACACCTCCATCACCTCCATCACCTCCTCTACCTTCTCTACACCTCCATCACCTCCCCTAAACCTCCATCACCTCCATCACCTCCACTACACCTCCATCACCTCCTCTACCTTCTCTACACCTCCATCACCTCCCCTAAACCTCCATCACCTCCATCACCTCCACTCCACCTCCGTCACCACCACTACACCTCCTTCACCTCCACTACACCTCCATCACCACCAGCAGCGGGCCGCAGAGAGAGGGCGACCTCGTGAGGTCAGGGCGCTCCCAGGAGCCTCCGACACAGAGACGTTGATCATAGGGCCGCAGTGTCTCCTCCCCCCAGGAGGGGGTGCTGTCGGAGCGCGGGAGGTGGAGGCTGTTTACCGCAGTCTGCTTCCTGTTTGGTCGAAAGCGTTCAGCTCAGTGAGAGGATCAGGAGAAACGTTCAGTGGTCTAGTGGTCCCCTGGACTCACCCTCAGGGTGAATGGATGAACGCTCCCTGCAGCCAGTGGTGACTCTGAGTCAGTCGTGAGGGTGAATGGATGAGACCGTCGTGAGGGTGAATGGATGAGTCCGTCGTGAGGGTGAATGGATGAGACCGTCGTGAGGGTGAATGGATGAGACCGTCGTGAGGGTGAATGGATGAGTCCGTCGTGAGGGTGAATGGATGAGACCGTCGTGAGGGTGAATGGATGAGTCCGTCGTGAGGGTGAATGGATGAGTCCGTCGTGAGGGTGAATGGATGAGTCCGTCGTGAGGGTGAATGGATGAGTCCGTCGTGAGGGTGAATGGATGAGACCGTCGTGATGGTGAATGGATGAGTCCGTCGTGAGGGTGAATGGACGAGTCCGTCGTGAGGGTGAATGGACGAGTCCGTCGTGAGGGTGAATGGATGAGTCCGTCGTGAGGGTCGGCTCTGTCGGAGTGGGGGTTCGGTTTGAGCTGGTAGGGTGGAGGGTTGGGTTTACACCAATGTGTCAATAGTTCATACTCTCCCCACCACATGTTGACGAACAGATGCAATGAATCAGAAGCGTGTGTTTTGGGGTGGAGGGCCGCCTCCGTTTAGAGGTCACTGCAGACCAGGGCCGTGTTCCAATACCCGTACTGTCCGTACTGCGTACTCAAAATTTGAGTACGCAGTACGTTCCAATTCAGATCCGGCGAAAAGAAGTATACTTCAAGGACCCGGATGCCGTACTCAAAACGGGCTAATCGTGAAGTGTGGATCGAAGGACACTCCCCGTACTCAACGGCAGCCATCTTAGCTACGTAGTGGAAGAGGCGGAGCCAGGCTGAGCCAAAGTCGGCGCATTTTCCACATAGCCTGCATTAATAGTCATTTTGTAGTTTTTATAGTTTTTATAGCTTTTTATAGCTGCTAGGCGTAAAGAGTTCACCATTCAAAACGGGATGTTTATTGCGGGGGAGGAGCCGCGGCGGCCGCCGCGGAGCGTATTCTCAGCAGGGGGTTCTGGAAAAAAAAATAACTCAGCCTGCACTAGACTCGCTACATTGATAAAAAAAAAATATAGCAGCGCAGCTCAATTACACCAGTGCATGTGCGCACAGTCGAAAATCGATCGTTGTGTTCACACCATGGTTCACATCCAGCTGCTCACATAACAAGTTTAGCGCACCACCGCTCCCTCACACTTTTTCATCTAACTTTTTTTCAGCACTAGGCAGAGCGAACACAGCGGGGCAGAGGAGTGTCAGGAATAGTCTTTGGTGTATACATCAGTACGGCCTATTTGCACTACTGTTTCAATGCAGTGTTTTATTCTATGCCTTTTTATTTTCGTATATTATTTCAATGAATACAATTTATTTATTTATAAAAAACAAGATCTGGTCTTCAAATCTTCTTTCCAAATATAGGTCGTCCTACAATGGGGTTTTTGTTTATATTCGGACCAATACGGTACAGCGGGCGCTCACATGACGTTAAGCATTTCCTGGTGCATAACGTGACGCTTCAGAACCTAAAATCCCGTTTCTCCCCGTTGACACGACAACACATAACCGGCGTTTTCAGAAATCTCCACTTTGGCCGGAGTTTTTAGAAATGATCGTTTTCTGTGATAGGACAGGGCCTCAGACAGGGGGTG
>NC_082390.1:10879743-10914743 GCF_031168955.1 Gadus macrocephalus
AGTCTCAGTGAACAAATAGACAAAGATGTCATGAATGTGGAACCCAAAGCATCCATGAAACCTGTGATTTCCCTCCTCCTCCGCTGTTTATACTGCAGACGACCGCACTGGAAACCAGAGCCTCTTTATTTACTCTTCAATCCTGTTACACTTTTACTGACTCAGGCTTCATTAGAAACCAGTTGAAGTTCAGCATTTATGCACTGGGACCAAGGACAAGGTTCACTGCAGACACTTGGACACCGTACCGCAGGCCTTACTGTACATTAAATGCTTCACTTTCAACTTTACTGTAAGCTTTATTGTAATTTTATTCCTTACTTTACAGTTACTTTTAGTCTACACTTTACTGTTACTATACTCTCCACTTTACTGTAACTTTACTGCACACTTTACTCCTACTTTTACGGTACACTTTACTGTACCACTTTAATGTTACTTTAATGTTACTTTACTGTACACTTTACTGTTACTTTACTGTTCACTTTACTGTTAGTTCACTGTACGCTTTACTGTTACTTTTAATCTACACTCTACACTTTACTCTACTCATTCTCTACACACACACACACACACACACACACACACACACACACACACACACACACACACACACACACACACACACACACACACACACACACACACACACACGTTAATAACACTTATAACTCAGAGGTCTCTCATGTGTTCGTAGATCCAGAACACATGTTCTGTGTTTGTGTTTTTTCTCCAGCAGCACATACTTGTGATGTCTCACATGTAGTCCAGATGATTCTAGAGTCACTTTCCCCTTGGACGCCCCCACCATAATGGACTGGGTTAACCCTTAACTCAGTCTAAACTGGGTTAAACCTTAACTCAATCTTAACTTGCTTAAACTTTAACTCAATCTTAACTTAACTTGGTTTCAACCTTACTCAATCTTAACTGGGTTCAACCTTTGGTTCACTGAATGATGTTCTCTCTCTCTCTCTCTCTCTCTCTCTCTCTCTCTCTCTCTCACTCCTCTTAGGAGAAGACTTAAAGCCATCTGACGATGATTAGCGCACTATCAAACAAGGGTTTGTGATGGAATCTCTTATCCTTTATTCTTTATTGGCAGCGAGAGAAACGATGACAGGCAGTCTAAAGATTAGATTTAAGGAGTAGCCTACAAACAGTACAAAGTAAAATAAGAAGGAAATGTAAGCTAAAATACAATGCAAATTGCTATCGAGATGTACTAAATAGGTCAGTCTAAAGTCTCTCTCTCTTTGTCTGTGTATTGTGTAGGTGAATGTGGGGCCTCTAGGGGCCCCTTGTTAGGGTGGACTCACTAACACTCTCACACACACACACACACACACACACACACACTCACACACACACACACACACCACACACACACACACACACACACACACACACACTACAAAACACACAAACAGACTCAAACATACTCTCACACACTCACACACACACACACACACACACACACACACACACACACACACTAAAACACACAAACTGACTCAAACATACTCTCACACACTCACACACACACACACAGAATCACTGACACACACATGTATACAAACACAAACCACACACACAAACATTAGCTTAAACTATAATAAAGAACATGTATTGTTCCCCTCTGCTAACCATAACTGTAACCGCACTCACCCACACGCACGCACGCACGCACGCACGCACGCACGCACGCACGCACGCACGCACGCACGCACGCACACACACACACACACACACACACACACACACACACACACACACACACACACACACACACACACACACACACACACACACACACACACACACACACACACACACACACACACAGGAACGTGATGAGCACATGTGCCCCTAGTGAACAGGAGGGGTTAAAAATGGGGAGGAACATAAACACACTTCCGTCTTCAAATCCCTGACTCCAATTCTTTCCCCTCCCCTTGTTACTCCTCCCCTCTCTCTCTCCCACTCTCCCCCCCTCCCTCCCTCCCCCTCCCTCGACTCCTCTCCCCCTTTCCCTCCCTCTCCCTCTCTCTCTCTCTCTCTCTCTCTCTCTCTCTCTCTCTCTCTCTCTCTCTCTCTCTCTCTCTCTCTCCCCCTCTCCCTTGACATGTGCTTGCTGCCTGCAGGTTTCTTCTAACTCTCCCTCTCAGCAGGACAGATTCTGTCCCCTTTCCCTCTCTTCTGCTCTGTTTACAGCTATCCCCAGCCTCCACCCGCTAACCCCACCCTCCACCAGCTCACCCCTGCCCCATCTCCACCCGTCTGCCCCGGACCCCTGCTGCTCCTCCTAATAGTGTTCAGATCCTGTTTCTCCTCCTTCTCCTCCCTCCTCTGAAACACTGACTTCATTCATTCCCTTTGTGGCATTCCCCTCCTCTGCTCCCTCTCTCCCTCTCCCTCCCTTCTGTCTTGGGACTTGACTACCGGGAGACCACGTCCCCTGTGTTACTGGACTACAGGAAGACCACGTCCCCTGTGTTACTGGACTACAGGAAGACCACGTCCCCTGTGTTACTGGACTACAGGAAAACCAGGAACGGGAGAGAGATCTTGTGTAATCTCTTGCCTTGCTTGAGCATCAGACTCCCCTCCTCTCCTCCCTCTCCTCTCTCCTCCTCTCTCCCCCTATCCTTTCTCCTCCTCTTCTCTCTCCTCTCCTTTCTCCTCTTTCCTCTCCTGCTCTCCTCCTCTCCTCTTCTGTCTCTTGAGACTGGCCAGAGGACATCTGCTGCCCAGAGAGACGGACGAGTTAGGAAACGCTTGTGGATTGGATTACTTAGACGAGCAGCCAAGAGAGACCAGCAGAGACCAGGAGAGACCAGGAGAGGAGCAGGGTTTGAGAGAGGAGAGGTCCGGGCTCCATGGCGGCCCCTCTCGCTCTGCTGCTGTTTCTCCTGGTTCTGGCCCCTGAGAGCCGGGCTGCCAGGAGGCTTGTGAAGAGAGGTCTCCACCAGAAGGTAGGCTGGCCTTGAAGTCTGTGTTCTCTCTCTACATGTCGCTCTGTCCCGTCCGTCCTTACAAGGCAAACATGTGTCTCTCCCTAGACAACAGTCTGTCCCTCTACCTGTCTTCTAACTACTGAGTCACCCAGCTGACCCTCGTATTTCTTGAGGCAGAAGTCAGTGTAGAGCTCAAATTCTTGAACTGGGAGTCAACCACGCTAACCACTGGAACATCTGTACCGTATCTATCCATCTCTCTACCTGTCTCCCTGTCCGCCCAACTCTCCACCAGTCTGTGGTGCCAGCTGTCTCTCTCTCCATGATCAGTTGTCTCCTCTCCTGGGGAGGTCAGAGTGTTGGGAAAAGGCTAGCTGTGTTAGCGTCCTGGTTGACCCTGAGAGACTCAGGGCTCTCACCCCCATCCCACACCCCTGTCCCGGGTTAGAGGAGCAGGGCTGACCCAGGGCTCTCCCAGAACCTCCTCCCTACCCTGAGATACTGGGAAGATACCAGGAGTATACCGGGAATATACCAGGAGTTTACCCGGAGTATACCCTGCGATACCGGAAATATCCGGGAATGTATCCGGAGTATACCTGGAATATACCAGGAGCATACCAGGAATATATCCGGAGTATACCGGGAATGTACCCGGAGTATACCCGGAGTATACCACGAATATACTGGGAACATACCCGGAGTAAACCGGGAATATACCAAGAATATATTGGGAATGTACCCAGAGTGTACCGGGAATATACAGAGAATATACAAGGAATATACCCGGATTATACCCGGAGTATACCAGGAATATAACTAGAGGATACACAGGAGTATACATGGAGTATACCGGGAATATACCGGGAGTATACCTGGAGTTTACCAGGAATATACCTGGAGTATACCGGGAATATACCGGGAATATAAAGAGAATATACCCTGGGATATATAATGCATCATTTGCCTTTACATGAATATATAATACAGGGAATTCTGCCGTTTCACATCAAATGCGCTACTGAAGAAGTTGCTTGATTAGCATACTAGAGTAGTAGGCCTATAGTGGAATAAGAATCAGGGGGTTGGAGACATATTTCAGACAGAATCAGCTCCCTCACTTTCTCTGTCTGACCTGGAGGTCTTGACCTTTGACCTCTCTGGGTTCCGTTTGCAGTTGGACTAGACTGGGGTGAGAGGTCACCTGGAGCAATGTGTTGGTCAGTAGCTGAGGCCAGGGACCTAGGAGCAGAGGGAGAAGGCGACATGACTGCTGTTGGTCAGCGATCATGAGATAGATAGAGAAATGGACAGACACAGATGCTGATAGATAAAGAGCTGGAGATGTAGAGACAGACAGGGAGAGACAGGAATCCAGACATAGGGGTGAAGAGATGACAGAGAACGCTGTTTCCTCTGCGGGCGGTATGTGCTCCTCCCAGGGCGCTAGGCCACAAATCAAAGCTCCTTGTGATAGGTCCATCAAAGGACAGGTGTGTCCCCACGCAGGCACACCTGGTTGGGCTGTCAGCCAAGGACACGTCCACACACGTCGGGGTGAGGGCTGAGCCTTCTCCTGCACCTCCTCTCATCCTCCTACTCCTCTACCTCCTCCTACTCCTCTACCTCCACCTTCAAATCTATTTGGTCCACCTCCATCTGCTCCTCCTCCATCTCCTCCTCTACCTCATTCTCCTTCACCTGTTCGTCCGGCTCCCCCATACCTCAGACTCCTCCTCCTCCTCTACCTGCTCCTCCTCCTCCAACTCCTCCTCCACCTCCTCCTCTATCAGCTCCTCCACCTCCTCCTCCACCTCCTCCTCCACCTCCTCCTCCTCCACCTCCTCCTCCTGTCTGCAGGGAGGTAATGTTAGATCAGTTGATCTCCGTTTGAAGCTCTGAGAAGGACGGCTCTTCGCAGCCGGGACTCAAAGGCCAGGAAGAGTTGGCCGATCAGGACGTTTGTTGAGCTGATGACTGGAGTCCAATAACAATAATTGTATCGCCATAAGAAGCTCAAATGATAGGATTTTATGTTCCTCTTTGGCTCTTATTGTCTCCTTTCGTGCCTCCTCTCTCTCTCTCTCTCTCTCTCTCTCTCTCTCTCTCTCTCTCTCTCTCCCTCATGTCCCCCCCCCCTCCCTCGGGAGTCCGGGGGAGGGGGGGTTGTCAGGTGAATTACCCAGATGGTTCTGATTGGCCGCGGCGGCGCTGGTTCACAGGGTGCATGCTGGCCCCCCCGGCCGACACGGAGCGTTTGTTTAGGCATGTGGACGGGGCTCCACTCTGCGTAAACACGCCTGCTCAGAGCTCCACCCTCTACACCGCCTGCTCAGAGCTCCACCCTCTACACCGCCTGCTCAGAGCTCCACCCTCTACACCGCCTACTCAGAGCTACACCCTCTACACCGCCTGCTCAGAGCTCCACCCTCTACACCGCCTACTCAGAGCTGCACCCTCTACACCGCCTGCTCAGAGCTACACCCTCTACACCGCCTGCTCAGAGCTCCACCCTCCCTATACCGCCTCTCTCACTGCAGAATAACATCCTCCACCTGCCAGGAAGAGAGTACTATAACCAACATTTGGACTGAGGGGGCCCATAAACCAGCCGACCAACAGTTGGTCTGCAGTCAGCAAACTAACTCAGTCAGAAAACGAACCGAGTGTGTGTGTGTGTGTGTGTGGTGTGTGTGTATGCGCGCATGTGTGTGTGTGTGTGTGTGTGTGTGTGTGTGTGTGTGTGTGTGTGTGTGTGTGTGTGTGTGTGTGTGTGTGTTTGTGCAGGCTTACCGTCCTAAGCCTCACGGAACCTGACTAATCCTCCTGGTCACATGATGTGATCTGGCAAGGGTTTACCGTACACACACACACAAACACACAAACACACACACACACACACACACACACACACACACACACACACACACACACACACACACACACACACACACACACACACACACAAACATATCGAGACCCAAATATATGTAGCAATTGTTGTTATTTTTCATTTTAAAGCACTTTATTAACATGCATACTGTATTTTATACAATGAGGGCTTCATAGAATCACATCCTAATGTGTCCGTTGACCTCTGACCTTGCATAGTGTCCCGTGTTGGAAAGTGGCCTCATGCTGACGCCAGCGCTTCACAGATGCACTATGGGAAAGCGGGGCAAGCGGTGATATGCCAGGCTACACTAGGGTCTCCCATTGGCCGCTAGGCAGATGCTTTTGTAAATTGTTTTGCTAACGCTAATTAGCGTGAGCACACAGCAGAGTTACATTAGGCAGAGCAGCTTCAGCAAGCCGCTGGAGCCTGCCTGCCTGCCTGCGTGTGTGTGTGTGTGTGTGTGTGTGTGTGTGTGTGTGTGTGTGTGTGTGTGTGTGTGTGTGTGTGTGTGTGTGTGTGTGTGTGTGGCAGAGAGATGAACTAATGAATGAAGAACGAAGGAACCAGACAGACTGGAGACTTTAGCAGTACATACACCAAGAATACACTCTCACAGTCACATACACACACACACAAACTAACCCCCAATGAAACAGGAAGGGCCTGCCTGACATACAGACTTTGGGATTTTGAGGAACAGGATGCTACGGAAATTAGATAAGGAAGAAAAGAGTTTTGTTCAGCCAATCACAGGAGAGCTCAGAGAGTTCATTCATACATTCAGTGGCTCAGCCTTGCCCGTCACTATGGGTCTTAAGAAGCTTGCTAGCGTTCTATCATCTAGAACCACAGGCTTTAGCCTAGCAGGCTATCTAGCGTTCTCTCATCTAGAACCACAGGCTTTAGCCTAGCAGGCTATCTAGCGTTCTCTCATCTAGAACCACAGGCTTTAGCCTAGCAGGCTATCTAGCGTTCTCTCATCTAGAACCACAGGCTTTAGCCTAGCAGCCAGCCAGCGGAGCAGCCTGCCAGCAGAGCAGCCAGCCAGCAGAGCAGGCAGACAGCAGGGCAGGCAGCCAGCAGAGCAGGCAGCCAGCAGGGAGGCCAGCCAGCAGAGCAGACAGCCAGCAGAGCAGCCAACAAGCAGACCCACCCAGTGTACTGCTGGCAGGGGCTCGGCTGGCTTTTGTTTTTCCACTTGATCTGGGAACGAGCCGGCCGACCTCCCACCCAATCAGCACCCTTTAATCAGCCCACGCAAGCTTGTTAACTAATTAGCAGGGTAGACAAATTGTGGCCAATTCATTATTTTTCATTAGCTCTCCCTCAATTGTTTTGTATAAATGCTCTCTCTCTCTCTCTCTCTCTCTCTCTCTCTCTCTCTCTCTCTCTCTCTCTCTCTCTCTCTCTCTCTCTCTCTCTCTCTCTCTCTCTCTCTCTCTCTCTCTCTCTCTCTGCGTTGGTTTTGGTAAAACCATAAAGTTCTATAGTTGTGATATTTAGCTTTTCTTTGCTCTTGTTAACTATTAATTATATTACTTTAAGTGCCTTTGACTATTAGATGGTTGAACATAATCGATAGTTTTTAAAACTAAAGCGGCTCCTTCCAGTCTGAGCTTTGTTCTTGGAAGGACGTGAATATGAACCTCCGGGCGGTCGTTTCCATGGTAACATTCCTGTTCACAGCTATGCAGAGGTGTGTGTGTGTGTGTGTGTGTGTGTGTGTGTGTGTGTGTGTGTGTGTGTGTGTGTGTGTGTGTGTGTGTGTGTGTGTGTGTGTGTGTGTGTGTGTGTGTGTGTGTGTGTGTGTGTGTGTGTGTGTGTGTGTGTGTGTGTGTGTGTGTGTGTGTGTGCACATGTGTAGCTGCTTAGTCCAGGGTACTTTGGCTCCTTTCCCTTCCCCTCCACGCCCGTGTTGGAGTGTTTGTTCCCGGATCACGTGAGTCTCGGCCAGACGGAGCCCGACATGCAGCGCCCCGCTGGTTACCCGCTGCTGCCACCTGCTGGCCAGAGGGCAGCACTACTACAGAGTGTAATGAGAGTATGAGTGAGCGGGTATAGATCAACGAGTGAACGTTATACTCTGAGAGACTGCGTGCATTAAAGAGAGGCTCTAACCCTCAGGACTACGAGTACCCCAACCAGGCCCTCCCTGCGGGCCACCAGAAGAACGACCGCTGCCCGCCGCCGCCACAGAGGCTCCCGGAGAGGGCCTGCGAGGCCCCGGGCTGCCGCTCCGACTCAGAGTGCGAGCGCCACAAACGATGCTGCTACAACGGCTGCATCTACGCCTGCCTGGAGTCCGTTCAGCCGCCGCCAGGTGGGTGGAGGTCTGAGGTGGAGGTCTGAGGGTGGAGGTCTGGGGTGGAGGTCTGGGGTGGAGGTCTGAGGGTGGAGGTCTGGGGTGGAGTTCTCGGGTGGAGGTCTGGGTTGGAGGTCTGGGTGGAGGTCTGGGGTGGAGGTCTGGGGTAGAGGTCTGGGGTGGAGGTCTGGGTGGAGGTCTGGGTGGAGGTCTGGGGATACCACGCCACAGTGCCTCTCCTGTGCAGGAAGGATAAATCCTCCTGCCCTATCCTGGGATCTTAACAAGCCCTTATACTCCCCTTTCACCTTGTTTTCACTTTTGTGTGTGTGTGTGTGTGTGTGTGTGTGTGTGTGTGTGTGTGTGTGTGTGTGTGTGTGTGTGTGTGTGTGTGTGTGTGTGTGTGTGTGTGTGTGTGTGTGTGTGTGTGTGTGTGTGTGTGTCAGTTCTAGACTGGCTGGTGCAGCCCAAGCCGCGGTGGCTGGGGGGAAACGGCTGGCTGCTGGACGGGCCAGAGGAGGCACTGCAGGGTGAGCATCACTCACCACCAGACACATCGTCACACCGGCCTGAAGCATCGGCCTGCTAGAAGGTTAGCTCAGCATGCTGACAGGTTAGCTTAGCATGCTGACAGGTTACCTCAAAATGCTAACAGCTTTCCTCAGCATGCTGACAGGTTAGCTCAGCATGCTAACAGCTGACCTCAGCATGCTGACAGGTAAGCTCAGCATGCTGACAGGTAAGCTCAGCATGCTAACAGCTTACCGTAGCATGCCAGCGGGTTAGCTCAGCATGCTAACAGGTTACCTCAGCATTCTGACTGGTTAGTTCAGCATGCTGACAGGTTACTGCAGCATGCTGACAGGTTACCTCCGCATGCTAACAGGTTAGCGTAGCATGCTAACAGGTTACCTCAGCATGCTCACGTGTTCCCTTAGCCTGCTAATGATTTAGCTTTGCATGCTGGCTGGATAGCTCAGCCTGCTAGTCAGTTAACTCAATATTCTAACAGGTTACCACAGCATGCTAACTGGTTAGCTCAATATATTCACTGGTTAGCTCAGCAAGCTAATGAGTAAGCCCATAATGCTAGCTGGTTAGCTCAATGTGCTAGTTTCATAGCTCAACACTGTATGAGGAGACCAGTGTGGTGACGTAGCTCTCCTGTATGAGGAGACCAGTGTGGTGACGTAGCTCTCCTGTATGAGGAGACCAGTGTGGTGACGTAGCTCTCCTGTATGAGGAGACCAGTGTGGTGACGTAGCTCTCCTGTATGAGGTGACCAGTGTGGTGACGTAGCTCTCCTGTATGAGGAGACCAGTGTGGTGACGTAGCTCTCCTGTATGAGGAGACCAGTGTGGTGACGTAGCTCTCCTGTATGAGGAGACCAGTGTGGTGACGTAGCTCTCCGGTATGAGGAGACCAGTGTGGTGACGTAGCTCTCCTGTATGAGGAGACCAGTGTGGTGACGTAGCTCTCCTGTATGAGGTGACCAGTGTGGTGACGTAGCTCTCCTGTATGAGGAGACCAGTGTGGTGACGTAGCTCTCCTCCGCCCCCAGCCGAGGCGTGCAGCACCACGGAGGACGGGGACGAGCCGCTCCACTGCCCCACGGGGTACGAGTGCCACATCATCAGCCCCGGGAACCCAGCGGCCGGCGTCCCCAACCGGGGCCAGTGCATCAGGCAGCGCGGGAACTCAGGTAGCACCGCCCGGAGAGCTGTCCTAGGGGGCCGCTTGTAGACCCTGTCCTAGGGGTCCCCAGAGCTGGAGACCTGTCCTAGGGGGCCTCAGAGCTGGAGACCTGTCCTAGGGGGCCTCAGAGCTGGAGACCTGTCCTAGGGGTCCGCTTGTAGACCCTGTCCTAGGGGGCCGCTTGTAGACCCTGTCCTAGGGGTCCGCTTGTAGACCCTGTCCTAGGGGTCCGCTTGTAGACCCTGTCCTAGGGGTCCCCAGAGCTGGAGACCTGTCCTAGGGGGCCTCAGAGCTGGAGACCTGTCCTATGGGTCCCCAGAGCTGGAGACCCTGTCCTTGGGGTCTGCTTGTAGACCCTGTCCTAGGGGTCCGCTTGTAGACCCTGTCCTAGGGGTCCGCCCCAGTCCCACCAGGGGGTCTGTGTGAGGTCACAGGACCGTGTCTGTGTTGGTCTGACCTTAACGACCGTCTTCTTTATTGCAGACGGACGAAACCTGAGACACAAATACTTCAAGGACTACAAGGATTACTACGGTAGGTGAGGTACTGAACCCTCCTCATCCTGTCCCAGGATCCTCTCCTGACCTGGAGAGAGTAAAGAGCTGTCTCTCTTTCTGGCAGGAAGTGACACCAACAACGCAGTAGGCTACGAGAAGCCCCACCACAGGAACCTGGGCTGAAGAGCCCCCCACAGACCCAGCCCTCCTGTCTCCGTCTGGGGACCCCCTGGACCACCCTGGACCACCCTGGGCCCACCCTGGACCACCCTGGACCCCGAAGGACCCCCCCAGGACCACCCTGGACACCCCTGAAACCCCTGGACCCCCCTGGACCCGGCAGACCCAGCCCTCTTGTCTCCGTCTGGGGATCACCCTGGACCACCCTGGACCCCACAGGACCCCGGTCCCCCCCACTCATTCCCCGGCCCCTTCGCCCCCCCCCCCCCTCCCCTCGCCCCCTCCCCCCCGCCCCCTCCATGGACCCCGACGGCCCCTCGTCACATGCGGAGCCCCTCACATTCGATTGTTCGCAATGTGAATATTTTCTGACCAAAGAACCATTAGCAGGACTTTAAATACCTGGTGGCCAGGTCATGGACAGCGAGGACATGGAGGTCAGTCCAGGGATGTTCTGACTTCATCTGATCTCAGAAATAGATCTATTCTTGACATCTTTCCTCCTCTTTTGGTCTCCTACTCTTCTACTCTCTCCTCTCTTCTACTCTCTCCTCTCCTCTCTCTTCCTCTCCTCCTTTCCTCTCTCCTGTTCTCTTCTCTCTTCCCCTCTCCTATTGTCTCTTCTCCTCTCTTCTCCTCTCTCTCCTCTCCTTTTTCCTCTCCTCTCCTCTTCAACCCACAGCTAAATTTAAAAGACATGATGACATTCATTTTTCTGGATTAATGTTTTTTCAAATATTGCTAAATTTCAAAGCTGGGGCGATAACCCTGGGTCCACATTTACATTTTAACCAAATACATCTCCTGATCGAACGATCATTTTAATCAAGTCATATCCATGATCCAATATAAATAGAAACCCTAGTTATATCCCGAGGTATATAGGAGTGTTTCTGACTGGATACTGACGCCGACACAATGAAGCTATAACCAACGACATGTAAGAAAGTCATTTCTGTTCCTCTGTGACGACGCCAGGGGTGCTGCGTGGGCCCCCAGCCTCAGAGCGGACACTGAGCTGCTCTGTGGAGAGAGAGCTGACGGGTCGAGGCTGACCAATGGTGCTATCAGAAATAAAACTCATCATACGCAGGAAACAGTCACAGTTTATTCATTGACTTCAACAGGATCTCCACCCTCCCCTCTCCATCAGGACATAGCTCCTCCAACCAGAGGGCTCAGGGTGGAGTAGGGGCACCATCACACCACGACCAAGAATAAAATATGTCAGGCGCCTCATCCGTTTGAATGATATTTTGAATTCATAACCGTATTGCGATTTATATATCCATGTATAGGACCTGATTATCCTGTAATGAGTTATATTGATTATCAGACAACGCCATGGGGAGTTGGATTCAGATCTGATTCTTCTGATTCAGGATTAGGTTGTAAGTCCGGACATCTTGCTCATGGACATTGGGGATGGAAACCAGAGCCTTGGAGAGTGGAGCTGTGTCTATGTAGTGTTACTCTGTGGTCTCCATGTTGTGGCCCGACTGCCTGGTCGGCCCTGGCGTGGGCAGGCTGGCGACTAGGGGGCGGTAGTTTGGGCATGGTGTTGGCGGACTGGCCACTAGGGGGCGGTAGTTTGAGCCTGGTGTCGGCTTTCAGACCCCAGGCAGTGGCAGGTCTGCAGGGGCTTCAGGGGGGGCTTATCGTCTGGGTTTCATTACACAATCCAGACGCAAGACCACCATTAAACATTCATGTTTGTATCTCTTACAGCCGGATCCCCTTCCAGGGAGTGGCAGCCCTTCACACACTAATCTGTGACCCGTACACTAACACAGAATGGAGAGATAAGCTCCCGGCTCCTGGCTCCGACGCCTTCCTGAACTGTCTCTCCTTGAGACTTCACACACTGAGGGGAACACCACAATGGCTCTTGTGGAATGTGAGCCGATGATTGGTCGGCTCGGTTGTTAGATTCCACTACTAACACACACACACACACACACACACACACACACACACACACACACACACACACACACACACACCGGGTGAGACAGACTAAAACTAACACTAACACACATGCACACACACACACACACACACACAAACACACACACGCTTGTCCAGCAGACCGACCATTGTTTGGTTAAGCTGAAGACTCCGCCTTGGACACCTGACAGCGCCAGCCTAGAGTCGTGGGTTCAGTCCGTCTTGGTGATCATGTTCTAACGTTCATGAGAACATGAGGAGGAGCTGATGTCTGGATTGTCACTTTATTGAGCATCATGAGCGCGTCGCGCAAGTCCACAGACAAAAGGTGAGTAATGGTCCAAAACCAAACTCGCACCTCTTCAGAGTTCACCTGGACCCCGCACAGCCCTTCCCAGCCCTCCTACTTATTGCATGTCGTAGTTAGTTATAGGACGTTGCGTAGCATCTTATCCTAGCTATCTTTGTTGGGAAATGGTTTAACCTAGTGGTTGCTAGTGTATGCCACTTGGTTCTATGGACATCCTTACTGTACCGACAGCGATATATTGTTGTTTCTCTTCTTCTAGCAAATGTACTTATTGTAAGTTGCTTTAGATAAAAGTGTCTGCTGAATGCCCTAAATATAACCTACTTGAAATTCTTTACTCTGTTGCATTATTTTGTAATGGTAAGGTTTATTTCTCATTGTATTACACTAAGTGTAGTCTAGGCAATCGACTGTACTTCCTCCTTTACTAACAGACAAAGGAAAACCTGTTCATGGTCGGTCACGCAAAAATTAAACGCCTGTGTCCCCAAGGGGTCAGTAGAGTGCAGGGGCCAGTAGAGAGCCCCCAGGGGTCGGTAGAGGGCCCCTAGGGGGCAGTAGAGCGCCCCCAGGGGGCAGTAGAGGGCCCATCTCTGACAGGGTCATACATTCCATGGTTTGTTCTCAAACCACCCCTTTACTAACTGATCTCCTCACAGCAAAAATGTCTCCAGGAAAGTCCCGGAGAAGTTCAGGAAGGAGAAAGTCAGACGGTTCCCTCTGCTGTTAAAGGTAAGCCTAAGGTTAAAGTAGGATTAGGAGATAGCCTAAAGTTAAAGTAGGATTAGGAGATAGCCTCAGGTTAAAGTAGGATTAGGAGATGGCCTCAGGTTAAGGTAGGATTAGGAGATGGCCTCAGGTTAAGGTAGGTTTAGGAGATAGCCTAAGGTTAAAGAACGTTTAGGAGAAAGCCTAAGGTTAAAGAACGTTTAGGAGATAGCCTCAGGTTAAGGTAGGTTTAGGAGATATCCTAAGGTTAAAGAAGGATTAGGAGATAACAGCGTGGTTCTAGTGTTCCTCTGAGTTCTAGTGTTCCTCAGCATGGTTCTAGTGTTCCTCAGTGTGGTTCTAGAGTTCTAGTTTTCCTCAGTGGGGTTATAGTGTTCTTCAGCGTGGTTCTAGTGTTCCTCAGCATGGTTCTAATGTTCCTCAGTGTGGTTCAAGTATTCCTCAGTGTGGTTCTAGAGTTCTAGTGTTCCTCTGTGGGGCTCTAGTGTTCCTCAGTGTGGTTCTAGAGTTCTAGTTTTCCTCAGTGTGGTTCTAGTTTTCCTCAGTGGGGTTATAGTGTTCTTCAGCGTAGTTCAAGTGTTATATTGTTCCTCAGCATGGTTCTAGTGTTCTAGTGTTCCTCAGCGTGGTTCTAGTGTTCCTCAGCGTGGTTCTAGTGTTCCTCAGTGGGGTTCTAGTGTTCTTCATCATGGTGGTGGTTAGTGAGGTTCCCCCCCCCCCCCCCTTCACTGTAAGCGCTTTGAGTTTCCAGAAAAAATAAGCACTATATATCATGGTTCTAGTGTTCTAGTGTTCCTCTGTGGGGTTTTAGTGTTCCCAGCGTCGTTCTAGTGTTCTAGTGCTCCTCTGTGGGGTTCTAGTGTTCCTCTGTGTGGTTCTAGTGTTCCTCAGCGGGGTTCTAGTGTTCCTCTGTGGGGTTCTAGTGTTCCTCTGTGTGGTTCTAGTGTTCCTCTGTGTGGTTCTAGTGTTCCCAGCGTCATTCTAGTGTTCTAGTGTTCCTCTGTGGGTTCTAGTGTTCCTCGGCGGGGTTCAGGTGTTCTAGTGTTCCTCAGTGTGGTTCAAGTGTTCCTCTGTGGGTTCTAGCGTTCCTCTGTTGGGTTCTAGTGTTCCTCAGCGTGGTTCTAGTTTTCCTCAGCGTGGTTCTAGTGTTCCTCTGTTGGGTTCTAGTGTTACTCTGTGGGGTTCTAGTGTTCCTCAGCGTGGTTCTAGTGTTACTCCTGGGAGCAGCAGGGGATGAGCTTGTGCTGCTAGCCCCAGACCAGCTGTCTTTCACGGGGCTGAGATGGTTGCTGACCATCGTTTTAAGCAGAGAGACTTTGAACCCTCAGCCTCCACTCAACTTTTCTTAAGTATCCAGTAAAGTCCTCCTGGTTTCCCACGCTGGACGGCCCTGTTGCCAGGTAGCAGGTTGCCAGGTAGCAGCACCAGGAGTGTAGAAATATCCTGCAGCTGTTGAAGAGACAGTTAATCAGTGACTGTGTTCCAATGTATCCCAGCGCGAGGCGCTAGCTAAACAGTAGCCAGCGCAGAATGGGGAACCGACAGACAGACAGACAGACAGACAGTAAGACATGTCTCTGCACGTGAGTCATCCAGTAGCTGAACAGTAGCCAGCGCTGAAGTCTTGCATTAGAACAAGAATGCTGTTGCTTATAAATATATTTGGGTGGAATTGTTGTGCCTTTACAGACAGGAGAGCAAAGATGATCACAGAGTACTGAGTTCAAAGGGTCACACCTAGGATAGAGGGTCACACTGAGGATAGAGGGTCACACTGAGGATAGAGGATAGAGGGTCACACTGAGGATAGAGGGTCACACTGAGGATAGAGGGTAACACTGAGGATAGAGGGTAACACTGAGGATAGAGGGTCACACTGAGGATAGAGGATAGAGGGTCACACTGAGGATAGAGGGTCACACTGAGGATAGAGGGTCACACTGAGGATAGAGGGTAGAGGGTCACACTGAGGATAGAGGGTCACACTGAGGATAGAGGGTCACACTGAGGATAGAGGGTCACACTGAGGATAGAGGGTAACACTGAGGATAGAGGGTCACACTGAGGATAGAGGGTCACACTGAGGATAGAGGGTCACACTGAGGATAGAGGATAGAGGGTCACACTGAGGATAGAGGATAGAGGGTCACACTGAGGATAGAGGGTCACACTAGAGGGTCACACTGAGGATAGAGGGTCACACTGAGGATGGAGGGTCACACTGAGGATAGAGGGTCACACTGAGGATAGAGGATAGAGGGTCACACTGAGGATAGAGGATAGAGGGTCACACTGAGGATAGAGGATAGAGGGTCACACTGAGGATAGAGGGTCACAACAACGATCGCTAACTAGCAGAGAGTTGTAAGCACTTTCCACCCTTTTCAGTGGAGGAATTGGACTCCCCAAGCAATGTTATACTTAAAAGGAGCAAGTAAGTTGCATATTAATTTAGCCTTTCGGCCTGTAGCATATGAATAAAATGAAGCAAGTGTCCCATATTTCTAACTGCATTTGAAGTAGAAATTGAGACTCACAAAAAATGGACGCTATAGGACAGTGATCATGATTTGTCTCAATATCAGAATAACAACAATGGGTCAAATAGCAATGGCTGGTGGAATGGCCATAAAGTAGGTCATATGCAGTGGAAGCTTGTCCAGGCCCTGCAAGTCAGGATGTAGGCTATGAATCTGAATGAATAGTAGGTAAATAGGTAGTGGCCATCCCCAAAATGCACCAGAATACAGGAAATCAAATCTATTAAATTCCAAAAAAGGGGGGGGGGAACCCCAGACCCCAGACCCCAGACCCCAGACCCCAGACCCCAGACCCCAGACCCGAAGCCCAGACACCCTTTCTATTGCTGTGCCCCACCAACCATTTTGATCACCAGCCGCCACTGCAGACAGGTAATGGTAACCAGGTCAATGTATTTGAACTAATCCCATAATGGTTGGCGTCAGAGTAGAGTTTTGAGTTCTCTAAACTCGGGACTTAGATATGCTAAACTAGGCTGTACAATAGAGCCATTTTAGAAGGATGTGGAGATGGAGACACAAACACACACACAAACACGTCACACACACAAATACACAGACACACACACACACACACACACACACACACACACACACACACACACACACACACACACACACACACACACACACACACACACACACACACACACACACACACACACACACCATCGGTCTGGGATGTCCGGTTTCTGAGGTTCCTGTCTCTGTGTTCTCTGTAACCAGCGTGGGATAGATTGTCTCTTGATGACTAAAATGTTGGGTTGCTAGGGATGTGTGGAACATCAGGGTAACCAGGACAACCTCTCCTCCATCTGGGAGTGTTTTCCACTGCGTCAGTAACGGCTCCTCAGCCTCGCTAGCCCTATTTAAAGGTCAACCTATTCTGGGACCCAGCAGTCCTGCTACTTCTGGTCCACTGTACCATCTTACAGCAGAACCTCTGGTCTAGGGTAGGTGGAGTGTCTTAATATAGGACTGCAGATCCAGGAATAGAAACACTTCCCCCAGAGACACGGGGGCTTCGCCAAAGCTCCGGTGTCTCCGAGTTTAGCCGAGGAAACGACGCAGCACTTTACCTTCAGGAGGACCACTGACCTGCATGATGGAAACAGACGGAAGACAGACAGACAGACAGATAGAGAGAAAGACTGCTGTACACTAACAGGGGGAGAACGGAAATGAGGCGTCTACTTTATGTATTAGGCTGTCGTCAGGGATGTGTGCTGGATGAGGATTATACCTATTTTAGTGTCTGCATGTGTGAGCATTCGAGTGTGTTTGTGTGTGTGTGTGTGTGTGTGTGTGTGTGTGTGTGTGTGTGTGTGTGTGTGTGTGTGTGTGTGTCTCAAAAAACTCTGTCTCTCCCTCTCTCTCATACACAAACACACACAGACACGCACGCACGCACACACACACACGCAAACACACACACACATACACACACACACAGATCTGGTGTCGTGCTCCTCCATGCGGGTGTTGTGTTGCCTTGGGTGTCTGGTCATCAGGCTGATGGTTCAGCACAGAGGTTAACCTCCCGGGACAACAACACACCTTGTTCTCTCCTCTCCTGCTCTCTTCTCCCCTCCTCTCTTCTCTCTACTCTCCTCTCCCCTCATCTCCTCTCCTCTCTCCCCTACCCTATCCTATCCTCTCCTCTCTCTCCCCTCCTCTCTCCTCACCTCCTCTCCTCTCCTCTCTCTTCCCTCCTCTCTTCTCTCCTCACCTCCTCTCCCCTCCTCTCTTTTTTCTACTCTCCTCTCTCATCTCACTATTTGGGTGACCCCAAGGTTTGATAATCAGCTGACTCCATCATATCCTTCACCGTGGAAACCCCAGCCCGCAAGACAGTGATGTCATATAATTGTGTAACAGTAGAACGAGGATCCTATGAGATAACTGCCTACTTATTAATTAATCTGGCCTGTGTGCTTAACACATGAAGAATACACCTATCATATGTCAAAATATAGCTATTTATACCATTTAATAAAAACGATTTTGGTTAAAATGATGGCTGGAAACATGATGCAACAAATGTAGATTCAAACATGGGGATGTTAACGATTAGAAGACGCGGTGAGCTGGGATTTGAACCTTGGCGTCACGCGTACATTTTCCATTGTGTTCGCCAATCAAGACAATTTGAATTGTCTCGATTATTGAATTCCCACTTGGTCTCGGTACGTCGACCAGACAGAGACCGCTCCGGGTCCAGGTCTATATCAAGGCTCAACAGGTGGTCCTCCCTATCTGAGACCTCAGCAATGCGTCATGTCGACTCCCAGTGATCCTCTGAGGACGGGAGGAGTTGATCCCCGTCCCGCGGAGTATGGGGGCGGCACGTTTAGCGCCCAGCTCACTGTCAGCTCCTCTCTCAGCGGCATAACACCTCAGTCAGCGGCTCGGAGGACTGTTGGACATGTGGGGATACACCGCTTGACCTTAGTTCGGATCTCGTATCTTTTCTCCGTGCCTGGACTACCGTGGACTACCGTGGGAACTGCTGAGTCCTCGTTAAGACCGAGTCTGACGGCATGCTGCCAGAAATCAACAACAAGGTGAGGAGCGACGATCAGTGGTTGACCTGTAATGGAGACACCGGACTTAAGCATTAAGACCATCTAGTTACCATCGGTGTGGATCTGCTGCACACTATAAAGTTTATTTCATTCAATTTATCCAAACGTATGCGTGTAATTTGTCCAACGATGCTCTATAACATCTGTGTCATTTTAAAAAGAATATGGCTTTCAAACTAGTCCTTAACATTCATATTTGAACATTATTGTTTGACATTAGTATTATATCGTTATTATTTGAACATTAGTAGGCTAGTATGACAGTAGTATTATACTACTTTAGAATATGGCTTCTAAACTAGTAGGCCTACTTAGTTCTAGTAACATTGATACTTAACAGTCATATTGATGCATCATTGTTTAATATTATTATTTTAACATTAGTTTCTTAACATCAGTATTTTCTCATCAGGATGTAAGAATAGTGCGGTTTAAAATTCTCCCAGCTCTTTAAGTGATTTAAGAGTGTTGCTCGGACTCGTCCTGCTGTCTATTTGTGTTGGTGGTCCCAAGACCCTCAGACCCTACATGGACCCACATGGAGGTCTGCTGCCGCCTCAGGCTGCTGCGGGAATGCGTAACAATCGGGTATCTGTATGATGACAACCCTGAGTGTAAAGCGGTCCTCAGTGTTATGATGACAGCCCTTAGTGTGAAGCGGTCCTTAGTGTTCTGATGCAGCCCTCAGTGTAAATGATGACAGCCCTTAGTGTAAAGCGGTCCTCAGTGTTATGATGACAACCCTGAGTGTAAAGCGGTCATTAGTGTTCTGATGCAGCCCTTAGTGTAAAGCGGTCCTTATGGGTATGATGCAGCCCTTAGTGTAAAGCGGTCCTCAGTGTTATGATGACAGCCCTTAGTGTAAAGTTGTCCTCAGTGTTATGATGAAAGCCCTTAGTGTAAAGTTCTCCTCAGTGTTATGATGACAGCCCTTAGTGTAAAGTTCTCCTCAGTGTTATGATGACAGCCCTTAGTGTAAAGCGGTCATCAGTGTTGTGATGACAGCCCTTAGTGCAAAGCGGTCCTCAGTGTTATGATGACAGCCCTTAGTGTAAAGTTGTCCTCAGTGTTATGCTGACAGCCCTTAGTGTAAAGTTGTCCTCAGTGTTATGATGACAGCCGTTAGTGTAAAGCGGTCCTCAGTGTTATGATGACAGCCCTTAGTGTAAAGTTGTCTTCAGTGTTATGATGACAGCCCTTAGCGTAAAGTGGTATGATGACAGCCCTTAGTGTAAACCCGTCCTCAGTGTTGTTGTGACAGCCCTTAGTGTAAAGCGAGGCGGTCCTCAGTGTTAGTGATGACAGCCCTTAGTGTAAAGCGGTCCTCAGTGTTCTGATGACAGCCCTTAGTGTAAAGAAGTCCTCAGTGTTATGATGACAGCCCTTAGTGTAAAGTGGTCCTCAGTGTTGTGATGACAGCCCTTAATGTAAAGCGGTCCTCCTCAGTGGTATGATGACAGCCCTAATGGAAAGCAAGGCGGCCCTTAGTGGTATGAGGCAGCCCTTAATGTAAAACGAGGCGGTCCTTAGTGGTATAATACGGTCCTTAGTAGTATGTTGACAGCCCTTAGTGTAAAGCGGTCCTTAGTAGTATGATGAAAGCCCTTAGTGTAAAGCGGTCCTTAGTGGTATGATGACAGCCCCTTAGTGTAAAGCAGTTCTTAGAGAGGAGGTCCTCAGTGCTCTTCTTACGTCACGGTTTTCGGTCGTAAATGTTCTGGAGTTCCGCAGAACACGTGACGTCAGAGGTGGGTTGTTGTTCACCAGCGGTGACTTCTGACTGTTGACCCTTTTTGACCTTCTTGGTCCTTTTCTCTCTCTCTCTCTCTCTCTCTCTCTCTCTCTCTCTCTCTCTCTCTCTCTCTCTCTCCTCATCCTTAGGGTAACGGAACCTCAGTTTTCTGTTTTCTGTCTGTTCCTCTATATCTCGATAACCAAAAAGTACCTCAGCCTCACGGTCTGTTTGTGTGTGTGTGTGTGTGTGTGTGTGTGTGTGTGACGACCCCCCCCATCTCTCTCCCCCTCCAGAAGTTTGCTCCGTCCGTGGGCGGCCGGTCCCATCTGGAGCCGCCCCTGGTGCAGGTGGTGGTCAGCAACTCCAAACACCTCCACCATCCCCACCTCCAGGACTCCATCCTGCCCCACATACCCAGCACGCACAACAGCTACCACAAACACCAGGTGGGACACACACACTCACTCGCTCACTCACTCACTCACTCACTCACTCACTCACTCACTCACTCACTCACTCACTCACTCACTCACTCACTCACTCACTCACTCACTCATTCATACGCACCTGAGGGGGAGTGGCCTGAGCTGATGTTCTGCGTGTTGATTGGACAGGGGGAGAGGCCGAAGCCCGCCCTGTTGGGTGGGCGGCTTGGGGGTCCCAGGGAGACCCTGTCCAGCCCCCAGGCCCCCCGTACCCCCGGCAACAAGCAGGAGAAGGAGAAGGCCTTCGAGGGACAGAGACTCCCCCTTTCTCCCACAGGTAACCCCCCCCCCCCTCTCCCCTCTTTCCCTCAGGTACCCCCTCTCCCCTTTCTCTCCTCTCTCCCCCCACCCTCAGTCCTGCAGAACCTTGATTCACTGGTCTGAATGGGAAGAGGTCTGACTCTCCCTCTCTCCTCTCTCCTCTTCCTCTTCCTTTTGCCTCCTCTCTTCTCCCTCCTCCTCCTTCTCTCCTCTTCTTTTGCCTTCTGTCTCCTCCCTCCTCCCTCTTCTCTCCTCACTCTTCCTTCTCTCTCTCCTTTCCTTTCTCTTCCTCTCTCCTCTCCTCCTCTCTCCTCTCCTTTCTCCTCCTCTCTCCTCCCTCTCCCCTCTCTCCTCTGCCCTCATCTCTCCTCTCTCCTCCCTCCCTCCTCTCCTTTCTCCTCCTCTCTCCTCCCTCTCTCCTCTCTCCTCTCCTTCTTCTCCTCTCTCCTCTCCTATCTCCTCTACTCTCCTCTCTCTCTCTCTCCTCACTCCTCTCCTTTTTCCTCCTCTCCTCTCTCCTCTCCTTCTTTCTCCTCTCCTTCTTTCTCCTCTCTCCGCTCCTATCCTCTCCTCTCTCCTCTCCCCTCCTCC
The DNA here is from genome assembly GCF_031168955.1 of Gadus macrocephalus. Taxonomy (NCBI): domain Eukaryota; kingdom Metazoa; phylum Chordata; class Actinopteri; order Gadiformes; family Gadidae; genus Gadus; species Gadus macrocephalus. The sequence continues at coordinate 10,901,454 of NC_082390.1, forward strand.
CTCCTCTCCTCTCTCCTCACTCCTCTCCTTTCTCCTCCTCTCTCCTCTCCTCACTCCTCTCCTCTCTCCTTCAGATGCTCTGAAGCACTTCCATGAGCGTCTGTCAGAGTTTGAGCAGGAGGAGATCTCGGACCACGCGGAGGTCTGGTTCATGGGTCTGGGCTCCCAGAAGGTCCAGGCCACGCTGGGCGCTCCCCACAACTCGGGCTTCGACGACGAGCACGGGAGCTACATACGGGTAGGAGAACAAGCTATGCGGACGCGCTAGTCATGCTACATGCTAATATAACACGTTGAGCTCATGGGAGCTACATATGGTTACATTCATCTAGGGTGCTAAAACATGCTAACATGGCATGCTAGCCAAGATCATGGGAGCTATATACCAGCAACGCACTACAACGGTTGGACAAATAACGGTGTTGATAAAGAGCTGTGTCGATAAAGAACCATTGATACTGAACCGTTAATAAAGAACCGTTAAGAACCGTTGATACAGAACCGTTGATAAAGAACCGGGGTAATAAAGAGCCGTGTTAATAAGGAGCGGTGGCCCCGGTGTTCCAGGTGCTCCACGACCACATCGCCTTCCGCTTCGAGGTGCTGGAGGTGATCGGGAAGGGCTCCTTCGGCCAGGTGCTGAAGTGTCTGGACCACAAGACCAACGAGATGGTGGCCATCAAGATGATCCGCAACAAGAAGAAGTACAGTAAAGTAGAGTAGAGTAGAGTAGAGTAGAGGACAGTGGAGGACAGTTGAGTAGAGCACAGTACAGTACAGTAGAGGACAGTACAGTACAGTACAGTACAGTAGAGCATAGTAGATAAGAGTTCAGTACTGAACTGCTGATTAGGGTTAGAAGGGAGGAGCAGAGCTAGCATAGGAGGAGCAGAGCTAGCATAGGAGGAGCAGAGCTAGCATAGGAGGAGCAGAGCTAGCATGGAAGGACAGACTGTTCCAGAACTTTGGGCAGATGACCCCTTCTAGTCCAGACCCTCTAGTCCAGACCCTCTAGTTCCTCTAGTCCAGACCCTCTAGTTCCTCTAGTCCAGACTCTCTACTCCAGTCCCTCTAGTCCGGTCCCTCTAGTCCAGAACCTCTAGGTCAGACCCTCTAATCCATTCCAGACCCTCCAGTCTCTCTAGTCCAGAACCTCTAGTACAGACCCTCTAGTCCAGACCCTCCAGTCCAGTCCCTCTAGCCAGACCCTCTAGTCCAGACCCTCTAGTCCAGACCCTCTAGTCCCTCTAGTCCAGACCCTCTAGTCCAGACCCTCTAATCCAGACCCTCTAGTCCAGACACTCTATTCCAGCAGGGGGTCAAAGAAAGAAGGAGGTGCCAATCCATAAAGAGGTTGACCACCAGACCAGAGCTTCAGATCTGACCTCTGACCTTTGACCTCTAGGTTCCACCACCAGGCGCTGGTGGAGCTGAAGATCCTGGACATCGTGAAGAGGAAAGACCCGGAGAACCTGCACAACGTCATTCACATGAACGAGTACTTCTACTTCAGAAACCACCTCTGCATCTCCTTCGAGCTGCTGGGGTGAGTTCTGCCCGAGGTCCTGGGCCGCGCAATGGCATCATTGTGACATCTTGATGTCGACATGATGTCATTGTCATCATGTTGTCACCCCAAAGACAACAGGATGTCATCATGAGGTCACCATAAAGACAACATGATGTCCTCATGAGGTCACCATAAAGACAACAGGATGTCATCATGAGGTCACCATAAAGACAACATGATGTCCTCATGAGGTCACCATAAAGACAACAGGATGTCATCATGAGGTCACCATAAAGACAACAGGATGTCATCATGAGGTCACCCTAAAGACAACATGATGTCCTCATGAGGTCACCATAAAGACCAAATGATGTCATCATAAGGGCACCCCAACGAATAAATGATGTCATCATGTTGTCACACTAAAGACAACATGATGTCATCACTACGTCATATTCGAGAGGTAAAGTAGGTTCCTCTCTAATTGGCTTTCCCTCGCTGTGCGGCCCTGTGAGTTCTTCTTCTTTTCTGAAGCGTCCCCTGTTTTCGGTGAGCGCCAGCACCAGGAGTTATGGAGAATTGACCGGTGACAGAGCTTAGCGAGATCCCAGCGCCTCATGTTTTAATCTGAATCGCCATATTCGGCGCCAGTTTTTCGATGGACTCACAAGAGGAAGCCATCCACTGTATTCCCTTTTCAAAGATGTCTCAGGGGTTAAGAGGTCCTCTTCAGGGGTTAGGAGGTCCTGTTCAGGGGTTAGGAGGTTCTGTTCAGGGGTTAGGAGGTCCTATTCAGGGGTAAGTAGGTCCTGTTCAGGGGTTAGGAGGACCTGTTCAATAGCTCCCCAGCAGAACGCCTGACATGAACCCAGCTCTGGCGGCCATGTTGGCGCTGTCCTTCCTGAATAATCCATTGGCTAAACGTATGGCAGTTTGACTCTCCGTCACTTTAACAAACTGCCACCTTCACTCCTGCTGTGTGTGTGTGTGTGTGTGTGTGTGTGTGTGTGTGTGTGTGTGTGTGTGTGTGTGTGTGTGTGTGTGTGTGTGTGTGTGTGTGTGTGTGTGTGTGTGTGTTGGCCTCCTAATCATTTAATATCTCTGGATGATGGATTTGTGACTGTGTTCCGTGACCTTTAAGAGACACTTTGCTCCTGGTCTCCAGTTACCGTTAGTTACCGCCTCCAACGGGCCCATGGGGGCCCCCAGAGGCCCCCAGGGGCCTGGGTGTGAAGGCTCCTCTTACACCGTCTTAACGGGGCAAAAAATAACACTGCCTACATTCCCACGTACCGCCAGGCGGGTAATGTTTAAAGAGCTGCGGAGCACTGGCAGTTTAAGCATTTGGTAGCTCCTGTTTCAACATGTGAATCACCGTTAGCACGGCGGCTGTTCGCCTGCTCCTGTTAGCCTGCTCCCTGTTAGCCTTCCCCTGTTAGCCTGCTCCTGTTAGCCTGCTCCCTGTTAGCCTTCCCCTGTTAGCCTGCTCCTGTTAGCCTGCTCCTGTTAGCCTGCTCCTGTTAGCCTGCTCCCTGTTAGCCTGCTCCCTGTTAGCCTTCCCCTGTTAGCCTGCTCCTGTTAGCCTGCTCTCTGTTAGCCTGCTCCCTGTTAGCCTGCTCCCTGTTAGCCTTTTCCCTTTTAGCCTTCCCCTGTTAGCCTGCTCCTGTTAGCCTGCTCCTGTTAGCCTGCTCCTGTTAGCCTGCTCCCTGTTAGCCTGCTCCCTGTTAGCCTGCTCCCTGTTAGCCTGCTCCCTGTTAGCCTTTTCCCTTTTAGCATTCCCCTGTTAGCCTGCTCCCTGTTAGCCTGCTCCCTGTTAGCCTTCCCCTGTTAGCCTGCTTCTGTTAGCCTGCTCCTGTAGAACACAGAGAAGGAGGTCTGAACACCGCCCTACAGTCAGAAGGAGGAGCTCAGGGTGTTGTGTGGTAACGAGTTGAGGAGTGTTGTTCACGTGAATCCATGGTCACATGACACATAAGGGTCAAATGTCAAATTAGGTTCACATGACGCATTAGGGTCACATGTTACATGCGACCGCGATCTTTGAGTGCAGATTAGAGCTGTGTTTGAAATCGTTCTCTGTTCACTCACTCACTATTCCCTATATAGTGTTTATGATATATATAGTGCACTATATAGGGAATGAACAAACAAGAATTCGGACACTACGCTGAACATTTCTAAACGACCGCATTGCATTGTGGTATACGGGAGTAATATTTAGGGAACATCATATGGTCACTCAAATTGTAGGTATTTTATGTCCACTATATTATAGCGAATGAAATTAACCACTTAGAATTTGAACACCACTACAAAATGGCGAGCACCCTATATAGTGCACTATCAGTGACAGGGAACGTTTTCGAACACAGCTTATGGCTGTTCTCAGCACGTCCCCTTGGAGACGAGGGACTGCCCTGTGGAACACGGGGACCTCTGCCTCGAACCTGTACCCACTAACCGCATCTGCGTGTGTCCCAGGGTTAACCTGTACCAACTAACCGCCCCTGCGTGTGTCCCAAGGTGAACCTGTACCCACTAACCTCCCCTGCCTGTGTCCCAGGGTAAACCTGTATGAGCTGATCAAGAAGAACAACTTCCAGGGCTTCTCCGTGGCTCTGATCCGGCGCTTTGCCCACTCTCTGTTACGCTGCCTTCAGATGCTCCACGACGAGAAGATCATACACTGTGACCTCAAACCGGTACCTCCACCTGACTGACACCTCCACCCGACTCACACCTCCACCCGAATGTCACCTCCACCCGACTCACACCTCCAACCGACTAACACCTCCAACCAATTGACACCTCCACCCGACTCACACCTCCACCCGACTCACACCTCCACCCGACTGACACCTCCACCCGACTCACACCTCCACCCGAATGTCACCTCCACCCGACTCACACCTCCATCCGACTCACCCCTCCAACCGACTCACACCTCAAACCGAATGTCACCTCCTCCCGACTCACACCTCCACCCGACTCACCCCTCCAACCGACTCACACCTCAAACCGAATGTCACCTCCACCCGACTCACACATCCAACCGACTCACACATCCAACCAACTGACACCTCCACCCGACTCACACCTCCACCCGACTCACACCTCCACCCGACTGACTCCTCCACCCGACTCACACCTCCACCCGACTCACACCTCCACCCGACTGACTCCTCCACCCGACTGACACCTCCACCCGACTGACTCCTCCACCCGACTGACTCCTCCACCCGACTCACACCTCCATCCGACTCACACCTCCACTCCACCTCCACCCGACTGTCACCTCCACCCGTCTCACTGCACATGTTACTGTACCTACCTACACCTTCCACCCCTCCACACTGCCAACACTGTGCCATCTCCTTAATATTCACTATTTAGTACAAGTTAATAATTGAGCACACAACCAGCCTCAGGTGCTGGTAGGGGTTAGACGGTACAGAGACTGGTCATTAAGGAGCAGGTAGGGGTTAGACGGTACAGATACAGGTCATTAAGGAGCAGGTAAGGGTTAGACAGTACAGAGACAGGTCATTAAGGAGCAGGTAGGGGTTAGACAGTACAGAGACAGGTCATTAAGGAGCAGGTAAGGGTTAGACAGTACAGAGACAGGTCATTAAGGAGCAGGTAGGGGTTAGACAGTATAGAGACAGGTCATTAAGGAGCAGGTAGGGGTTAGACAGTACAGAGACAGGTCATTAAGGAGCAGGTAAGGGTTAGACAGTACAGAGACAGGTCATTAAGGAGCAGGTAGGGGTTAGACGGTACAGAGACAGTGCTTTGACTATGACCAGACCCCCCACAGAGTAACACATTCCAGAAATATGTGTTTGATAATACTGAGATCTGGCCCCCCCTGGTGGACAGCAGCAGGAGCTACACCAGTACTGGGGTGCTGCACCAGTAGTATGGTGCTACACCAGCAGAGTGGAGCTACACAAGTCGGGTGGTGCTACACCAGTAGGGTGGTGACACACCAGTAGGTCGGAGCTACACCAGTAGTTTGGAGCTACACCAGTAGGGGGGTGGTGCTGACCTCCTTTTGGGTGGTCCTGTGTGTCCCCAGGAGAACATCCTGCTGTCCCAGCGCGGCCCCGGGAACATCAAGGTGGTCGACTTCGGCTCCAGCTGCTATGAGCAGCAGAAAGGTGAGACTGAGGACCTGAGAGAGGCCATCACACCTTGGACTGTATCACCTAAGAGCTGTGTTTATCTTAACTTCAACTTCCTTCATTCTCTCTCTCCGTCTGTCTGTCTGTCTGTCTGTCTGTCTGTCTGTCTGTCTGTCTGTCTGTCTGTCTGTCTGTCTGTCTGTCTGTCTGTCTGTCTGTCTCTCTCTCTGTCCCTGTCTCTCTTTCTCTCTGTGTGTGTGTGTGTGTGTGTGTGTGTGTGTGTGTGTGTGTGTGTGTGTGTGTGTGTGTGTGTGTGTGTGTGTGTGTGTGTGTGTGTGTGTGTGTGTGTGTGTGTGTGTGCGTGTGTCTCTCTCTCTCTCTCTCTCTCTCTCTCTCTCTCTCTCCCCCTCTCTAAATTCAACTCAATCGATTTATAAGAGCCAACGCTCTCCACTAGGTTCTTAAGCTCTCCAGGCTGGGTTATTAAGCTCTCCAGGCTGGGTTCTAACGCTCTCCAGGCTGGGTTCTAACGCTCTCCAGGCTGGGTTCTAACGCTCTCCAGGCTGGGTTCTTAAGCTCTCCAGGCTGGGTTCTTAAGCTCTCCAGGCTGGGTTCTTAAGCTCTCCAGGCTGGGTTATTAAGCTCTCCAGGCTGGGTTCTAACGCTCTCCAGGCTGGGTTCTAACGCTCCCCAGGCTGGGTTCTAACGCTCTCCAGGCTGGGTTCTAACGCTCTCCAGGCTGGGTTCTAACGCTCTCCAGGCTGGGTTCTTAAGCTCTCCAGGCTGGGTTCTTAAGCTCTCCAGGCTGGGTTCTTAAGCTCTCCAGGCTGGGTTCTTAAGCTCTCCAGGCTGGGTTCTAACGCTCTCCAGGCTGGGTTCTTAAGCTCTCCAGGCTGGGTTCTTAAGCTCTCCAGGCTGGGTTCTTAAGCCCTCCAGGCTGGGTTCTAACGCTCTCCCTCCCGGCAGTGTACACCTACATTCAGAGCCGGTTCTACCGCTCCCCCGAGGTGATCCTTGGCCAGCCCTACAGCATGGCCATCGACATGTGGAGCCTGGGCTGCATCCTGGCCGAGCTCTACACCGGGGGGCCCCTGTTCCCCGGGGAGAGCGAGGCCGAGCAGATGGCCTGCATCATGGAGGTGACCCCCCCCACCCACCTGTCCCCCTACCACAGCCGCCCACACAGCATGATGTCACCTTAAAGAGATGATGTCACCTTAGAGAGATGATGATGTAACCTTAAAGACAACATGATGTCACCTTAAAGATGCAGTCACATTAGAGAGATGATGCGTACTTAAAGATATGATGATGTCACCTTAAAGATATGAGGTCACCTTAAAGATATAATGACACCTTAAAGATATGATGTCACCTTAAAGACATCATGAGGTCACCTTCTAGACAGCATGATGTCACATCAGGTCAAGCAAGTCAGATGATCCGTCTCCTCTCTCCAGGTGATGGGCACGCCTCCAGAGGAATTTGTTCAGACTGCCTCAAGGAAAAGGTTGTTCTTCGGTAAGATTGTATGGAAGTTCTCCTGGCAGCAATGCTGTAAGGGGGGTATGTGCTTCCGACTCCAAAGAGTGTGTGTGTGTGTGTGTGTGTGTGTGTGTGTGTGTGTGTGTGTGTGTGTGTGTGTGTGTGTGTGTGTGTGTGTGTGTGTGTGTGTGTGTGTGTGTGTGTGTGTGTGTGTGTGTGTGTGTGTGTTTCTGACTCTAAGGGGTTTTGTGTGTGTTTCTGACTCTAAAGGAGTGTGTGTGTGTATTTCAAAATCTAAGGGAATTTTTGTGTTTCAGACTTTAAGGGAGTGTGTGTGTTTCAGACTTGAAGGGAATGTGTGTGTGTGTGCTTCAGTAAGGGAGTGTGTCTGTGTTTCAGACTTAAGGGAGTGTGTCTCCGACTCTAAAGGAGTGTGCGTGTGTTTCAGACTCTTAAGGGAGTGTATCTTTCAGACTTAAGGGAGTGTGTTTCAGACTCTAAGGAAGTTTGTGTTAAAGACTCTGAGGGAGCGTGTGTACCAGACTCTTAAGGGAGTGAGTTATATCAGACTCTACGGGAGTTAATGTTCCAGACTCTATGGAAGTTTGTGTTTCAGGCTTTAAGGGAGTGTGTGTTCCAGACTCTAAGGGAGTATGTGTTTCAGACTCCAAGGGAAACCCTCGGAGCACTACTAACAGTAAGGGGAAGAAGCGGAAGCCAAACTCTAAGGATCTGTCCGCCGTCCTGAAGACCAACGACGCTCTCTTCCTGGACTTCATCAAGCGCTGCCTGGCGTAAGACTCCTCTAAACCCTTACTATGACTCCTACCCTTCCTATCACTCCTACCCTTCTATTACTCGTATCCTTACTACGTCTCTAACCCTTACTCTGACTCTTACAACGCGGTCTAGTGTTCTATACTCTCTGACTCTGGGTCTAAGGTGTTGGTGTCCGTTAACCGCAGTGTGTCCCCCCCCCCCCCCCCCCCAGCTGGGACCCTGCGACCCGGATGACCCCTGACGAGGGCGTCCAGCACCCCTGGATCATGCAGGGGAACTTCAACCGGGTCCGCCCCCGGCCCCGCGGGGGCGTGGCCGGGCCGCAGACCCCCCCGAGCTGCGGACCGGACCAGAGGCAGAGCGGCCAGCCCCCCGGTTAGATCAATACACCTGATCGCTCCACACTGCACTTATTAATGTTTGATTGACGCTCGTACTGATGGTGTCTACACCATGAGTTTATCTTAAAGCTATGAGGTCGCCTTAGAGTGAACATGAGGTCACCTTAAAGACATGAGGTCACCTTAAAGACATGAGGTCACCTTAGAGACATGAGGTCACCTTAAAGACATGAGGTCACCTTAAAGACATGAGGTCACCTTAAAGAAATTATGTCACCTTAGAGACATGAGGTCACCTTAGAGTGAACATGAGGTCACCTTAGAGTGAACATGAGGTCACCCTAGAGACATGAGGTCACCTTAAAGACATGAGGGCACCTTAAAGACATGAGGTCACCTTGGAGACATGAGGTCACCTTAGAGTGAACATGAGGTCACCTTAGAGACATGAGGTCACCTTAGAGTGAACATGAGGTCACCTTAGAGACATGAGGTCACCTTAGAGACATGAGGTCACCTTAGAGACATGAGGTCACCTTAAAGACATGAGGGCACCTTAAAGACATGAGGGCACCTTAAAGACATGAGATCACCTTAGAGACATGAGGTCACCTTAAAGACATGAGGTCACCTTAGAGACATGAGGTCACCTTAAAGACATGAGGTCATCAAAGTACGGAATTCCAGTAGTAGAGTGATGTAGCATGTTGTGCTAACATGGCTGTTCTCTCTTTTAGCGGACAGGGTTAGCACAGATAGCACCAGCGCTAGCACCAGCGCTAGCCAGTCGCGGCGGGACAGCTCAGGGTCGCGGGGCACGCTGCCGTCCAGCGAGCGGCTTCGACCTCTGGGGGCGTCGGCCGAGGAGGTCGGCGAGGGCGGAGCAAGGGTCTCCACGGGAACCAAGGAGCAAGAAGGAGGAGGGGAGAGGCCCGTGCACATCACCATCCATTCTCAACAGGGAGTGGGCGGAGCCAGAGACGCCTACCATAGTCTGCCGCCAATCATGTAGGAAGCAAGTGACGGAGCGCCTGGGGGCAGGGCCTTGGGCAGGGCCTTGGGGCAGGGCCTTGGGCAGGGCCTTGGGGCAGGGCCTTGGGTGGGGCCTGGGGGCAGGGCAAGGTGTTTTATTTGCATGTCGTTGAGGTGGAGTATGTGTTGGATGTGTTTGACTGACACACAGTAGAAAGAGAGAGTGGCTCCACTGCAGTTTGAGTGATGCCACAGATAAAACAATCAGTCTTTATTAATATCTACATCAATATCTAGCTGCTATTGCTGCTGGCGGTTTAACCGTTGACTTCAAGTCGTTAACAACTTTTGTTTAGTGTTACTGTTCACAATATCACTGGGATAGGAAATGTTCTATATTCTATATCTCTGTACGTCTTCTAGATCTATCACAGAGAGGTCAACTCTGAGGTCTGCTGTACAGTATAAGTGATGAGTACTGTACGGTACAATGCTGAAGACCATGTTGTGTTCACTAGGTCGTACACAAGGTGACAAGGTAATGTGTGGTCTTCATTGTTATTTATGTCTTTGGCTTTGAGGGCTGAGAGTTTTTTTTACTTTTATGTGTGACAAAGCAATGAAATGATTAATCTTTTGGATTCAATTGAAGACGTTGTTTCGTTACTATTGAAGTTATTAATCATGGAAAGTGTTGCGCTGTGAAGATGAAGTTTAAATGTGATTCTCGGCAGGACGTTCTGCTGTATTTCTACTGCTCCATATTAATGTACATATTGTTACTGGTTACTGGTACTGGTTTTGTTACATCGGTTTCTCTGCGATCCCGGACACTGAAGGGTTAAACGTACCAGTTGGACTCGTGATACTTGAGCTCATTTTTACATTGACTGCATTTTTTATGCGTGTGTTTCATAATTCATTTTGTATGGTTGATGAGGAGAGACAATCCTTGTACTGCTAGTTTGTGCCTTGCAGAGCTGGAATTGCACTTAACTAGTTGAACTAGTGTGTGAACTAGTTGTACTAGTCTGTGAAAACCTGGAGGTAACAGAGGTTGGATTTGTTAGTCTAGGTTAGTCTTACCCTGACCTGCAGCACAATGGTCAAATAAAACTCTTTCATCACATGAGCTTTGTGTGTTTGTACGAGTTTGGTTCTCTAAAGAGATGAAGATAGATACTTTATTTGTCATATAATTTATACATATTATAATAATTAACAATTATTAAGTTAATATGATGAAGTTAATAGTTATTCACGGAGCCTGAGGTGATTAATTGTTTTAGTATATACTACATGTGAACACTTTAAAAATAAACAAGATGACACTTTTTGCCGGGATTTATTTGTTTTTAAAGCGGTTAAAAATATCCAGAGTTTGAGATCTCAATCATGGGCTATTGCCCAATATCCCGAGATAGCGAACCAATCAAATTGCGCCATCTTAGGAGGTTCACGTGGAGCATATAATGATGATATATATCCTTTATATAATAATTAAACTGCTTTGTCCTGAACAGGGTTATGGTTTAGGGATCTACCCTGAATACTCTCCTACTAGTCCAGATAAAATCAATGTCCGCTCACTTTTAGAAAACATATTTTTGTAAGCAGTTACATAATTTAACAACAAGGTGCCAGCAAGTGGAGAGTGTGATACTTATACTATATAAAACTAAACATCAGCGGAAATAGGAGGAAGATTTGCTGAAAACCAACAGGAATACGTTGAGGGGAGAGTTCACCTCATATCGCTGTCATTGGGAGGGGGGGCGGGGCTCTCCCCCCCTGAGGGAGGGAGGGGGGGGGGCTCTCTCTCTCCCACTGAGGGAGGGAGGGGGGAGGTGCTCTCACTCCCAATGAGGGAGACGGGGGGGAGGGGGGGCTGATGGGGGAGTCAGCTGCAGCTGACAGGCGGCAGAGAGAGAGAGGAGGACTATCCACCAGGACGGATCCCAGAGAGAGAGAGAGAGACCAGGAGGACTAGAGAGACCAGGAGGACTTCACCCTGCCTGACCGAACCCCAAACAGAGACCTCGAGTGAGGTGTCACCCCACAACCAGAACCCCAAACCCGGTGGCCTCCACCCCTCAACCGGTAAGCGCAGGTTCTGGTCTTCTGTCCGTCTGTTTGTTTGTTTGTTTGTTTGTTTGTCTCTTTGTTTGTAGGAAGGTAGGGAGGTAGATAGGTAGGGAGGTAGGAAGGTTGGGAGGTCGGGAGGTAGGAAGGTAGGAAGGTTGGGAGGTAGGCAGGTAGGTAGGTAGGAAGGTCGGGAGGTAGGAAGGTCGGGAGGTAGGAAGGTAGAGAGGTAGGAAGTTAGGGAGGTAGGAAGGTAGAGAGGTAGGGAGATAGAATGCTATAGATAGGGTTCAAGGTCCAGGCCTCGTGGCAAACTGGCTGAGGAGGAAGATGAACTGGTCCCACTGGCTGAGGAGGAAGATGAACTGGTCCCACTGGCTGAGGAGGAAGATGAACTGGTCCCACTGGCTGAGGAGGAAGATGAACTGGTCCCACTGGCTGAGGAGGAAGATTAACTTGTCCCACTGGTAGAGGAGGAAGATGAATTGGTCCCACTGGCTGAGGAGGAAGATGAACTGGTCCCACTGGCAGACGAGGAAGATGAACCGGTCCCACTGGCTGAGGAGGAAGATGAACTGGTCCCACTGGCTGCTGGGAGGTTGAACACAAGAGGCTGGACTTTGCTCATAACTATTAGGTTTTGATTTTTATTACGTTGAAGTGAGTGGGCTATGATGATGATGATGATGATGATGATGATGATGAGGATTACGATCTGATTCAAACATAAAATATAAAGCAATGTTTCAGTCAAACAGAAAATAAGCCCAGAAGTAGTGAGGACATGTTGGACAGGGTAGTTCCTCTATTTCTTTAGATGGCGTTGGTTCTGACATCCTTCTGACAGTAACTGCTAACTATGGGGTGGTAGTAATAATAATAATAAATAAAATATGTTTTTTTTACAGCACTTTTCTCAGTACTCAAGGACGCTTTACAAAAAGGAATACATACAGACAATACAGACACTCAAAAAAAAGGCAGATAAACAACACTACAACAATAGACAACACATTAAGAGAGAGAGAGAGGGAGGAAGATGGCGAATATGATTTGTCAAATGTTGTAGGTGCTCCTGAAAAGAGGGGATTTAATTTGACCGAAAGGACGAAAGGAGTGTATCAGAGTTTCGGATTGCCAGAGGGAGGGAGTTCCAGAGGGTAGACGATGGCGAAGGCTCTGTCCCCCTGGGTACTTGGTCCTGGTGATGGGATTGAGAAGGTTGGCATCGGCGGAGTGTAGGCGACTTGGGGGGTGGAGGACCTCGGTTAGGTATGAGGTTGCAAGATTGTTTAGGGCTTTGCAGGTGGTGAGTAGGATCTTGAAATTGATGCGTTGTTTTATGGGAAGCCAATGAAGTTGACGGAGGATGAGAGTGATGTGTTCTCTGGAGGGGGAGTGAGTAAGCAGTCGGGACAGCAGAGTTTTGAACATCAGTGAAGGAAACTCTGTTTCATTATCTTATTGATTGTTCAGCTGGTTCAGTCTCTCACTCTTATATCTTGCCTGGTGTGAGAGTGGTGTCGTACCAGGTGTGGTTAGGCCATGGCGTAAACGGATCAGTTCAGATCAGGAGATAGATTCAAAATGCCATGTGGTGCGCGGATGCCTTTCTATGTATCACGGTATTTGACCGTATTAACGTTATGTATTACGATACTTTACCGCGCTTGCGGTATTTTCCCGTGTTGTCATCCTGGTCCTCTCTAATCACCATGCCAACGTCTCCGTGACAACGCAGCATGTCGATGAATGGGGTACCTTCTGTGGTCCTCAGCTGGTGATGAAGGCAGGCAATAATGAGACCAGTCTCCTAGCAACCCAAAAGACCATCCTTTCATCGCAGTCCTTTTTGTGTTAGGAGGTTGATAATGTAAGGTTATTATTCCTGACACAGACACTTACTTTAAACCTTCATGGGAATGTTTATTTTGATACATTAGTTGATGCCTCAAATACGCAAGTGAACATGATAAAAATATAAATGGGACATATT
>NC_082390.1:10919743-10925953 GCF_031168955.1 Gadus macrocephalus
TGTGTGTGTGTGTGTGTGTGTGTGTGTGTGTGTGTGTGTGTGTGTGTGTGTGTGTGTGTGTGTGTGTGCGTGTGTGTGTGCAGGTGACCCACCTGGTGATAAAGAGGCCCCCGTTCTTCACCTTTAAACCCGGGGACTACCTCTACATCAACATCCCGGACATCGCTACGTACGAGTGGCACCCCTTCACCATCAGCAGCGCGCCCGAACAGTCTGGTAACCAGTACCCCCGGTACAACATTACCAGTACTGTATACTAGTACATACATGGTATATACACTATATCCTAGTATATGTTACAGTAGGGTATTAGCCTAGAATATGGTACAGTCAGGTATATACAATATACCCTAGTATATGGCCCCCTTAGGTATATACACTATATTCAAATATATGGTACATTCACGTGTATACACTATATCTTAGTATATGGTGCAGTCAGGTATGTACACATATGGTATGTATCCTATGTAACCTAGTATATACTGTAGTACAGTCAGTAGTCCCGCTGTGTTTCAGACACCCTTTGGCTCCATATCCGCTCGATGGGCCAGTGGACAAACCGTCTGTTTGAGTTCTTCAGGCAGCCGGAGACACTGGCTTCCAGCCCCAAGAGGCTGGCCACCAGCCTCCGCAACAAGAGGCAGCTGGTCCAGACCCAGGTGGGAAACTACCTGTCACCACGTTATACCTAAACTACCATTACATCACGTTCTATACCTATACTACCACTACATCACTTTATATACCTAAAACTACCATTACACCAAGTTATATACCTAAACTACCACTGCATCACTTAATATACCTAAACTACCATAAATCCCGTTGTATACCTTAACTACCACTACACCCTGTTATGTACCTAAACTACCACTACATAACGTTATGTACCTAAACTACCACTACATAACGTTATGTACCTAAACTACCATTACATCACGTTATATACCTAAACTACCACTACACAACTTAATATACCTAAACTACCATAAATCCCGTTGTATACCTTTACTACCACTACACCCTGTTATGTACCTACACTACCACCACATAACGTTATGTACCTAAACTACCATTACACCATGTTATGTACCTAAACTATATCTAGGTCATAGGTCATGTGTAGGGTCAAAGGTCATACCTAGGGTCCTCTCTTTCTTGTACCAGGAGCAGAATTTCTGGGCCACGGTCTCCAACGGCACCGTGGCAACCAATGAGGACGAGGCTGTGGAGCTGACCATGTACCGTCAGAGGAGCTCCGGAGCTGCTGCCTCAACGGGGGCAGAGGTTCCCCCTGGGGTCCAGGCGGCCCAGGGGGAAGAGGGAGCCCAGGGGGAAGAGGGAGCCCAGGGGGAAGAGGGAGCCCAGGGGGAAGAGGGAGCCCAGGGGGAAGAGACCCGGACCCAAGACCAGCTGGACCACGTGGAGAAAGGAGAGGGACCACATCTGAGAGAGGTTCTTACCTTTACACTGTAAAACCAACACACAGAGAGCTGAGGAGCATTGAGGAGAACGTTGAGGAGAACTTTGAGGAGAACGTTGTTGAGGAAAACTTTGAGGAGAACTTTGAGGAGAACATTCAGGAGAACGTTGAGAATATTGAGGAGAACGTTGAGGAGAACATTGAGGCAAACGTTGTTGAGGAGAACTTTGAGGAGAGCATTGAGGAGAACATTGAGGAGAACGTGTTGAGGAGAACTTTGAGGAGAACATTTAGGAGAACGTTGAGGAAAACGTTGTTAAGGAGAACTTTGAGGAGAACATTGAGGAGAACTTTGAGGAGAACATGTAGGAAAACGTTGAGGAGAACGTTTAGGAGAACATGGTTCGGGAGAACATTATTGAGGAGAACATGGCCGTTCAAATGTTTTCTACTCTGACCTTCAGATCCCAGCCAAACTGGGGGACAACCACCAGCTCTGCAACATCAAGGTGGGAGGCTTCTCCATTCCTAGATTCAAATGAATTCAATAAGTTTGATCCTCTATTTACTTCATAACCTTTTCGATTTATATTATATCCTGTGCAGATATTTCTGCAATAAAATGAATTCTGATTCAGATCTTCCTAATCAGTAGGAAGGAATAGCTCATGGTTAAGATGTAGACCTGCATTGTGGGAATCTGTCTTGTTTTTATTTCAATGCTTTGGTGTTAGATGTTGCTGTGGCTCTTCACCTGTGGTTGTATTGCAGTGTTGTGTTGTTAGATGTTGCTGTAGGTATTCACCGCTGGTTCTATTGCAGTGTTATGGTGTTAGATGTTGCTTTAGGTCTTCACCTGTGGTTGTATTGTAGTGTTATGTTGATGGGCCGTACGGAACGCCCACCAGACAGATATTTGCGTCAGAGCACGCTGTGCTGATCGGGGCAGGGATTGGCATCACCCCCTTTGCCTCCATCCTCCAAAGCATCATGTACAGGTGAGAGAACAGCCTTCAGAAACAGGTGAGAGAACAGCCTTCAGAAACAGGTGAGAGAACAGCTTTCAGAAACAGCTGAGAGAAAAGCCTTTAGAAACAGATGAGAGAACAGCCTTCAGAAACAGGTCAGAGGACAACCTTTAGAAAAAGGTGAGAGAAAAACCTTCAGAAACAGGTGAGAGAAAAGCCTTCAGAAACAGGTGAGAGAACAGCCTTTAGAAACAGATGAGAGAACAGCCTTCACAAACAGATGAGACAACAGCCTTGAGAAACAATTTTTATCTCCAGTCTAACTCTAAACCTGTAGGTCTCTCCAGTCTCACTCTAACCCTGTAGGTCTCTCGTGTCTAACTCTAACCCTGTAGGTGTCTCCAGTCTCATATCTATGGTCTCTTATTCTTAAGGTATCGGAGGAGGAAGCAGAATTGTCCGAACTGCAGCTACTCCTGGTGTGAAAACATAATAGACAGCGATATGAAGTTACGGAAGGTACAAATTCATAAATAAACGAATAAACTATAAATAAATCAACTATTTATTTATATATCTTAGCTCGTCCAATTTGATTGCATGCTTTGCTTGTTGTCAGTTGATAAAAGTGTGTCTTCTGAACGACTGCTTGTTGTCTCTGTGGTGCAGGTGGACTTCATCTGGATCAACCGAGACCAGAAGTCCTTCGAGTGGTTTGTCAGTCTGCTCACTAAACTGGAGATGGACCAGGCTGACGAAGAGCCAGAGGGTGAGGAGAGAGAGACAGAGAGAGACAGAGAGAGAGGGGGGAGGAAAGGTAGAGGGAGAGAGAGAGAGAGAGAGGGGGGGGGGGGGAGGAAAGGTAGAGAGAGAGAGAGAGAGAGAGAGAGAGAGAGAGAGAGAGAGAGAGAGAGAGAGAGAGAGAGAGAGAGAGAGAGAGAAAGAGACTCCCGTGTGAGAGTGTGAGAGAGGGGATGGGAGAGACACAGGGAGAGTTTCTAACCACTTCATTATTTTTGGGGGGTTTATTTCCATTTCCTATAAAGCACTTTGAATAAAAGTGGATATAAACAAAGTGTATGATTATCTTGCTTTCATTGCCGGTATTCTGTTCTGTTCATCATGGCTTCATGATTGGATGCGTGTGATTGGTCAGGCCGCTTCCTGGAGATGCACATGTACATGACGTCAGCACTCAGCAAGAACGACATGAAGGCCATCGGCCTCCAGATGGCGCTGGACCTGCTGGCCAAGAAGGAGAAGAGAGACTCCATCACCGGGCTGCAGACCAGGACCCAGCCCGGCCGACCCGACTGGGCCAAGGTAGCACACTGTACTGGTGGACCTTTACTGTACTGGGGGACCAGTTCCTTATTCATGTCGAATAACTGTAATGGTTTCCTATACTTGATGTGTCTCACTTAATGTGTCCCTGAGCAAGACACTTACCTAAACCCTAACTGTATGTAAGTCGCTTTGGATAAAAGCGTCTGCTAAATGCCCTGATTGTAATTCACTATTCCGGCACAGATCACACCTTAAGCCCTACCAACTAATCCAAGGATATACTTTTATATTATCTATCTATATTATCTATATCTGTATAATATATTTCTATTATATATATTATCATAATCATAGAGTGTATACAATATATCATACTCGAGCACAAAACCAAATATCATAAAATAAAATATGCAATGTCATAAAATAAAAGTCCAACAAATGATTATCAAGTAACAGAGGCAGTCGCTGATTTGGTCAGTAAAATGTTTTGTAAGTAGAAGAATGACAGTGTTAAGTTAAGTGCAGGTTAACCTCTGGATCTCAGTGTTAAGTTAGTCGCAGGTTAGGCTGAGGTTCTCAGTGTTATGTTAAGTTAGTCTGAGGTTAACCTGAGGTTCTCAGTGTTAAATTAGTCTGAGGTTAAGCTGAGGTTCTCAGTGTTAAATTAGTCGCAGGTTAAGATGAGGTTCTCAGTGTTAAGTTCGTCGCAGGTTAACCTGAGGTTCTCAGTGTTGTAAGTCGCAGTGTTCTGTTAGTCTGAGGTTCACCTGAGGGTCTCAGTGTTCTGTTAGTCTGAGGTTCACCTGAGGGTCTCAGTGTTCTGTTAGTCTGAGGTTCACCTGAGGGTCTCAGTGTTCTGTTAGTCTGAGGGTAACCTGAGGGTCTCAGTGTTCTGTTAGTCGCAGGTTCACCTGAGGGTCTCAGTGTTCTGTTAGTCTGAGGGTAACCTGAGGGTCTCAGTGTTCTGTTAGTCGCAGGTTCACCTGAGGGTCTCAGTGTTCTGTTAGTCTGAGGGTAACCTGAGGTTCCACCTGCAGGTGTTCCAGAAGGTGTCTGAGGAGAACAAGGGGAAGGTCCACGTGTTCTACTGCGGTGCTCCGGCGCTCGCCAAGACCATCAAGGCCCAGTGTGAGCACTTCGGCTTCCACTTCTACAAGGAGAACTTCTGAAGCACGCGCTGTTGTTCCTTCTTTTTGTGCGTGTGATTGTGTGTGTGTGTGTGTGTATGTGTGTGTGTCTGTGTGTGTGCGCGTGTGTGTGTGTGTGTGTGTGTGTGTGTGTGTGTGTGTGTGTGTGTGTGTGTGTGTGTGTGTGTGTGTGTGTGTGTGTGTGTTATACTTCTGCATGGAACCCTATCTTACACATGTATTGAACATAAAAAAGCGTATACACAAGGTATATATATCCATGGAAAGTGTGTACGATATGTAAGATATGGATGTGTGGCTGCCGATCAGTTGGTTTTGGTGATGTCTTGTGTTTAGTAAAGAGTAGGATGGGTTTAACCACTCAACTGGTCTGTGAATCTCACGACAGAACTTAATTAACTCAGCTTCTCTCAACTGAACTTTGAACTGTAATGTACTTGATACCGAACAGAACTTTATTTAACTCTGTGTCATAAATCTTCATTTAACAGAACTCTATGTAACTGAACTTTAATAAATGTTGTTTTACTAAACAATGTATTAAATGTGCTTTGTTTAACTGAACTTTATTACACAGCACTTAACTCACAACAACATTTGATACTATGTTTCTCAAATCGTACTTCGACATTTACCACACCTTCTTTATTCATTGTCAATTGGATTTAATATTATACAGGCATTCATGCATATTATATTATATATATTAACATAACCATCACAAAATATTTATATATAGCTATTGAGATTCAACCAAAGTCTGCATATTCATGCGGGGGCCGCATTTTTCTCAAATATGCCGTACTTTAACCGCATAAATTGCAGATTTCCGCGCAAAATATCCTGGGCTTGCATGATTTCATAATCCCCGCATTTTCGTTGCAAAAAAGTCACATATATCTTAGCAGAAATTTGAAAAAAATTGTGTTTACTTCACACAAGAGCAGCCATTTTTTGCACGTTCCCACAATTTCATTGCATAAAATTGCATATTTCATCGCATTTTTTAAGAAAATGTGCCACATAATCCAAGGCATTTAATGACTTGGACCAGTAAATATAAATTACTTTACATTGAATTTTCCTAGGTCCGGATGAGGCATAGACCTATTAAAGGCACCCAGTGCAACTTTCGAGGCTTAAAAATAAACATTCAATTTCTAGTCTTTTTTACACGTAGTAAGTTTCAATAACTCCATACCATTACATACCGACATTTAAGCAGCAAAGATGAGACGTCGTTGTGTGGTGAGAACTGATACAAAATCGATAGCAACAACAATGCCGCCATTTTCTTTATTTTTTGTAACCTACAATAAATAAAGCAGGCTTCCAGTCAATGGAAAAATGGCTTCTCCCCACCGGCGATTGTTGTTGTTTA
>NC_082390.1:10926053-10928553 GCF_031168955.1 Gadus macrocephalus
CATACAGACAATACAGACACTCAAAAAAAAGGCAGATAAACAACACTACAACAATAGACAACACATTAAGAGAGAGAGAGAGGGAGGAAGATGGCGAATATGATTTGTCAAATGTTGTAGGTGCTCCTGAAAAGAGGGGATTTAATTTGACCGAAAGGACGAAAGGAGTGTATCAGAGTTTCGGATTGCCAGAGGGAGGGAGTTCCAGAGGGTAGACGATGGCGAAGGCTCTGTCCCCCTGGGTACTTGGTCCTGGTGATGGGATTGAGAAGGTTGGCATCGGCGGAGTGTAGGCGACTTGGGGGGTGGAGGACCTCGGTTAGGTATGAGGTTGCAAGATTGTTTAGGGCTTTGCAGGTGGTGAGTAGGATCTTGAAATTGATGCGTTGTTTTATGGGAAGCCAATGAAGTTGACGGAGGATGAGAGTGATGTGTTCTCTGGAGGGGGAGTGAGTAAGCAGTCGGGACAGCAGAGTTTTGAACATCAGTGAAGGAAACTCTGTTTCATTATCTTATTGATTGTTCAGCTGGTTCAGTCTCTCACTCTTATATCTTGCCTGGTGTGAGAGTGGTGTCGTACCAGGTGTGGTTAGGCCATGGCGTAAACGGATCAGTTCAGATCAGGAGATAGATTCAAAATGCCATGTGGTGCGCGGATGCCTTTCTATGTATCACGGTATTTGACCGTATTAACGTTATGTATTACGATACTTTACCGCGCTTGCGGTATTTTCCCGTGTTGTCATCCTGGTCCTCTCTAATCACCATGCCAACGTCTCCGTGACAACGCAGCATGTCGATGAATGGGGTACCTTCTGTGGTCCTCAGCTGGTGATGAAGGCAGGCAATAATGAGACCAGTCTCCTAGCAACCCAAAAGACCATCCTTTCATCGCAGTCCTTTTTGTGTTAGGAGGTTGATAATGTAAGGTTATTATTCCTGACACAGACACTTACTTTAAACCTTCATGGGAATGTTTATTTTGATACATTAGTTGATGCCTCAAATACGCAAGTGAACATGATAAAAATATAAATGGGACATATTCAATATGGATAATGGTGTGTCTATGTGGATTAGTGTAACCTGGTTTTATGGAATGTGCCCGGGACAGGCAGGATGAGTCTGGACGAGGACACACGCTGGCTGGAGTGGGTCACCAAACAGTTTGAGGCCATCGCTGGAGAGGATAAGGAGATCGACCTCGAGGAGTTCAAGACCGCCCTCAAGGTCAAAGAGGTCAGACGCACCTTCACTAGTTCACTAGTACACTAGATCACTGTCGTACTAACTATCCTACTAGTTCACTAGTTCAATATCCTACTGGTTCACTAGTTCACTATCCTTCTCACTATCCTAATCACTATCCTACTCACTATCCTACTATCCTACTAGTTCCCTAGTTCACTATCCTACTAGTTCACTAGCTCAGTGTTTCCCAAACATTTTTTCTGCTGACCCATTTTTTTTCAATTACAAACCATCTCGACCCAATTCACAATAGGCCATAACTGTAACATCGTGAAGAACAAATTTGTGCATAAAGGAACATTCCTGAACATTTTTACTGCCAATTCAGCATCGCCTTATACACAAAAAAAAAAACAGCCATTTCGAAGAGATTGAAAGGTTGAAAGTTATTTAAAATGATAATGTGTAAAAATTAATTAATAATAATATTCTTAATTTTATCTTTTTATTTTATTTATTTGGTGACCCAATTCAAATCTCCCCAAACCCACATGTGGGTCGCGACCAAGTCTTTGGGAAAGACTGGTCTAGTTCACTATACTAATAGTTCACAAGTTCAGTATCCTACCTGTTTACTAGTTCAATATCCTACTAGTTCACTAGTTCACTATCCTACTCACTATCCTAATCACTATCCTACTATCCTACTAGTTCACTAGTTCCCTATCCTACTAGTTCACTATACTATACAAACAATACACAATCAATATACAATTAATAAGCAATCAATTAATTAACAAACAATTAATATTCAACATTCAATCAACATCTACATAATAATTCTGATTAATATCCATTTCATTATATAATTACAATGATTATTATTCATAGCTTCATGATGATGATGATGGTTCTCCCTGTCAGTCGTTCTTTGCCGAGCGGTTCTTCGCTCTGTTCGACTCCGACGGGAGCAGCTCCATCAGTCTGGACGAGCTGCTGGGCGCGCTCAACCTGCTGATCCACGGCAGCGAGGCCGACAAGCTGAGGTTCCTCTTCCAGGTCTACGACGTGGATGGTGAGACCACCACACACACACACACACATGTTATGGTTCTATGTGTAATGGTTCTGTCGGATGCTTCTGTGTGATGCTTCTGTGTGTGATGCTTCTGTGTGATGGTTCTGTGTGTGATGGTTCTATGCATCATGGTTCTATTTATCATGGTTCTATGTGATGGTTCTCTGTGTGATGGTTCTGTGTTATGGTTCTGCGTGATGGTTCTGTGTGTGATGGTTCTGTGTGATTGTT
>NC_082390.1:10931053-10971053 GCF_031168955.1 Gadus macrocephalus
GGTCAGAGGTCAGGTGTCCTGAGGTCAGTGTCCTAAGGTCAGGTGTTCTGAGGTCAGAGTTCAGGTGTCCTGAGGTCAGTGTCCTAAGGTCAGGTGTTGTGTGGGGTCTCTCCAGCCCACCTGTCCCGGCACTCGGGCTACAGCCTGTGGGAGTACCTGCTGACCACGCGGCCGGGCGTGGGCTGGGTGCGCGGCTCGGCCTCCCTGACGGGTGTGGTGCTGCAGCTGCTCATCGGCATGATGGTGCTCTGCTCCTCCACCTTCGTCAGGCGCAGCGGACACTTCGAGGTGCGTGGGTGTGTGTGTGTGTGCGTGCGTGCATGTGTTTTGGGTTGTGTGTGTGCATGAGTGTGTGGTGTATGTATACGTGTGTGTGTATGTTCATATGTGTGTGTGTATGTATATATTTTGTGTGTTTGTGTGTGTGTGTATGCGTGGTGTATGTATATATACAGTATGTGTGTTTGTGTGTGTTTGTGTGTGTAGTCTAACCCCCCCTTCCCCCCAGGTGTTCTACTGGTCCCACCTGTCCTGTGTGTGTGTGTGTGTGTGTGTGTGTGTGTGTGTGTGTGTGTGTGTGTGTAGGCTAACCCCCCCTTGCCCCCAGGTGTTCTACTGGTCCCACCTGTCCTACGTGTGTGTGTGTGTGTGTGTGTGTGTAGGCTAACCCCCCCTTGCCCCCAGGTGTTCTACTGGTCCCACCTGTCCTACGTGTGTGTGTGTGTGTGTGTGTGTAGGCTAACCCCCCCTTGCCCCCAGGTGTTCTACTGGTCCCACCTGTCCTATGTGTGGGTCTGGTCCCTTCTCGTCGTCCACTGTGCCAACTTCTGGAAGTGGTTCCTGGTCCCGGGTCTGGTGTTTCTGCTGGAGAAGGTCCTGGGCCTGGCCTTCGCCCACATGGGCGGCCTCTACATAGTGGAGGTCAACCTGCTGCCCTCCAAGGTGAGGCCCCCAGGGACCCCCCAGGGTCCGCCCCCAGGGGCTGCCACGGGAGGACCTCCCCCTGTTGGGTTTAGTTACACATTCTTAGTGTGTGTGTGTGTGTGTGTGTGTGTGTGTGTGTGTGTGTGTGTGTGTGTGTGTGTGTGTGTGTGTGCGTGTGTGTGTGCAGGTGACCCACCTGGTGATAAAGAGGCCCCCGTTCTTCACCTTTAAACCCGGGGACTACCTCTACATCAACATCCCGGACATCGCTACGTACGAGTGGCACCCCTTCACCATCAGCAGCGCGCCCGAACAGTCTGGTAACCAGTACCCCCGGTACAACATTACCAGTACTGTATACTAGTACATACATGGTATATACACTATATCCTAGTATATGTTACAGTAGGGTATTAGCCTAGAATATGGTACAGTCAGGTATATACAATATACCCTAGTATATGGCCCCCTTAGGTATATACACTATATTCAAATATATGGTACATTCACGTGTATACACTATATCTTAGTATATGGTGCAGTCAGGTATGTACACATATGGTATGTATCCTATGTAACCTAGTATATACTGTAGTACAGTCAGTAGTCCCGCTGTGTTTCAGACACCCTTTGGCTCCATATCCGCTCGATGGGCCAGTGGACAAACCGTCTGTTTGAGTTCTTCAGGCAGCCGGAGACACTGGCTTCCAGCCCCAAGAGGCTGGCCACCAGCCTCCGCAACAAGAGGCAGCTGGTCCAGACCCAGGTGGGAAACTACCTGTCACCACGTTATACCTAAACTACCATTACATCACGTTCTATACCTATACTACCACTACATCACTTTATATACCTAAAACTACCATTACACCAAGTTATATACCTAAACTACCACTGCATCACTTAATATACCTAAACTACCATAAATCCCGTTGTATACCTTAACTACCACTACACCCTGTTATGTACCTAAACTACCACTACATAACGTTATGTACCTAAACTACCACTACATAACGTTATGTACCTAAACTACCATTACATCACGTTATATACCTAAACTACCACTACACAACTTAATATACCTAAACTACCATAAATCCCGTTGTATACCTTTACTACCACTACACCCTGTTATGTACCTACACTACCACCACATAACGTTATGTACCTAAACTACCATTACACCATGTTATGTACCTAAACTATATCTAGGTCATAGGTCATGTGTAGGGTCAAAGGTCATACCTAGGGTCCTCTCTTTCTTGTACCAGGAGCAGAATTTCTGGGCCACGGTCTCCAACGGCACCGTGGCAACCAATGAGGACGAGGCTGTGGAGCTGACCATGTACCGTCAGAGGAGCTCCGGAGCTGCTGCCTCAACGGGGGCAGAGGTTCCCCCTGGGGTCCAGGCGGCCCAGGGGGAAGAGGGAGCCCAGGGGGAAGAGGGAGCCCAGGGGGAAGAGGGAGCCCAGGGGGAAGAGGGAGCCCAGGGGGAAGAGACCCGGACCCAAGACCAGCTGGACCACGTGGAGAAAGGAGAGGGACCACATCTGAGAGAGGTTCTTACCTTTACACTGTAAAACCAACACACAGAGAGCTGAGGAGCATTGAGGAGAACGTTGAGGAGAACTTTGAGGAGAACGTTGTTGAGGAAAACTTTGAGGAGAACTTTGAGGAGAACATTCAGGAGAACGTTGAGAATATTGAGGAGAACGTTGAGGAGAACATTGAGGCAAACGTTGTTGAGGAGAACTTTGAGGAGAGCATTGAGGAGAACATTGAGGAGAACGTGTTGAGGAGAACTTTGAGGAGAACATTTAGGAGAACGTTGAGGAAAACGTTGTTAAGGAGAACTTTGAGGAGAACATTGAGGAGAACTTTGAGGAGAACATGTAGGAAAACGTTGAGGAGAACGTTTAGGAGAACATGGTTCGGGAGAACATTATTGAGGAGAACATGGCCGTTCAAATGTTTTCTACTCTGACCTTCAGATCCCAGCCAAACTGGGGGACAACCACCAGCTCTGCAACATCAAGGTGGGAGGCTTCTCCATTCCTAGATTCAAATGAATTCAATAAGTTTGATCCTCTATTTACTTCATAACCTTTTCGATTTATATTATATCCTGTGCAGATATTTCTGCAATAAAATGAATTCTGATTCAGATCTTCCTAATCAGTAGGAAGGAATAGCTCATGGTTAAGATGTAGACCTGCATTGTGGGAATCTGTCTTGTTTTTATTTCAATGCTTTGGTGTTAGATGTTGCTGTGGCTCTTCACCTGTGGTTGTATTGCAGTGTTGTGTTGTTAGATGTTGCTGTAGGTATTCACCGCTGGTTCTATTGCAGTGTTATGGTGTTAGATGTTGCTTTAGGTCTTCACCTGTGGTTGTATTGTAGTGTTATGTTGATGGGCCGTACGGAACGCCCACCAGACAGATATTTGCGTCAGAGCACGCTGTGCTGATCGGGGCAGGGATTGGCATCACCCCCTTTGCCTCCATCCTCCAAAGCATCATGTACAGGTGAGAGAACAGCCTTCAGAAACAGGTGAGAGAACAGCCTTCAGAAACAGGTGAGAGAACAGCTTTCAGAAACAGCTGAGAGAAAAGCCTTTAGAAACAGATGAGAGAACAGCCTTCAGAAACAGGTCAGAGGACAACCTTTAGAAAAAGGTGAGAGAAAAACCTTCAGAAACAGGTGAGAGAAAAGCCTTCAGAAACAGGTGAGAGAACAGCCTTTAGAAACAGATGAGAGAACAGCCTTCACAAACAGATGAGACAACAGCCTTGAGAAACAATTTTTATCTCCAGTCTAACTCTAAACCTGTAGGTCTCTCCAGTCTCACTCTAACCCTGTAGGTCTCTCGTGTCTAACTCTAACCCTGTAGGTGTCTCCAGTCTCATATCTATGGTCTCTTATTCTTAAGGTATCGGAGGAGGAAGCAGAATTGTCCGAACTGCAGCTACTCCTGGTGTGAAAACATAATAGACAGCGATATGAAGTTACGGAAGGTACAAATTCATAAATAAACGAATAAACTATAAATAAATCAACTATTTATTTATATATCTTAGCTCGTCCAATTTGATTGCATGCTTTGCTTGTTGTCAGTTGATAAAAGTGTGTCTTCTGAACGACTGCTTGTTGTCTCTGTGGTGCAGGTGGACTTCATCTGGATCAACCGAGACCAGAAGTCCTTCGAGTGGTTTGTCAGTCTGCTCACTAAACTGGAGATGGACCAGGCTGACGAAGAGCCAGAGGGTGAGGAGAGAGAGACAGAGAGAGACAGAGAGAGAGGGGGGAGGAAAGGTAGAGGGAGAGAGAGAGAGAGAGAGGGGGGGGGGGGGGAGGAAAGGTAGAGAGAGAGAGAGAGAGAGAGAGAGAGAGAGAGAGAGAGAGAGAGAGAGAGAGAGAGAGAGAGAGAGAGAGAGAGAAAGAGACTCCCGTGTGAGAGTGTGAGAGAGGGGATGGGAGAGACACAGGGAGAGTTTCTAACCACTTCATTATTTTTGGGGGGTTTATTTCCATTTCCTATAAAGCACTTTGAATAAAAGTGGATATAAACAAAGTGTATGATTATCTTGCTTTCATTGCCGGTATTCTGTTCTGTTCATCATGGCTTCATGATTGGATGCGTGTGATTGGTCAGGCCGCTTCCTGGAGATGCACATGTACATGACGTCAGCACTCAGCAAGAACGACATGAAGGCCATCGGCCTCCAGATGGCGCTGGACCTGCTGGCCAAGAAGGAGAAGAGAGACTCCATCACCGGGCTGCAGACCAGGACCCAGCCCGGCCGACCCGACTGGGCCAAGGTAGCACACTGTACTGGTGGACCTTTACTGTACTGGGGGACCAGTTCCTTATTCATGTCGAATAACTGTAATGGTTTCCTATACTTGATGTGTCTCACTTAATGTGTCCCTGAGCAAGACACTTACCTAAACCCTAACTGTATGTAAGTCGCTTTGGATAAAAGCGTCTGCTAAATGCCCTGATTGTAATTCACTATTCCGGCACAGATCACACCTTAAGCCCTACCAACTAATCCAAGGATATACTTTTATATTATCTATCTATATTATCTATATCTGTATAATATATTTCTATTATATATATTATCATAATCATAGAGTGTATACAATATATCATACTCGAGCACAAAACCAAATATCATAAAATAAAATATGCAATGTCATAAAATAAAAGTCCAACAAATGATTATCAAGTAACAGAGGCAGTCGCTGATTTGGTCAGTAAAATGTTTTGTAAGTAGAAGAATGACAGTGTTAAGTTAAGTGCAGGTTAACCTCTGGATCTCAGTGTTAAGTTAGTCGCAGGTTAGGCTGAGGTTCTCAGTGTTATGTTAAGTTAGTCTGAGGTTAACCTGAGGTTCTCAGTGTTAAATTAGTCTGAGGTTAAGCTGAGGTTCTCAGTGTTAAATTAGTCGCAGGTTAAGATGAGGTTCTCAGTGTTAAGTTCGTCGCAGGTTAACCTGAGGTTCTCAGTGTTGTAAGTCGCAGTGTTCTGTTAGTCTGAGGTTCACCTGAGGGTCTCAGTGTTCTGTTAGTCTGAGGTTCACCTGAGGGTCTCAGTGTTCTGTTAGTCTGAGGTTCACCTGAGGGTCTCAGTGTTCTGTTAGTCTGAGGGTAACCTGAGGGTCTCAGTGTTCTGTTAGTCGCAGGTTCACCTGAGGGTCTCAGTGTTCTGTTAGTCTGAGGGTAACCTGAGGGTCTCAGTGTTCTGTTAGTCGCAGGTTCACCTGAGGGTCTCAGTGTTCTGTTAGTCTGAGGGTAACCTGAGGTTCCACCTGCAGGTGTTCCAGAAGGTGTCTGAGGAGAACAAGGGGAAGGTCCACGTGTTCTACTGCGGTGCTCCGGCGCTCGCCAAGACCATCAAGGCCCAGTGTGAGCACTTCGGCTTCCACTTCTACAAGGAGAACTTCTGAAGCACGCGCTGTTGTTCCTTCTTTTTGTGCGTGTGATTGTGTGTGTGTGTGTGTGTGTATGTGTGTGTGTCTGTGTGTGTGCGCGTGTGTGTGTGTGTGTGTGTGTGTGTGTGTGTGTGTGTGTGTGTGTGTGTGTGTGTGTGTGTGTGTGTGTGTGTGTGTGTGTGTGTGTGTGTGTGTGTGTGTGTTATACTTCTGCATGGAACCCTATCTTACACATGTATTGAACATAAAAAAGCGTATACACAAGGTATATATATCCATGGAAAGTGTGTACGATATGTAAGATATGGATGTGTGGCTGCCGATCAGTTGGTTTTGGTGATGTCTTGTGTTTAGTAAAGAGTAGGATGGGTTTAACCACTCAACTGGTCTGTGAATCTCACGACAGAACTTAATTAACTCAGCTTCTCTCAACTGAACTTTGAACTGTAATGTACTTGATACCGAACAGAACTTTATTTAACTCTGTGTCATAAATCTTCATTTAACAGAACTCTATGTAACTGAACTTTAATAAATGTTGTTTTACTAAACAATGTATTAAATGTGCTTTGTTTAACTGAACTTTATTACACAGCACTTAACTCACAACAACATTTGATACTATGTTTCTCAAATCGTACTTCGACATTTACCACACCTTCTTTATTCATTGTCAATTGGATTTAATATTATACAGGCATTCATGCATATTATATTATATATATTAACATAACCATCACAAAATATTTATATATAGCTATTGAGATTCAACCAAAGTCTGCATATTCATGCGGGGGCCGCATTTTTCTCAAATATGCCGTACTTTAACCGCATAAATTGCAGATTTCCGCGCAAAATATCCTGGGCTTGCATGATTTCATAATCCCCGCATTTTCGTTGCAAAAAAGTCACATATATCTTAGCAGAAATTTGAAAAAAATTGTGTTTACTTCACACAAGAGCAGCCATTTTTTGCACGTTCCCACAATTTCATTGCATAAAATTGCATATTTCATCGCATTTTTTAAGAAAATGTGCCACATAATCCAAGGCATTTAATGACTTGGACCAGTAAATATAAATTACTTTACATTGAATTTTCCTAGGTCCGGATGAGGCATAGACCTATTAAAGGCACCCAGTGCAACTTTCGAGGCTTAAAAATAAACATTCAATTTCTAGTCTTTTTTACACGTAGTAAGTTTCAATAACTCCATACCATTACATACCGACATTTAAGCAGCAAAGATGAGACGTCGTTGTGTGGTGAGAACTGATACAAAATCGATAACAACAACAATGCCGCCATTTTCTTTATTTTTTGTAACCTACAATAAATAAAGCAGGCTTCCAGTCAATGGAAAAATGGCTTCTCCCCACCGGCGATTGTTGTTGTTTACGATTTTCTATCAGTTCTCACCACACAACGACGTCTCATCTTTGCTCCTTGAATGTCGATATGTAATGGTATGGAGTTATTGAAACTTACTACGTGTAAAAAAGACTAGAAATTGAATGTTTATTTTTCATTGAATGTTTACATAAAGTTGCACTGGGTGCCTTTAAAGGATGGAGGTCTAGCGGAAGGGGCGTGACTTACGAGCTCGACCCACTCGTTCCCATGACGAATGTCGTTTACCACCGAGTTTACGACAAAAACAACACAATTTCCTCGTGTTGTTTTTGTCGTAAACTCGGTCCTGCTGGCTAGGAGGGTCCATGGGAAGAACTAATTACTATAGACGTTCTCTCTTTTTATATACATTCTCCGCTATTACTAATTACTATTACTAACTCAACACTGGTTCTGTTTGATATCACGTAATCATAATAAACCACCGCTAGAGATGAAGAAAATATTCTGATTAATTAAGGCACTGCGTTTCATCATTAATTGAGTTATTTGTAATTAAACGTTAGGGTGTGTGTGTGTCTGGGCTGGGGAGGTGTTCTTTTGTTTGTCTCCATCGTTTTGTTTACGTGTCTTCACTCTGAAGTCTGGCAACCTCCGCCGTGGGTTGCCAGACCCGCCCCGTTAACCGGTACCCGCCCCTTCCAGGAAGCGGTTCTCCTCCTCCGTGTTGTTGTGGAGCTCTGAGGACCCGAGCCCAGAGGACCCGGAGGACCCGGTACTAACGGGTGGACCCGGTACCAACGTGAGGACCCGGTACTAACGGGAGGACCCGGTACCAACGGGGCTGACCCGCTCTGAGGCCGTAGGACCCGGAGGACCGGGAACAACAGTCTAACGTGGACTTGATATCTGCTGACCCGGTACGAACGGCTACTAACGGGTCGGTCTAACCGGGACTCGATACCGCTGACCCGATCTGACCCGGAGGACCCACTACTAACCGCCAACGTGGACTCGATATCCGCTTCTGATCAGGTGTGTTGTTGGATCTGGGAACACCTGCCGAGCCAGGCCGAGTATATTAGTTACCAGTATAGTTACCAGTATATCTACCAGTATAGTTACCAACATTGTTACCCTGGATATTGATATTGACTTGTTAATGCTGGATATTGATAGTGAGTGTGTGTGTGTGTGTGTGTGTGTGTGTGTGTGTGTGTGTGTGTGTGTGTGTGTGTGTGTGTGTGTGTGCTGCTATAGTATGGAAGGTGGGGGTCACATGGGTCTGCGCCGGGGGTCCTAGGATCGTTTTCGGGCCTCAGCTGAACGATCACATGACCTCAGTTCTTGAGAATCCCCAGCATGCCTCTCTTGTGTGTGTGTGTGTGTGTGTGTGTGTGTGTGTGTGTGTGTGTGTGTGTGTGTGTGTGTGTGTGTGTGTGTGATCCTGAACTGTAGGACCAATCACATCACTACAAAGATCTGAAGACATCTTATGATTTCCAGTTCAAATTATCAGATTAGTTCCATGATGAGAAGGAGGTGGGAGGAGGTCATGAGGCGAGTGTCTTCAGCCCTCTGAGAGTAGAGGACAGACCAGGACTGGGGTACCGCTAGACTCGCTAGGGTAGACTAACTTAACTAGGGTAGACTAACTTAACTAGTGTAGACTTGCTTAACTAGGGTAGACTTGCTTAACTAGGGTAGACTCGCTTAACTACGGTAGACTAACTTAACTAGGGTAGACTAACTAACTAGGTTAGACTCACAAACAGTAACTAGGGTAGACTCACTTAACTAGGGTAGACTCACTTAACTAGGGTAGACTCACTAACTAAGGTAGACTCACTTAACTAGGGTAGACTCACTTAACTAGGGTAGACTCACTAACTATGGTAGACTCACTTAACTAGGGTAGACTCACATACAGTAACTCGGGTAGACTCACTTAACTAGGGTAGACTAAGTCAGCAGGATCTTTGAACCAGACCAGAGCGTTTGTGACCTTCGACCCTCTGACCGCCAGATGGTGGGCAGAGGTTCAATGTGACCTTTGACCCCCTGACCCCCAGACGGTGACCTTTGACCCTCTGACCCCCAGACAGCTGACCCATGGCGGGCTACGACGAGGACCTCCTGAGGAACCCCTTCTACCGGGAGCTGGAGCGGAGCCGGCCGGACCTCTGCAGCCGCGTTGCCCAGGTCAACGGGGTGGTGAGTCCCTCATTATCACACAACTCATTATCATTAAACACATTATCACACAACACATTATCATTAAACACATTATCACACAACACATTATCACACACGCATTATCACACAAAACATTATCACACAACACATTATTACACAACACATTATCACATTTTATCACACAACACATTATCACACAATACATTATCTCACAACACATTGTCATACAACACATTATCGCACATCAGATAATACATTATCACTTAATACATTATCACAAAACACATTATCATGCAACACATTATCCAACAACAGAAAATACATTAGCACTTAATACATTATCACTTAAGACATTTTCACACAACACATTATCGCACAATATCATGTTACACATTTTCACACAACACATTATCACAACACTCTGATCATGAAAGATGAAGATCACAAAGTTTTGGAGGATTTGGAGGCAGCAGTTTAAGCTTCAGTAAAGCCACAGTTGGGGGCAGGACAAACACACACACGACTTTATTCATCATTGTTTTATAGCAGGAGATAACAAGAACAAATATGAAGAGTGCAGTCCAACCTCATGCGCCTTCACTCCATATCCCAGCTCTCAGACCTTCATATGATACGGATATGATGTATAATATCAGCTTCCGGATGTGATCCATTTGGATTCCAACCTTAACTAGTCCCTAACCCTAACTAGTCCTTAACCCTTAGAACTAACCCTAGCCCTAATTAGTCCCTAACCCTAACTAGTCCTAACCCTAACAACTAACCCTCACCCTAATTAGTCCCTAAATCTACCTAGTTCCTAACCCTAACTACTCCCTTACCCTAGCAACTAACCCTAACTAGTCCCTAACCCTAACTAATCCCAATGACTGTTTCTACCTCCAGTGGTTTTATGGGTTCTAACTCCCATTGATGGGTTCTACTTCCTGTTGATGGGTTCTACTTCCTGTCCTGTAGGTTCTGGTTCCGTGTTCCGGCAGCGTGTCGCTCAGCACGGACGCAGCCCCACGGTTTGACCGCTACATTCTACTTCCTGTGGAGGATGGCTTCAAGACCGCCGATGGAAGCGTAGGTCTGCTGTCTCGACCCTAACCCTGACTAACGCTAACTTACTAACAATGACTCACTAACCCTAACCTTGACTGACCTTACCTAACTAACTCACCCTAACTAACTAACCCTGACCCTTACTAGCTAACTAACCCTAACTAACTAACCCTGACCCTTACTAACTAACCCTAACAATCAAACCCTGACTAGCTCACTAACTAACCCTAACTAACCCTGACTTATTACCCTAACTAACTAACCAACCCAGACCCTAACTAACCCTGACCCTAACTAACTAACCCTCACCCTAACCCTAACTAACTAACCCTGACCCTCACCTTACTAACTAACCCTGACCCTAACCCTAACTTACTGACCCTTACACTAACCAGCTAACCCTGAACCTTACCCTAACTAACTAACACTAACCCTTACCCTTACTAACTAACCCTGACCCTAACCGTGTGTCTGCTGACCTAACCCCCTGCTCTACTGTGTGTGTGTGTGTGTGTGTGTGTGTGTGTGTTTTTGTTGTGTAGGATGTGTGTATCCGTGACCAGCGTGTTGTCTTGGGGATCGAACCCGCGGTGTCGGTGGCCATCTTGTTTGAGGAGACGTTCTACAACGACCGCGAGCAGAGCTTCAGCCTGCTGTGTCTGGCCGGACCGCTGGACCCCCAGCAAGACCCGGACCCGGGGCGGGACCCAGGGCCGGACCGGACCCCCTACAGCCTCCGGACCCCCGAGGACGCCCGTAACTTCCTGGGACCCCCAACCCTCAAACTAGACCGCCTCATCGCAGCCTTCAGTCTGGGCTTCAAGGACCAGGAGGGGAGGGGTCTACAGCACCACCTGGTAGGACTCACTATCACCAGGACTAACTAACACCAGACCACCTGGTAGGACTCACTATCACCAGGACTAACTAACACCAGACCACCTGTTAGGACTCACTATCACCAGGACTAACTAACACCAGACCACCTGGTAGGACTCACTATCACCAGGACTAACTAACACCAGACCACCACCTGGTAGGACTCACTATCACCAGGACTAACTAACACCAGACCACCTGGTAGGACTCACTATCACCAGGACTAACTAACACCAGACCACCTGGTAGGACTCACTATCACCAGGACTAACTAACACCAGACCACCTCCTGGTAGGACTCACTATCACCAGGACTAACTAACACCAGACCACCTGGTAGGACTCACTATCACCAGGACTAACTAACACCAGACCACCTCCTGGTAGGACTCACTATCACCAGGACTAACTAACACCAGACCACCCCCTGGTAGGACTCACTATCACCAGGACTAACTAACACCAGACCACCCCCTGGTAGGACTCACTATCACCAGGACTAACTACGATACGATACAATAATACTTTATCGTCAGAACAAGTCTTAAATTTGTCTTGCATCCTAAGCAGCTCTATTTACAAACATCCCAGACAAGACATCAGGGCCGGACATCAAAAACAGGACATCAAGACAGGATACGCAATTAAAATAAAATACATAAATTGATCATGATATTACAGCAACAGACGACAACGTAAAAGGCCCATCAGCGTGCTACCGGTCTGGGATTTAGTGCCTGGTTCAGTTCTAGGATTGACTGTTGAGCAAAAGAGTGCTTCAGTCTAACCTTTTTGAATGTTGGAACCCTATCTAACCTTATCTCCGGTTAGATGGTAGTGGATTATACTCTGTGTTTAGGACGTGGTTAGGGTTGGAGGAAATGTTGTTAGCCAACCTCAGTATGCTTTTATGGTAGGCTGATTCATAAAGTTTCTAGAGTGGTTGACCTATTATCTTTGAGCAGATTTTCAATTGGTGGAGCATTTTTGATTTTTAAGAAGCAGACAGTCTTGTGCCATGTGGTGTTACAGTACTGAAAAAATCTCATCATAACGGCTAAAAAAATAATAAAGAATTGGTTGACTTGCTCTGAAAGATCTGAGTCGGCGGAGTAACCAGATTCTTTGTTTAGTTTTATTGCAAATTTTGTCAATGTAGTCTTTCCATGAAGCTGATGGTCTATGGTTACCCCCAAGTACAGTATCTAAATGAGGACAACTGCTTGATTTTTTTCTTCATGGATCACAAGAGAAACGGAATGCCAAATACAATCTCCTCGGTTTTCTTGGTGTTGGTGAACAATTATATATAGTTTTGCTGTGTCTGTACTACAATCATCTTTGTAGAACGTAAAAAGCATAGCTAAATTCATACAACCCTGGGGGCCCCCAACATTGGTTGTAATGGCAGATGAAAGGGGTCTGTTTACCTTTACAAACTGTACTCTGTTGGTGAGAAATTAAGCTTACCAATGTATTAGGTATGGATTCAGTACCTGCTGGACCATTTTTGCTACCAGAATGTCTGCTTGAAGGGTATTGAAGGCTGATGAAAAATCAAAAAAAAAGTGCTCTTGCATAGGTCTTGGGTTTGTCTAAATGTTTCGAAATAATATGACCTAAAGAGGTAACAGCTTCCGAGCCACAGCCCTGTTCATAGGCAAATTAATATGAGTCGAGATTATTGTCTGTGGTACAGATGAAATGTCGGAGCAGAATTCTTTCTAGAGTTTTCATAATTATCCTTTGAACATGGAATCTTGGGCAAAGGTTTAACATGTGAGGTTTTCCATGACAGCAGGACATTGTGTGTGTCAACAGAAGCTTGAAATGTGTTGCCTCACTGGAGACAGATGGGTTGCATAGTTCCTCAACAGAAAAGCGTTCCATCCGGCCCTGCAGATTTCTTTGTGGTTTTATTTTCCTAACATCTTCCACAGTGATGACAATTCTGTCAGAGGCAGCCGGTACAACAGTTATTAGAATTTCTTTGGACTTGACAGGATTATCTAGAGATTCAAATCTAGCAAAGAAAGTTTTAAGTTTGTTGGCAGAAGCATCTTCATTATCTGTTACTATGGATTTAGATGCAGATGAAATTCCTGTCATTGATTTCACCTTTTTTGAGTTATTAGTTCTCTAAGCATCTTCTAGATGCTGTCTGTGTGCCAGTTTTGCTTCCCTTAATCTTATTTTCAGTTATTTTTCTGTCTGTCTAAGTCCTCCAGAATCTTGCTTTTTGAACGCCACTTTCCTTGTGTTTATTACATTTGATGTCCTTAGTTACATATGATTTATTGTTGTGAATATTTTAATCTCTGTGGTGGGGACAACTAATTAAAGACAAAAGTCAATATAATCATTTGTAACTGTAGTTGTTTCATTAAGTGAACCCTCCTGAAACATTGTGATCCGAATTCAATATGGATGGCTTACACTTGGATGCATAAGCGCCTTTGAGGTTTACAAAGCGTTGGTCCAAGATATTGTCTTTTCTGTTTTTTGTTTTTTTAATATACTGTTCAAATCCAGCTAGCATAGTCTCCAGACATCACTGATTCAAATCCCGAGCACTATTTCCGGTGCTTCGGGGTAATTGAGTTCTAATTCATGAACACAGTCCGATATTGTTCCAGTTGCCAGTGACATTTTGCCGCTGGGAGGCACGTATAAAACCAAGAGTAAAATACACCCGAATTCTCTAGTCAAATAAAAAGGACTTAACAACAAAGAGAGTTTCCACATTGGGGTCACAGGACCCCAGGACTAACTAACCCCAGACCACCACCTGTAGGACTCACTTTCACCAGGACTAACTAATACCACCACCTGGTAGGACTCACTATCACCAGGACTAACTAACACCACCACCTGGTTGGACTCACTATCACTAGAACAGGACTAACTAACACCACATGTTAAGACTCACTATCACTTGGACAAAGTATGTGTTCCAAAGATGTGTGTGTGCGAGATGATAACAACGCTAGCTATATTATCACATGGTCTTAGTTTAGTATCGTAGCATTAAGGGTTCCCTTCCTCCTTCCTAGGATGCAGTGAACGCTCTTTACAACAAATGTCTCCAGTGTCTGTTGAGGGACCCTCGCCTGGTGAGTCGTCAGTCATCCCTTAGTCCCCTCCCTCCTCTTTAGTCTCCTCCCCTCCTCGTTAGTCTCCTCCCCTCCCTGTGAGTCTCCTCCCCGCCTTGTTAGTAACCTCCTCGTTAGTAACCTCCTCGTTAGTCACCTCCCCTCCTCCTTA
The DNA here is from genome assembly GCF_031168955.1 of Gadus macrocephalus. Classification (NCBI taxonomy): domain Eukaryota; kingdom Metazoa; phylum Chordata; class Actinopteri; order Gadiformes; family Gadidae; genus Gadus; species Gadus macrocephalus. The sequence goes on from NC_082390.1 coordinate 10,945,679, forward strand.
GTCCCCTCCCCTCCTCCTTAGTCTCCTCCCCTCCTCCTTAGTCCCCTCCTCATTAGTCTCCTCCCCTCCTCCCCTCCTCCTCCTTAGTCTCCTCCCCTCCTCGTTAGTCCCCTCCCCTTCTCATTAGTCTCCTCCTCGTTAGTCTCCTCGTAATCTTCCTCTCCTGTCTTCTAGAAGCTCCTGTCCCGGCAGGAGGCCCAGATGAGGCTCATCAAGCAGGCGCTGGAGGTTTGTCTGTTGAACATCCTTGTGTCCAATGTCTCTTCCTGTCCGTCCACTGAATGTGTCCCCTGTCCTCTCTCTAGATCCACCTCCATCATGGTATAATGTGTCCCCTGTCCTCTCTCTAGATCCACCTCCATCATGGTATAATGTGTCCCCTGTCCTCTCTCTAGATCCACCTCCATCATGGTATAATGTGTCCCCTGTCCTCTCTAGATCCACCTCCATCATGGTATAATGTGTCCCCTGTCCTCTCTCTAGATCCACCTCCATCATGGTATAATGTGTCCCCTGTCCTCTCTCTAGATCCACCTCCATCATGGTATAATGTGTCCCCTGTCCTCTCTAGATCCACCTCCATCATGGTATAATGTGTCCCCTGTCCTCTCTAGATCCACCTCCATCATGGTATAATGTGTCCCCTGTCCTCTCTAGATCCACCTCCATCATGGTATAATGTGTCCCCTGTCCTCTCTCTAGATCCACCTCCATCATGGTATAATGTGTCCCCTGTCCTCTCTCTAGATCCACCTCCATCATGGTATAATGTGTCCCCTGTCCTCTCTCTAGATCCACCTCCATCATGGTATAATGTGTCCCCTGTCCTCTCTAGATCCACCTCCATCATGGTATAATGTGTCCCCTGTCCTCTCTCTAGATCCACCTCCATCATGGTATAATGTGTCCCCTGTCCTCTCTCTAGATCCACCTCCATCATGGTATAATGTGTCCCCTGTCCTCTCTCTAGATCCACCTCCATCATGGTATCCATGAGCTGCTCTTTAAGTTCATGGGGAGTCTTGAGGCCAGCCAGGTAGTGTATTGTCCAATGTGTCCCTAGTTATCGTGTGTGTGTGTGTGTGTGTGTGTGTGTGTGCGTGTGTGTGTGTGTATATATATATATATATATATATATATATATATCTCATTCAGATTGATTGAGTATCTGAGTGAATGTTTACTTACAAATGGTGTCTCATAGTGTGTGTGTGCTGTGTGCGCAGGATGCAACGTTCAACAAGACCACCAGGGCCCTACAGGACCTTCAGCCGGCCGACGTGGGGATGAAAACTGAGCTCAGGTCAGTTCACTAGAGGTCACCCAGAGTTCAGCTCACTAGAGGTCACCAAGAGGTCAGTTCACAGAGATCACCCAGAGGGAAGCTCACTCGACCAATGGTTTCCGACCCTCTGCTGCCAGTGACCCCCCACTCCTCCCATTTCGGTTTAAATGTATGGTGTTTATGCTAGTGGTTGTGTTTATGCTAGTGGTTGTGTTTGTCCACAGCACCGACCTGAGTCGAGCCAAGAGACAGCTGAGCCAGCTGAACTTGTCCACCTCGCCCCTTCTCAAACTGCTCTGTCTTCAAGGAGTCATCATGACCGTGCTGCACACCCCCAACCACACAGGTACACACACACACACACACACACACACACACACACACACACACACACACACACACACACACACACACACACACACAGGAATTAGTCAGGTCTGACTCGTGATCAGTGGAGAGGACAGAGGTTCTACTGTAGGCCTGGTTATTAGTGGCGAGGACAGAGGGTCTACTGTAGGCCTGGTTATTAGTGGAGAGGACAGAGGGTCTACTGTAGGCCTGGTTATTAGTGGAGAGGACAGAGGGTCTACTGTAGGCCTGGTTATCAGTGGAGAGGACAGAGGTTCTACTGTAGGCCTGGTTATTAGTGGAGAGGACAGAGGTTCTACTGTAGGTCTGGTTATTAGTGGAGAGGACAGAGGGTCTACTGTAGGCCTGGTTATTAGTGGAGAGGACAGAGGGTCTACTGTAGGCCTGGTTATCAGTGGAGAGGACAGAGGTTCTACTGTAGGCCTGGTTATTAGTGGAGAGGACAGGGGGTCTACTGTAGGCCTGGTTATCAGTGGAGAGGACAGAGGTTCTACTGTAGGTCTGACTGTTTATCAGTGGCAGTACTTATAATGATGAGGCAGTACTTGTAGTAATGAGGGAGTACTTGTAGTAATGAGGGAGTACTTGTAGTGATGAGGCAGTACTTGTAGTGATGAGGCAGTACTTGTAGTGATGAGGCAGTACTTGTAGTGATGAGGCAGTACTTGTAGTGATGAGGCAGTACTTGTAGTGATGAGGCAGTACTTGTAGTGATGAGGCAGTACTTGTAGTGATGAGGCAGTACTTGTAGTGATGAGGCAGTACTTGTAGTGATGAGGCAGTATTGAATGTAAAGTCTCTTAGTTATAGTATGGTCATGTATATTTATAGTATGGTCATTAGGGCCCGACCGATTCATCGGCCTGCCGATTTAATCGGCCGATTATAGCCTTTTTGAAAATATCAACATCTGCCAAAAAGACGCTGATTACAACCGATTTTTTTTATATATATTTTTTTTATAAATGTTATTGCGATTAGTATCCTGCAGATTGCGCTCCTACTCGCCTTGCTAACTAACAACTTTAGCTGGAGTAAAAAAGAGGAGATTGAATTTTACCGTACAACATGAAAGCACGCTCGCTCAGGCAGCTGCGCGCTCACCTCACCAAAGTACACAAGACGCGTTGTTTGAGCATGTTGTGCCTGTTTTTCTTTAGGTCCCAGGCCATGTTAATTTAGTTATACTGTAGACTCTAACAGTGCGACCATACTGCTCAGCACGCACGTGTTAGTAACTGCTCACGAACGCAGCACATTGGGAGTTATTTATTTATTTTACATTTTACATTACACTCATTTTTGACTGTAAATGTATTCTAAAACCATCAAAGGTTCTGCATTCAATTCACATATTCGTCAAAAGTGTTTAAAGTATATTTAAGGTATCAAAAACTACGTTTTATATATTTATTATCTTTTTTTTGTTATGTTTTTAATCGGCCGATTAAATCGTAATCGTAATTTTTCTCTGAAAATAATCGGCATCGGCACTAAAAAATCAATATCGGTCGGGCCCTAATGGTCATGTATAGTTAATTGTAGTAAGGTCATGTATAGTTATAGTATGGTCATGTATAGTTAGATATAGGGTGATCATGTATAGTTAGCTATAATATAGTCATGTATAGTTATAGTGTGGTCATGTATAGTTATAGTGTGGTCATGTATAGTTATAGTGTGGTCATGTATAGTTATAGTGTGGTCATGTGTTATAGTATTGTCATGTATAGTTAGATATAGTATGGTCATGTATAGTTAGTTATAGTTAGTGATGTTAAGTCTCTCCTACAGTCAACATGGAGGCGGTAGACACTGACCAACTGCTCTCGACCATCCTCTTCCTCCTCCTCAAGACAGACATCCCTAACTGGTAGGCCTCGACCTCTGACCTCTGAACCCTCATAATAACCCTGACCCCCGTTTTAGTTCAAGATTGTGACTGAGCTGGAAGAGGTTCAATGTAAGAGCTTGAATATCAGTTTGTGTGACTGTGTGTGTGACTTTGTGTGTGTGTGTCTGTGTATGTGTGTGTGCACGCGTGTGTGCGCTCCGTAGGGTGTCTAACCTGAGCTACATCAAGAGCTTCAGTGTGTGTGTGTGTGGGGGGGAGGAGCTCAGCTTTTGCCTCAGCACCTTCATGGCGGCCGTGGAGTTCATCAGCCTGGGGAGACTCAGCCACGCAGCGCGGGTAGGAGCCTCACCAACTCACTCACTCACTCACCCACTCATTCACTAACTCACTCACTCACTAACCCACTCATTCACCTACTCACTCACCTACTCACTCACACACCCATTCACTCACTCACCTACTCCCTCACTCCCTCACTCCCTCACTCCCTCACTCACTCACTCCCTCCCTCCCTCCCTCCCTCCCTCCCTCCCTCCCTCACTCACTCACTCACTCACTGACTCAACCCGATGTGTTGAAGCTGTGAGTTCAGGACTGAACTGGTTCCAGCCGGTCTCGTTGTGTCCACAGGTTCCAGGGCAGGCGGACAGCGTCCTGTTCAGCACCCAGACCCCCGTGGACCGCCTGCTGCAGGTGACCCCCACACTGACCCCCACACTGACTCCCCCCACTGACCCCCTCACTGACCCCCTCACTGACCCCCACACTGACTCCCCCCACTGACCCCCTCACTGACCCCCACTGACCCCCACTGACCCCCACACTGACCCCCCTCACTGACCCCCACTGACCCCCACTGACCCCCCTCACTGACCCCCACTGACCCCCGCACTGACCCCAACACTGACCCCCACTGACCCCAACACTGACCCCCACTGACCCCCTCACTGGGAGAGACCCCCACACTGACCCCCACACTGACCCCCACTGACCCCCACTGACCCTCACCCCCCCACTGACCCCCACACTGAGACCCCCACACAATGGAGTGACGTGTGTGTGTGTGTGTGTGTGTGTGTGTGTGTGTGTGTGTGTGTGTGTGTGTGTGTGTGTGTGTGTGTGTGTGTGTGTGTGTATAGCACATCGCGCGGGGTGAGGAAGAGGATGTGCGGAGGATTCTCCGTAGTGATGAAGATCTGAGGACGTGTCATCCTCTCTGCTCCTGTCACCTCTGTGACCTCCAGCTGCCCGGGTAATCTCTCTCTCTCTCTCGCTCTCTCTCTCGCTCTCGCTCTCTCTCATGTATGTTTATATATATATTGTGTGTGTATCTTATTGTAGGCGTGTGAGCGACCCGTCTGTAGTGACCTCTCGCTCCAGGGGCGAGCAAGGCCACACCCCCCTCCACATGGCCGCCCTGTGTGGTGAGTCACTTCCTGCCCTCCATGAGCCGTGGTTAGTGTGTTAATTTGTGTGTTAATGTGTGTGTTTGTTCATTTTTGTGTGTTTGTGTCAGGTCAAGCAAAGCTGATCGACTTCCTGGTCCTCTGTGGGTCAGAGGTCAACGCCACGGAGCTCCATGGCTACACCCCCCTCCACCTGGCCTGCCGCCGGGGTCACCAGGGGGTCACGGTCAGACCACGCCTGAGAGAGAGAGAGAGAGAGAGAGAGAGAGAGAGAGAGAGAGAGAGAGAGAGAGAGAGAGAGAGAGAGAGAGAGAGAGAGAGAGAGAGAGAGAGAGAGAGAGAGAGAGAGAGAGAGAGAGAGAGAGAGAGAGAGAGAGAGCGAGCGCATGTGAAGGTGTCTTTCTAATGTGATTCACAACATCAGAGAGAATAAAAATATAATCATTCCAAGCTAATGAATGGTTGGAAGATGTCTTATTTATTAAGACAGCAACACAACTAGCCTAGCATGCTGTAAGACTTGTTCCACCAAATAACAATAATAACATCATAAAAAATAATTAATAAATATAACAAAATAATCAATAATATATAAATGTATTAAAAAATATATATAATATCAGTGTAGTACTGCCGTAGAATTATTGGCCAATTAACTAATATTTTGTTAACTTTGAAGTTATTATGAACACTAACATTATTAAAGGACAATTCCGGTATTTTGAACATTGAGCCCCCTTTCTGGTCTGTCTAGGACGAAATAGAGTGGTTTACACCGAAAATTGGACTATTGGTCCTGTCTCGGGTATTTGGCTCATTACGGAAAGGGGGGCTGATTTGTAGTCTTTTAGTTCCATTCTAGCCCTTCTGTTGAGACTGAGAACCGAGCGAAAAGACTACAGCCAGCCCCCTTTTCCCTTCCGTTAACTTGCCTCACTCTTCTTCCAGACGTTAACTTGTCTCACTCCTCTCTCAGCTCATCCACCACTCTGTACAGTTTGTCAACACTAGACTCACTGCTGTCTTTGTCCTTTAATGTCAAACTTTTCATCACTGGTCTAAATCAATATATACGGTTATAAATATATAGTAAGGTCATTATATATGACATATATATTATGATATTAGTATAATAAGTACTGAAGCACTTTGAGATCTAGTGGAGGTGTGTAGTGAGGTTTGTAGTGGAAATGTGTTAATGCGGTGTGTGTTAGTGGTGGTGTATGTGTTTTGGTGTGTGTCTCTCTACTAGAGGTGTGTGTAGTGAGGTATGTGTCTCTCTCCAGTGTGTAAGTGAGGTGTGTACTGGGGGTTTGTGTCACTGTGTAGTGAGATCTGTGTTAGTGGAGGTGTGTGTTAGTGTGTAGTGAGGTGTGTGTCTCTCTCTCTCCAGTTTGTTAGTGGCGGTGTGTACTGGCGGTGTGTGTTAGTGTGTAGTGAGGTGTGTGTGTGTCTCTCTCCAGTGTGTTAGTAGCGGTGTGACCTGGCGGTGTGTATTAGTGTGTAATGAGGTGTGCGTCTCTCTCTCTAGCTCCTCCTCCTCCACTACAAGGCCAACCCTGAGGCGCAGGACGACTGTGGGAACACCCCTCTGCACCTGGCGTGCACGCACGGCCACGAGGACGTAGGGCACAAACACACACACACGGTCGCACACACACGCACGTCTTCATAGTACATGAAACATGATTATATGTGTCCAAAATAAATACATGTCTTTATGATACATGATCATAAGTGTACAAATACATGTCTTTAGGGTACATGATACATGATCATAAGTGTACAAATACATGTCTTTAGGGTACATGATACATGATTATGTGTGCACACATGCTCCCCCACGGCCCCGTGGCTCCAGATAACCATAGTGACCCGGGGTGTGTGTCAGTGTGTGAAGGCGCTGGTGTACTTCGAGGTGCGGGCAGTCCGCCTGGACGTGGCCAACGGCCGCGGCGACACGGCGCTGCACCTGGCCGCCCGCTGGGGCTACCTGGGCGTGGCCGGGGTGCTGATGGAGAACGGGGCGCGGCCCAGCCTGCTCAACCACAGGAGGGAGACCGCCCTCAGCCTCGCCCTCAACACCAAGGTCACATGACCCAGCATCACATGACCCAGCATCACATGACCCAGCATCACATGACCCAGCATCACATGACACAGCATCACGTGACACAGCCTCACAGCATCACATGACACAGCATCACATGACACAGCATCACATGACACAGCATCACATGACACAGCATCACATGACACAGCATCACGTGACACAGCCTCACAGCATCACATGACACAGCATCACATGACACAGCATCACGTGACACAGCATCACATGACACAGCATCACGTGACACAACCTCACAGCATCACATGACACAGCCTCACTCACTGAGGAGAGGTGGTTCAGTTGGTCCAACCATGTGTGTTGGTGTGTGCTGGTGGTCAAACAGCGTGTATGTGCATGTGTTGGTTTGTGCGTTGTATGTGTGTGTGTGCGTGTGTCTCTGTTTGTGTGTGTAGTGTGTGTCTCTTGGTGTATGTGTGTTTGTCAATGTGTGTGCATGGGGTGTATGTATTTGAATCTTTGTGTGTGTGTGTGTGTGTGTGTGTGTGTGTGTGTGTGTGTGTGTGTGTGTGTGTGTGTGTAGGTTGTAGCTCTGCTGGAGTCGCCCCAAACACTGTCTGGACTGCGGGGGCGAAATGTGAGTCACCTGACACACCTTATCTGTATTGATGCTATATAGTACATGATACATGATTATTTGTGTACAAATACATGTCTTTATAGTACATGATACAGTATTATATGTTTACAAATACATGTCTTCATGGTACATGATACATGTGTATAAATTAGAGCTGTCAGTTAAACGCGTTATTAACGGCGTTAACGCAAACCAATTTTAACGGCGTCCAAAAAATTATCGCGCGATTAACGCAATTCTTTTATTTACAATTTTTTTTCAAATGACATTTGTTCAAAGCAGTCGTTTAATTGCACTATAGGCTCTTTTTTTGTATCGTCCTGTTTTGATCAGTATATGCCAATGTTGTTATCAATAAAAAATCATTTGCACAAGGCAAGCCGATGCACTTTACCATGTTGATAAGAGAATTAAAATGAGAAGAATTATGGGACAAAGAAATCAAGGGATATTTAGCATAGAAAAAGAATTTGCGATTAATCGTGAGTTAACTATGACATTAATGCGATTAATCACGATTAAATATTTTAATCGCTTGACAGCTCTAGTATAAATACATGTCTTTATAGTACATGATACATGATTATATGTGTACGGATAAATACATGTCTTTATGGTACGTGATGTGTATAAATACATGTCTTTATGGTGAATGATGTGTATATGTATATACTGGTACATATCATGTACTTCAGTACATATCTGTGTATGTTGCTTGCTCAGTCCCCAGGCAGCTGGACTCGTACTCCAGACAGCAGCGGTAGCCGTAGTGCTAGCGGTAGCCGTAGTGCTAGCGGTAGCGTCCTCTCTCTAACCTCTGACCCCAGACCAGACCCTCACCCTGTCCGTCACCGAGAGGTAAGCCCCGCCCAACACACAAGGTCCTCCCCTTTTCTGATAGCATTCTCCTCATGTGACTCTGTGTGATTGACAGGAAGTGTTTGTCTGATTGACAGGTGGAGAAGCTGTTGCGTGCTGTGGCTGATGGTGATCTGGAGATGGTGAGACGTCTGTCTGTCTGCATGTCTGCCTTCATGTCGGTCTGTCTGTCAGGTAGCGGTATAATATGAATGCCTGTGTTTGTGTAGGTGCGCTACCTGTTGGAGTGGGAGGAGGAAGATCAAGGGCGGGGCCAGCCCCCTCCAAGCCCCCCCCTCTGCCACCCGTTGTGCCAATGTCCAGCCTGCACCCCCAACACACACAAGGTACACTCCTGCTGCTACACACTCACTACACACCCCATCCCTACACAACCTACGCAACCTACACATCACCACACAACCTACGCAACCTACACATCACCACACAACCTACGCAACCTACACATCAGTACACAACCTACACATCACCACACAACCTACGCAACCTACACATCACCACACAACCTACGCAACCTACACATCACCACACAACCTACGCAACCTACACATCAGTACACAACCTACACATCACCACACAACCTACACAACCTACACATCACCACACAACCTACGCAACCTACACATCACCACACAACCTACGCAACCTACACATCAGTACACAACCTACACATCACCACACAACCTACACAACTTACACATCAGTACACCACCTACACATCATCACACATCACTACACAACCTACACATCACCACAAAACCTAAACATCACCACACAACCTACACAACCTACACATCACCACACAACCTACACAACCTACACATCAGTACACAACCCACACAACCTACACATCAGTACACAACCCACACATCAATTCACTACACAACCTACACAACCTACACATCACTACACAACCTACACATCACCACACAACCTACACACCCTGCACAACTTACACATCACTATACAACGTACAACAAGACTACATAAGTGTAATCTTAACCACATCGTGTGTGCCAGGCTCCCAGCATGCAGTGCGGCGGTGTGTGGGTGAACAGTGCCAACGCCGACGGCTTCTCCCCGCTCCATGTGGCCTCTCTGCACGGCCACGCCACCCTGGTCCGCCTCCTGGCCCGCCACGGGGCGGAGCTTAATGCACGCACCACCCAGCTGGCCACGCCCCTTCACCTGGCCTGCCAGAACCAACACACACAGGTACCTGCTACGAACTAGGACTAGAACTAGAGGAGTCTCAACTAACTAGAACTAGAGGAGACTCTACTAACTAGAACTAGAAGAGTCTGTGTGTGTCCAGTGGTTTGAACTGGAGACCATCAGCACTCTAATGATAAGGTGTGTGTGTGTTGTCAGGTTGTGCGTCTGTTGCTAGAGGGCGGGGCTAAGCTGAATAAGAAAGATCACTATGGCAACACTCCTCTGATCAACACCTGCATGAGAGGACACCTGGACATCGCCCAGATCCTGCTCGAGGTGGTAGTCTCTCTCTCTCTCTCTCTCTCTCTCTCTCTCACTCTCACTCTCACTCTCACTCTCTCTCTCTTTAGCTGTAGTAACTAAGTCTCTGTCTCTGTAGTAACCTAGTGTCTCTCTCCCCAGAGCGGGGCGTGGGTGAATGTGGAGAACGCTCAGGGCAGTTCAGCGCTGCATGAGGCAGTGCGCGGAGGTCACCTGGGATTGGTGGAGCTGCTGCTGGGGGGCGGGGCCTCAGCCCACCTGAGGAACCGCCAGCACAAGACCCCGCTAGACTCCGCCCTCCAGCTGGGAGGCAAGGTGGGCATCGAACCTGTGAACTCTGACCTGTGACGTATGTATAGTAGTGTATAGATAGTAGTACATGTAGTAGGGGAGTACGGTACAAAAGGTTTAGAAAGTATACCGGTGTGAATTTGCTCTACGGTATGGATTTTGACATTACCGTGTGATGGTAGACAGTGTTGTGTGTAACACGTAACAAAGTAAGTAACGCGTTAATACAGTAACGTAACTACTTTTTCATGTAAAAAATAAAGACGAAACGTAGTTCCTTTTTCCTTTAACATATTTTAATTATTTTTTGACCATTTTGTGTATTTTTTTAAGGCGAAATTTCTAAGTTCTCAGTTACAAAGTGTTTTGGGGAGAGACATGTTGAATAAATACATCATGTTTTGAATCTCAAAAATAATCGTTTGAATAATCGTGATTTCAATATTGACCAAAATAATAGTGATTATGATTTTTTCCATAATCGAGCAGCCCTAGTATATATGGCGGTATATGTAGTATATATAGTAGTGTATTTAGTAGTATATATAGGTGTTTATTTCGGAGTATATGTCGTGTTTAGTAGTGTATAGTAGTATATGAGGTGTTTACTTGTGTATAGTAGTATATGTAGTGTATAGTAGTATATGTAGTAGTGTATATAGTAATATATGTGGTGTATACTAGTGTATATAGTAGTATATGTAGTGTTTAGTAGTATATAGTATTTTTAGTGAGTAGTATCCTCTTTTTCAGAACACTGAGATCGTTCGCGTTCTGCAGAAAGCGTCCGGACTCTCGGCAGATGAAGAGCCAATCAAACTTCTCTCTGTTCCCAGAGGCATTCTGGGTAAGGAGCGGTCGACACCTTATACTGTATGTTTGATGGTTCAGATAGATATTAAAGTGACACAATTCAACTCTCAGTTCACTCCTTTGTAATAACTTTGTTCACTCTCAACTAGGGCTGTCACTTTTTCCAAAAATGAAATTCGAACGAATTTCGAATGTCCATAATTAATTTGAATACATTCGAATACATTCGACCCCCCCCACCCCCCCCCCCCCCCCCCATAGAACACGACAACAGTCTTGATTTTTTATGTTGCTCTTTTTATTTCTTGTGGAAATCACGTATACCTACTGAATTCATAACAGCACAGGATAAAAACACATCTTTGATAACACATTTGTAAACACAACAAGAGGAAGCTCCGACACACAAGTGCGTCTGTCTTTTACACATTAACAATAACTCGCGCGGCTGTACACTCTGTGCTGCTCCGCTCGGCAGTTGTTCCTCTGCTGCTACATTTCGGTGGGAAGCTAGCAGATGAGTGCGCAAATTTGATGTTGTCGATAAGTACGACAGCTCTCTTTTACAAAGACGACAAACGGACTTGTCTTTGTTTGTGACTTTTCCACCCACGGTGTAAAAGCCAAAATGCTTCCATACGCTGCTTTTTAAATGTGATGGTGTCGTTATGGTCCACTCAGCATTGTACTCCTCGCAATTCTCCATTTTTAATAGCAATTTTTTAATAGCTGTATCTCGGTTCGCGTTCTCTTCAGTTACGTTTTGTTTCAAAGCCCTCTTGGCCTATCTGTATCGAATGTTGATTCAACATTCGATACAGATAGCCAGGCCAAGAGGGTCGGCAAGCAACAGGTCAAACTGATATAAAATTTTAGCGCGTCCTCTGCTGGATCGAAAGCAGACTACTTAAAATGGTCTGAAGTTCTTATGAGACGGCAGCACACACAGTTCGAATGGAGAATTACACTTTGAATTCGAACTTTTCACCCCACCTTCGAACGAATATTCGAACTTCGAATAAAAAGTGACAGCCCTACTCTCAACTCACTCCCTACTAATAACTTGTTTCACTCTCAGCTCACTCCTTAGTAATAACTTTGTTCACTCTTAGCTCACTCCTTTGTCCAACGGCTGAAACAAGATGGCCGACGGCGCCAACAGGAAGTCTGCAGGTCTGTTTTTAAACCATAACCCTTTACACACCCCTCGGGGTGTAAAGTGTTTCCCCCTGGTGGTGTAAAGTGTTTCCCCCTGGTGGTGTAAAGTGTTTCCCCCTGGTGGTGTAAAGTGTTTCCCCCGGCGGTGTAAAGTGTTGCACCCTTGGGGTGTAACGTGTTGTCCTTGGTGTAAAGTGTTTCCCCCCCGGTGGTGTAAAGTATTGCCCCCTGCTGGTGTAAAGTCCCCCCCCCCCCCCCCCCCTGGTGGTGTAAAGTGTGTTTAGTGGTGTTGAAGTGTTTCTCCCCCTGGTGGTGTAAAATGTCGCCCCCTGGTGGTGTAAAGTGTTTCCCCCCTGCTGGTGTAAAGTTCCCCCCCCCCGGTAGTGTAAAGTGTTGCCCCCTGGTTGTGTAAAGTGTTTCCCCCCCTGGTTGTGTAAAGTGTTTCCCCCCCTGGTAGTGTAAAGTGTTGCCCCCCCTGGTTGTGCAAAGTGTTTCCCCCCCTGGTTGTGTAAAGTGTTGCCCCCTGGTGGTGTAAAGTGTTTCCCCTTTTGGTGTAAAGTGTTTCCGCTGCTGGTGTAAAGATTTTCCTCCCCTGGTAGTGTAAAGTGTTTCCCCGTGGTGGTGTAAAGAGTTTCCCCTGGGGTTGTAATGTGTTTCCCATGGTGGTGTAAGTGTTTCCCCTGGTGGTGTAAAGTGTTTCCCCCTGGTGGTGTCTCCCCCTGGTGGTGTAAACTGCTTTCGGGTGGAGGCTGAAGGTTTCTTTATTTCCTTCAGGGTGGAGGCGGTAAGAAGAGATTCTCTGGGCCGCAGCAAGGTGCCACCATCACAGCTAACGCATGCTAACACCCACCGTTATTCTGACACATGTTAACCGCTAAACTCAAAACCTCCGCTAAGCTTACTTAGACCATGACTAGGGGTGGGTATCGTTCAAAATATTTCGATACGGTGCTAATTTCGATACCTTGGTTTCGATACCGGTTCGATACGATACTTTTTTCGATACCTGAGGCCTGTTTCCGGTAGCTGGTTTAACATACTCTGAGTTTAATCCTGCGCTCTGAGTTGGTTGACTCAGAGTTCAGGGTTGAAAAGCAACTCTGGGTTTTCGGTTTCAGAACAGGTGATCAGCGTTGGGTTAATCAACTCTGAGTATGTTCACTCTGGGTTGAGGGCGTGCCTGTTGACTATAAAGAGCCATCATCAATGGATCTCTGATAACATGATCAAACATGGAACAAAAGCGTAGATCCACTTACTTTTCCCCCACGGAATTGGAAATTCTAATGAACGCGTATGCCGAACAGTTACCCATTTTAACAAAAAAAAGCAATTCCGCCGCGGCAGCGAGAGAGAGCTTGGCAGTAAATAGCTGAACAAGTCAATGCGTCAGTAAAATAAATTAGTAAAATAAAATAAGAGGAAAGTTTAATATCTTCCACTTATTCAATATGTAAAGTGTGTGTGTGTGTGTGTGTGTGTGTGTGTGTGTGTGTGTGTGTGTGTGTGTGTGTGTGTGTGTGTGTGTGTGTGTGTGTGTGTGTGTGTGTGTGTGTGTGTGTGTGTGTGTGTGTGTGTCAATTTACGCAACCCCGAGTTGCCCCACGAGGACTTGGCAGCAAATGAAGATGAAGTACAAAAATATAGTTTAAACAGGTAAACTAATGTTTAATTGAAATCAAATCAATTGTGCTGTTTTGCCTGCTCTACCTAATTTAACAGATATTCAACATGTGATGGGCCTATATTTAAGCAGTAAATGTAAGTAGTACATTTCCCAGCCACCCCAACACTGCCAATATTTAATAGGATTTAGATATATTAGAAGGCTACACCTAGGCAAAATGCAATATATATATATATATATATATATATATATATGTCTTCAAAATAGCGCTTACTGAATATTAGGGTAACATTTTCCTCCATGTTAGCAAATCGAAAAAAAGCAGAGGCCCGGCAGACTGGAGGGGGTCCACCTCTACAGCCCTCAGAGGCTGAGGAGATGGCCCTCAGCCAACAGAGTATGCGTCCTGTGGATGAGGGCATCACTGGGGGGAGCTCCTCTGATCCCCCCCACCCCCCAGGATAGAAGTGCCTTTATAAGAGGTTGGTTATTCAAAATAATTAAATATGTACACGCAACCCAGCGCGTTGCAAATTAGATGGGGCAATATTCTGGCTCAAGTAGGTAATTGCACTGTCTAATCATCTGATGGCGTCATCGCCCTACTTGAACCAGATGCCCTCACCAACTTCCATGCAATTGTAACAATTCAAAAGATGCAAAAGGATGCTTTGGAGATCCAAATTTTGGAACATAAGTTAAAGGTGGGGGAGGTGCAAACTGGGATACTGTTCCCTGCTCTTAAAACATACCCAATATAAATTACTTAATTTTTTTTGTGCTTTCAGGAAATAAAGGAATCCTTATAATAAGTAGATTGTCTTTATTAGAACACGGGCTGTGGTGGGACAAGTTATTTTGTTGAACAGTTTACTCAAAGGGTTTTATTTCAGTGAACAATGCAGACGATTATGCTGAGCATGTGCATGTAGAGAAGAACAGCATCTGGTTAAAAGCAGTACCAGGGTCTTTTCTGCCTTGCATTCTTAAAATGAGTTTCTTGACTTGCAGCAGTTATAGGTCCGTGGTTAGTCAGCTACTCTGATCATGGGAAAGCCACAACGTTGAAGTGACTGTACAGAGCGGGTGGGATACTCGGGGCGGATCATTCTGCAAGCGTTAATTGCGATAAAAAAACAAAACTTAAAGCATGCCCCCGGTGCGTTTGACAGTTAAAATGGGGGCTGAGAAGGTGGTCTAAATAAATGGTAGATTGCGCTGAAAAACGATAGCGCTCGGGAAGAAAATTATCAGGAAAATAAATTATATCCAACCGGGGTCTTAATAATCGTTCCTCACGGAGATTCCTTCTGAGGATCGCAGCAGCCTCTACGTCCACAGGCTCTCGTAGAAAAGGACATGCCATTTCTAACACTTCCTTCTGTCGGAGAGCTGCCTTCAGCCTTATAGACAACAAACTCAGAGTAGGTCTAACCACCTCCCGAGCAGGTTAGACCCACGGCGTATGTTGCCGCAGCAACTGACTCTCGGTTGCGCTGAACCTGCTACCTGAAACGGAAAACCCAGAGTTTCCACTAACTCAGAGCGAACAAACTCGGGGTTGCCTCAAAACCAGCTACCTGAAACAGGGCTCTGGTGACTGAAGTCCCGTCGTCCTTCTTAGCTTTCTTAGCTTTACAGTCAAACACGGAGCAGCTGTCCGACCGGAGGTTAATCTTGTGCATTATTAAATGTTTCGCAAGATTTGATGTGTTGCCGTCTTTCGCCAGCACGACTTTTTGGCAAATAGAGCATCTGGCTCTATTGGTGTCCACCTGAGCGAAGTGGAGCCACACTTTGGACCTTTTAGGCATTATGACAACGTCAAGAGTGACGTTACGCTACAGCTGACACAAATAGTGACGGTCAAGTAGACAAACGTGTCTCGCGCTCCGAAAATGGGACAGCCAATCACCAGCGACTTAAGATTCGGAACCACTAATACCACATGATTATTGGCTCACAGACGTAGCATTTACCCAGAAACAGTTGAAAAGGATATTACTATTGGCAGACAGGCTGGGATTAATTTCATTGAGTATCGAAATACGGCACCGGAAAACTATTAATGTTTTGATATTCGATAGGATCGGAGCATTTCGGTCGGTGCCATAACCGGATCGAAATTCGATACCCAGCCCTAACCATGACAATAAAACTCATCTCTGTGCTAACACACAATGCCATTCTACCAGCCAGTGCTGCGCTAACACTCACTGCCATTCTACCACCTTGTGCTATGTGGCTAGTGTTAGCTATGCTTGGTTCCTGAAGTGTTGCTGTGCTCCGCAGGGCCCTCAGGGGGGCCCTCAGGGGGGCCGCCGGCTGACCAGGAGGGAGACGGTGGGGGGCGGGGTTCCGCTCGGACCCTCAGAGTCCAGGGCGAGAACACGGCCCCTGGGTCGCTCCGTGACCCTGGACCCCCCAGGGCCGCAAGGGCCGGACCCCCAGGACCCGCCCGGGACCCAGGCAGACCCCATACCTCCACCCCTGGGGGGAGATGAGGGACATGGCCCCGTGGACCCCCCCGCCCCCCTCCATCCCCCCTCCTCAGACTCTCACAAACAACCGCCCCGTCTCCGTGGGACCTCCGATACCACCCCCAACCCCACCTTCCCCGCCTCCACCTCCACCACCCGTACTTCCACCCCCTCCTCCAGCTCCAACCCAATCTCCACCTCCAGCCCCACTCACACCCCCACCCCAACCTCCAACTCCACCTCCTCCAACTCCCCCAGCACCCCCTCCCCCATCACCACCACCTCCCCCATCACCACCTCCACCTCCCCCATCACCACCTCCACAACTACCACCCCCACCACCACCACCACCACCTCCCCCATCAACACCTCCACAACTACCACCACCACCACCTCCACCTCCCCCACCACCACCACCTCCACCTCCCCCACCACCACCACCTCCACCTCCCCCACAACCACCTCCACCTCCCCCACCACTACCACCCCCACCACCACCACCTCCACCTCGCCTTCCCCAAGCACCACCACCACCACCACCACCTCCACCTCCCCCACCACCACCTCCACCGCCCGCACCACCAACACCTCCACCACCTCCACCTCCCCCACCTCCACCTCCCCCACCTCCACCTCCCCCACCACCGCCCGCACCACCACCACCTCCACCTCCCCCAACACCACCTACCCAACCGCCACTTCCACCTCCTCCCCCATCACCACCTCAACCTCCCCAACCCCCACCAACTCCGACTCCCTCCCCACCACCTCCATCGCCCCTGGTCCATCTGCTGGTCCAGCCACTGCCGGACTCCGGACTGAAGACTCTGTGTGCCAGGGTTCTACGTCACCCCCAAGCGTGAGCCATGACCCACGTGAACCCCATGACCCCCATGACCCCCATGACCCCTGTACACTGACGATGACATCAACCCCGTCAGCACCCTGACTGGCCCCTTGGGCCCGGACCAGTCTCTCCTCCAACTCCCTCCCCCCTCCCTCCCTCCCTCTCTCCCTCCCCCCTCCCTCCCATGTTGCCTCCAGACTGCTGGAGGCTCCTCATGCACTTTTCCAGTAGCAACATTAAAAGGGATGGACTCCCTCTGCTGGGTCCAGACCCTACTGGGTCCTGACCCCCTCTGCTGGGTCCAGACCACTGGGTCCAGACCCCCTCCGCTGGGTCCAGACCCTACTGGGTCCAGACCCCCTCCGCTGGGTCCAGACCCTACTGGGTCCTGACCGTGTGGTCCAGACCGGGCCTAGAGCACATGCTGGAGCAGGTCAGTGTTTAGATCTGACTGCAGTAGCTGCTGTAGGTAGTTGTTAGTTAGTTAGTTAGTTAGTTAGTGAGTTAGTTGGGGTCCCAGCTGCTCTTGGTTTTTAGTTATTTAATGAAAGAGTTTTGCATTTTTAGTGGATGATGTAGGTTGGAGGTTGGATTTAATGTGACCTGTCACTGTCACACTGTCTCTTAACGAGGAAACTCATTAAGAAACAAGCAAACTAAAGCCTGAATCTTATTTCTAATCCTAAAATCTGCAGGTGTAGCCGAAAGTGGATTTCAGATAACATTCTTAAGTGAATTCAGCGTTCTGACTTAAGAGTGAACGACTCCACTCCCCCGGAGTTGAGGCTCATTAAGGTGTTTTAGACCTTTTTTTAAATTGCTGCCTAATTATCACAGGTCGCCTTCATTATTTTCTTAACAGAATTTGTATTTGCTGCGGAGTGTGTTCAATTGAAGTCACTGCCAAATGTTTGTCTGTATTATAATTCACGGATCTGGGAATTAAAGTTCATGATTTGGTTGAGCTGGTTTCCTCTGTCTCTAAGAGCCAATCACACGGGAGTCTCTCTCTCTCTCTCTCTCTCTCTCTCTCTCTCTCTCTGTCTGTCTCTGTCTCTGTCTCTCTCTCTGTCTCACTCTCTGTTCAATTCAAATTCAAATTACTTTATTTTTCCGTTAGGAACTTCAGATGTGGAGGAGCAGCGGGGTGTGTCCATACCCAACAGTACATACAATAAACAAAAGAAAAACACGCACACACTCGCAAACATACACCATCAGCCCTGCAGAAAATAAAAAATAAAAATCCTTTCCAGGTATTAAAACAAGAGGATACAGTTCAAGGAGGGGTTAAACCATTCAAGAGTTATGGATGCCGGGACAAAACTTGACAGGGCTCTGTTTGTCCTTACTGTGTCTCTCTCATTCTGTGTGTGTCTCTCTCTCTCTGTCTCTCTCTCTCTGTCTCTCTCTCTCTCTGTGTCACTGTGTGTGTGTGTGGTTACCTATATTCACTCACTCACACTCTCAGACTGTGTGTAAGAGAGAGATTGTGTGTGTGAGAGTGGACCAGATGTTCCCAGCAGGTCAATCATCAGCTCGTCTCCAGTGCTGCCAGTCGGACGAGGGAACGAGCAGAGGGCCAGTATGACCATTTAGAGACTGGTTAGAGACCAGTTAGACGACAGTCGACAGCAATAGTCTAGTACAAGTACTAGTAGAATTAACTAGCACTAGTAGTAGACCTCCAGTATGGCTCCCCAGCTCCCCTCGTGTCTCCTCGTGGTGGTCCTGGTCCTGGTGGGTCCTGCCAGTCCTGGACCCTCGAAAGACTTGAACCCGGGTATGACGGACCAGGACCTGTTCTGGGGCCAGGACCAGTACGACTTCTCAGTGGTCCTCCACGGCTCCGGGCAGGACTGCTTCTGGCACTTCGCCCACAAGGGAGAGACCTTCTACCTCAGCTTCCAGGTAAGGCCTTACCTAGCCCTACCTAGCCTTACCTTATCCTACCTAGCCCTAATTAGCCCTACCTAGCCTAACCTAATCCTACCTAGTCCTACCTAGCCTTACCTAATCCTACCTAGCCCAACCTTGCTTAACCTAATCCTACCTAGCCCATTCCTAGTCTTACCTAGTCTTACCTAGCCTTACCTAATCCTACCTAGCCTTACCGGCTAGTCCTAACTAGACTTACCTAGCCCTACCTAGTCTTACCTAACCCCGCCTAGCATTACCTAGTCCTACCTTATTCTATTTAGCCCTACCTAGCCTTACCTAGCCCTACCTAGCCTTAGCTAGCTCTACCTAGGTCCTCTGGGTGACTCTCCCTGTCCTCCCTCAGGTCCTCTGGGTGACGGGCGTCGGCCATGACAGCCATCTCTCGGTGACGGTGAATTCTCCCAGCAGTCTGCTCGTGTCCACTGTGGACGACGCCTCCGGTCAGGTGGACTTCAAGACGGAGGAAACGGGTGAACTAACCATCTCTTCCCTGATACCTAACTAACCATCTCTAACCTGATACCTAACTAACCATCTCTAACCTGATACCTAACCAACCATCTCTAACCTGATACCTACGTAACCATCTCTAACCTGATACCTAAGTAACCATCTCTAACCTGATACCTAACTTACCATCTCTAACCTGATACCTAACTTACCATCTCTACCCTGATACCTAACTAACCATCTCTAACCTGATACCTAACTAACCATCTCTAACCTGATACCTAAGTAACCATCTCTAACCTGATACCTAACTTACCATCTCTACCCTGATACCTAACTAACAATCTCTAACCTGATACCTAACTAACCATCTCTAACCTGATACCTAACTAACCATCTCTAACCTGATACCTAACCAACCATCTCTAACCTGATACCTACGTAACCATCTCTAACCTGATACCTAACTTACCATCTCTAACCTGATACCTAACTTACCATCTCTACCCTGATACCTAACTAACCATCTCTAACCTGATACCTAACTAACCATCTCTAACCTGATACCTAAGTAACCATCTCTAACCTGATACCTAACTTACCATCTCTACTCTGATACCTAACTAACCATCTCTAACCTGATACCTAACTTACCATCTCTAACCTGATACCTAAGTAACCATCTCTAACCTGATACCTAACTTACCATCTCTACCCTGATACCTAACTAACCATCTCTAACCTGATACCTAAGTAACCATCTCTAACCTGATACCTAACTAACCATCTCTAACCTGATACCTAACTTACCATCTCTAACCTGATACCTAACTTACCATCTCTAACCTGATACCTAACTTACCATCTCTAACCTGATACCTAACTTACCATCTCTAACCTGATACCTAACTTACCATCTCTAACCTGATACCTAACTTACCATCTCTAACCTGATACCTAACTTACCATCTCTAACCTGATACCTAGCTAACCAACGTAATCCTGAGGATGTCTTCCTGTCCCCGGGTCAGGGCCAACCTCAGGGGAATCACAGGATGAGGGTTAGGGTCAGGGTTAGGGCTAACCTAAACCTCAGCCTAACCCTCACCCTCTGTCACTCAGGGGGTTAGGGTGATGGTTAGGGTGAGTGTTAGGGCTAGGGTTAGGGTGAGGGTTAGGGTGAGGGTGAGGAAGTTGTAACCCTGTCCCCGTGTCCCCAGGTTTCTACCAGATGTGTTTCAACAACTTCCACAACCGCTTCGGCTCCATGCAGATCTCCCTGAGCTTCGGGGTCTCCTACGACGGCGAGGCGCCAGGCGGGACCAAGGAGGAGCAGCAGAAGGAGGAGGAGGAGGAGGCGCGGCAAAAGCTGAACAGCACACTGGCTGTCATTGAGGTACGAGCAGAACTCAAACCCTAACCCTGGTGACTAACCCTAACCCTCCTAGTGACTTACCCTAACCATCCTAGTGACTAGCCCTTACCCTCCAATTGACTAACCCTGACCCTCCTAGTGACCGCTGACTAACCCTAACCCTCCTAGTGACTAACCCTAACCCTCCTAGTGACTAGCCCTAACCCTAACCCTTCTGTTGACTAACCCTAACCCTCCTTGTGACTAACCCTCCTAGTGACTAACCCTCCTGGTGACTAACCCTCACCCTCCTGGTGACTAACCCTCCTGGTATCTAACCCTCCTAGTGACTAACCCTCCTGGTGACTAACCCTAACCCTCCTAGTGACCAACCCTCCTGGTGACTAATCCCAATCCTCCTGGTGACTAACCCTAACCCTCCTAGTGACTAACCCTCCTAGTGACTAACCCTCCTGGTGACTAACCCTCCTAGTGACTAACCCTCCTAGTGACTAACCCTCCTGGTGACTAGCCCTAACCCTCCTGGTGACTGCTGACTATAACCCTTGTGTTGCTAGGCGACGTCGTACCGCGTGGAGAAGCACGTCTTCCACATGTTCCGCTTCTACAACTTGGGCCGCATGCGACGGAGCGCCGACTCCTTCCTGCAGCAGGCGGCCGGCCGCTACGTCACCGGCTGGTCGGCCGCGCAGAGCGTCCTCATCCTGGGGGCCGGCTACCTGCAGCTCTTCTTCCTCAAGCGACTCTTCATCAGCAAGTCGGACTCCAACCTGGAAAAAACACGCTGCTGAGACTAACCCCAGCCTAACCCTAGCCCCAGTCTAACTCCAGTCTCACCCTAACCCCAGTCTAACTCCAACACCAGTCTATCCCTAACACACTCTAGTTTCACCCTAACCACAGTCTAACCCTAACACTAGTCCAACCCTAACCCTAGTCCAACCCTAACTCTGGTCAAACCCTAACCCTAGTCCAACCCTAACCCTAGTCCAACCCTAACTCTGGACAAACACTAACCCTAGTCCAACCCTAAGCCTAGTCTAGCCCTAGTCTAACGCTAGTCTTAACCTAACCCTGGTCCAACCCTCCCTCTGTCTAGTCTCTAATCCCTTACAGCGGCACAAGTCGAACCCTACCTCTTGAAGCATCCTGATGCAGCCCAAGTCCTAGTGACTAACCCTGACTCAGTTAGAGTTTATTCCTTTATTTAATTGACATTGGGGTGTTCTGTCATCCTGACCATGGTTTGTGAATAAAGTGCGACTGGATCAACTGGTTTGGTTTGTGGTTTGTGAGGGCACTCGGAGCAGAGCTCTTTATCTCCTCTGAACCGGGCGTGGAGCCAGCCCTGAAGGGGCAGAGCTCCTAGCCCTGGAGGTCAGAGCCTCCAGTTAATCATTTCCTCTGAGCTGGAATCAGTCTCAAGGTTCCTCAAGGACCTCCTCAGATAAGCAGCCCTCCTGGTGAGCAGACAGACCAGCAGACCTCCTGGTGAGTGGACAGACCTCCTGGTGGAGCAGACAGACCTCCTGGTGGAGCAGACAGACCTCCTGGTGAGCAGACAGACCTCCTGGTGGAGCAGACAGACCTCCTGGTGAGCAGACAGACCGCCTGGTGAGCAGACAGACCAGCAGACCTCCTGGTGGAGCAGACAGACCTCCTGGGGAGCAGACAGACCAGGCTCCAGTAGACCAGGGTATTGACCAGTGGACCAGGGTCTGGACCAGTAGACCACTAGGCGTAGACCAGAAGAGGATGCGGGTCCTGCTGCTGCTGCTGCTGTCTGCTGATTGGACGCAGGCCCAGAAGTCGGAGCCAGGGCTCGGCGGGTCTGGGGGGGGGGGGTTCAGGGGAGCGGACCGCTACGACTTCGCCCTGGTGGTCCCCGCGGCCACACAGGAATGTTTCTGGCATTTTGCCCACCAGAGCGGAAACTTCTACCTGGACCACATGGTGGGTGTAACTGGGAATACTGGTAAGGTGACCTGTGTGCGTGTTTCTGTCTGTGTGACCTGTGTGTGTGTGTGTGAAGGTTCAGTGGGTGAGTGTGCGTGTGTATGTGTGTGTGTGTGTGTGTGTGTGTGTGTGTAGGTCCAGTGGGTGACCTGTGTGTGTGTGTGTGTGTGTGTGTGTGTGTGTGTGTAGGTCCAGTGGGTGACTGGGATGGCGTCTGATCACCGATTGGCTGTGAGGGTTCTGTCTCCAGACGGCTCTCTCATATCTTCCTCCTACCAGGTCATAGGTCAAATCCACTTCGAGACCCAAACCACAGGTACACTCTCTCCCTATATAGCTCTCTATATAATTCCCTTTATTGGTGGTCAGTATAGTGCATTATTCTGGTTCCCTATATAGTACACTATAATGGTGGTCAGTAAAGTGCACTATTCTGGTTCCCAATATAGTACACTATATTGGTGTTAAGTATAGTTCACTACTCTGGTTCCCTATATAGTACACTATAATGGTGGTCAGTAAAGTGCACTATTCTGGTTCCCTATATAGTACACTATATTGGTGTTAAGTATAGTTCACTACTCTGGTTCCCTCTATAGTGCACTATTGTGGTTCTCTATGTAGTTCACTATTACATGAACATTCAGGGCATTTTGCAGATTTTTTTATCCAAGGTTTTATCCATCTGTCAGAAGAAAGAGAATAAAACAAATATTGGATGGTACAGCGATATATACAGGCACTAACAATCGCTAGGATAACCGATTCCCTGCAAACAACAAACATAGCTAGGATAAGATGCTACACAATGCAAAGTACTACATTAGTACCAGGACCAAACATAAAATAAGTAGGTAAGAGTGGTGTTTTTCGGGGAGTAACGGAGGAGGGGGGTAAGGAGAGAGGCTATGCAGAGTCCAGGTGAACTCTGAACAGGTGAGTCTTGAGTCTCCTGCGGGAGCTGGTGAGCGACTCTGATGTCCTGACATCGGCAGGGAGCTCGCTCCACCATCGTGGTGCCGAAAACCGAAGAGTTGAGTAGCTGAGTGACGTCGGCGTAGTACTGATGGGAGAAACCGTGTGATGCGATTACTGAGCCTAATTATCTGTTTACTAGTATATAGGGAGAACAGAACGGGTCCCAGTATAGAGCCTTGAGGGACACCAGTGTCAAAAGTGCAGGGTTTGGACAAGGAGCCCATCCATGTGACCTGATAGGTGCGATTCGTAAGGTAAGTTTTGAACCAGGATAGTGCAGAGTCAGCAATGCCGAGTTCAATGCGAGTGGGGAGGAGGATCTGGCGGTTCACCGTGTCGAACGCTGCGAGGTCGAGGAGTAAGAGAACCGATGAGAGGGACGAGGCTCTGGCAGCACGGAGTGACTCAGTCACCGCGAGGAGAGCAGTCTCAGTGCCTTCTTGAAGCCTGACTGATGAGGGTCAAGCAGATTGTTGTGTGAGAGATAGGAGGACAGTCGATTGAAGATGGCACAATCCAGAATTTTAGAAAGGGATGAAAGAAGAGATATCGGTCCGTAGTTCTGGATGTCGGTGGTGCGAAGGGTCAATTTCTTGAGGAGCCGCTTCAATCTGGCAGTCTTGAAGGTTAAGACCTGAAGTGAAGGAAGAGTTGATGAGGGTGGTAGGATGGCAGGATGTCGCTCGAGACGGCCAGGGGAGGAGCCCTTAAGAAGGACAGCTAATGACTAGACCTTAAGAAGAACAGCTAATGACTAGACCTTAAGAAGAACAGATAATGGCTAGCCCTTAAGATTAACATATAATAGCTAGCCCTTAGGAAGAACAGCTAATGGCTAGACTTTAAGAAGAACAGCTAATTACCAGCCCTTAAGAAGGGCAGCTAATGACTAGCCCTTAAGAATAAAAGCTTATAGCTAGCCCTTAAGTGCAGATACAAGCTCAGGCAGCCTTAGCTAAAACCTACAATCAAGTCTATTTTCCACACATGGTGATTCCCATATGGTGCACTATCCTGGTTCCCTATGTCGTGCACTAATCTGGTTCCCTATGTCACACACTTATCTGATTCCCTATGTAGTGCACTATTCTGGTTCCCTATGTTGTGCACTAATCTGGTTCCTTATGTCGTGCACTAATCTGGTTCCCTATTTCGCGCACTAATCTGGTTCCCTATGTCGTGCACTATTCTGGTTCCCTATGTCGTGCACTATTCTGGTTCCCTATATATCACACTTATCTGATTCCCTATGTCGCGCACTAATCTGGTCTATATGTCGTACACTATTCTCCCTGTGTTCAGGGTTCTACCAGATGTGTTTGGGGAACCAGAACCGGCTCGGGGCGGTTCGGGTCTTCCTGAACTTCGGGGTCGTATACGGAGGTCAAGAGGTCACGGAGGTCAACGGGGTCAACAGCTCTCTGCTCAACATACAGGTAGATATACTGCTGGTAGAACTACAGTACTGACACAGTACTGCT
>NC_082390.1:10973553-11033553 GCF_031168955.1 Gadus macrocephalus
GGCTGGTCTGAGTTATGGTGCCCCCTGTCGCTGAAGCTGTACTTCACATTCTGGACCCCAGCCTAAGTGCGGATTCTATATGGGTGCCAACTTTGACAACTTGGAGGGGTTCAATGGTAGAGGTCAGAGTTTTTCTCCATTGAATCCCATTCTAAAAACATCAGTGGTCCTTTTAATTTGACCCTGGGACCTCTGTCCACCTGTGATATCAAAGCCTTCCACATAACCTGAGGTCCTTGATGTCTCTGAAGTGGACTTGGGAATAATTGAACGATAGCGACTCATTTTCACTCATCGTATTTATCTTAATATAAAACGATAGTTACGTATGTAACTACGGTTCTATGAATTCCGGATGACCGCCAGAGGCGGTGCTTTAGCACTGGATGTTCCATCTCGCGCATGCGCAGGTCGAGTAATTATACCAAAAAAGTCACCTGTGACACCTGGGTGACCCGAGAAAGTCTATATATTCCGGAGTCACCCGAGGTTCTGTTCCAACTGGATCTTCTCGCGGAATCTGAGAAGTCTGAGTGACAGAGAACTCTGGCGGTCATCCGGAATTCATAGAACCGTAGTTACATACGTAACTATCGTTCTATTTCATTCCTACTGACCGCCAGAGGCGGTGCTTTAGCACTGGATGACTAATACCAAAAAGGTCACGAAGAGTGCTCACTTCAATCAAGGGCTCGAAGCCGCCGACAGGACAGCCGTCGCCACAGGATGAGGAGCAGCGACATTAACCCTGTAGTATCGGGCAAACGTACATGATGAGGACCATGTAGCCGCGGAGCAAATGTCCTGAAGTGGAACCCCCTTCAAGGCAGCCCATGAAGTAGCCATACTCCTGGTAGAGTGGCACTTAACGGCCAAGGGCATAGGGAGCCCCTGTGCCCTATAGGCATTCAAGACCACATCCACAACCCAGTGGGAGAGTCTCTGCTTAGACAGGGCAGCCCCCTTCCTGCAGCCCCCGTAACAGACAAAGAGGTTATCTGTCTTACGTAAGCTGGTTGTCGCTTCAACGTATGCCCTAAGCGCCCGCACCGGGCACAACAGGTCTGACACTCTTTCTGCACCCCCTAGAGAGCCTGGGGGATTGAAAGCAGCCAACTCGATTGGTTGGTTTACATGATGGGGAGACAATCGTTTGGGTAGGAAGGATGGGTTCGGCCAGAGCACCACTCCTGACCCATCTGCGTGCCAGCGCAAACACGCCTGGCTTACTGACAAGGCATGGAGTTCACCGACCCGTTTTGCAGTTGCAATGGCGAGGAGAAATGCCGTCTTCATGGACAGCCGCGTCAGGTCTGCCTGACTTAGTGGCTCAAATGGGGGTAGACATAAGGACCTCAGAGCTACTTTCAGGTCCCATGATGGTGCCCTCAGGGATCGCGGCGGTTGAAGCCTCTGGGCTCCCTTCAGAAACTGCCTGATTAGGTAGTGGGACCCTACCGTCTGGTTATCCACCCTTGCGTGTGTGGCTGAGATCGCGGCCATATAAACACGCAGGGTAGACGCAGCTCTTCTGTTGTCCAACACAGACTGCAGAAAGTGTAGTATCACTACCACTGAGCAGGTCTCCGGGACTTCGCCCCGCGCCACACACCACTGTGAAAACAACTTCCACCTGTTTGCATAAAGCAACCTAGTGGAGGGTGCCCTTGAACTAAAAATAGTACGGACCACTGACTGGTCGCAAGACGTCAGCAGTGGATCCTGGCTCTCAGGGGCCACACGCACAGCCGCAGGCGGCCAGGATTCGTGTGCCATATGCGTCCGCCTACCTGAGACAGAAGGTCCTGTCTCTCTGGGAGGCACCAAGGCTCTCCGTTGAGGAGTTTCAGTAATGGTGGGAACCATGGCCTTCCTGGCCAATGTGGAGCCACCAGAAGTAGGCTGTGACAGCCACGCTGGACCCTGTCCAGCGTTGCCAGTAAAAGCGGAATTGGGGGAAATGCATAAAGCAGGCTGTCTGGCCAAGCATGAGCCAGAGCGTCCTGCCCTAGGGGACTGGTCCTCTCCGTCAAGGAGAACCAAAGGGGACAGTGGGTGGTCTCTTCGGAAGCAAAGAGATCCGCCACTGCCCTGCCATACCTGTCCCAAATCATCCCCACCACCTCCGGATGGAGTCTCCACTCTCCGGGGGGTGGCCCTTGGCGAGAGAGAAGGTCTGCCGCTGTGTTCCGGACACCTGGAACATGGACAGCCCTCAGGCTTAGAAAATGGGGGAACGCCCACGGAAGGAGCCTTTGCGTGACCCGCAGGCTCTGCCTCGATCTGGTGCCCCCCTGATGGTTGACGTGGTAGACTGTGGAGGTGTTGTCTGTCCGGACAAGAACATGTCGGCCCCTCAGAACTGGAAGGAAGTGCCTGAGAGCTAAGAACACCGCAAGGAGTTCCAGCACATTTATATGCTCCAGTCTCTGCTGGGCATCCCACTGGCCTCTGACAGTCCTGCACTGCCATACTGCACCCCAGCCGGAAAGGGAGGCGTCCGTCTCCACAACCTCCCGCCGGGAAGCTATCCTCCCTAAGGGCGACCCCGCAATCAGGTATGCCCTCTCTCTCCAGGGTCTGAGGGCCCGAAGGCACCGCCCAGACACCCTGACCATCTTGTGTCTCTGCCACTTGGGGTCCAAGTGGAGACCATTCACCCAGATCTGAAGGGGACGCAATTCCAGAAGGCCTAGTGGGACCACCATGGATGCTGAGGTCAGCATACCTATCAGTCGAAGGAAGAGGCTGTATTCCAGCAACTTCCCCCGCCTGAAGCGCTGTAGCAGCTGCAGAATGGTAGCTACGCGCTTTGGAGAGAGGCAGGCTCGCATGGCCACCGAGTCGAGCACCAGCCCCAGATAGCTCACAACCCGACATGGTGTAAGGTTGCTCTTGGTAAAGTTGACCATAAGGCCAAGCCGGTCCACATGGCTGAGGAGCATGGCTGTGTCCCTGACCGCCTGCTCCCGAGTTGGGGAAATGACCAACCAGTCGTCCAGGTATGGCAGTATCGCCATACCTGTGGCCTGTAATGGTGACAGGGCTGCTGCTACACACGTGTAAATATACGCGGGGCCAGAGACAGCCCGAACGGAAGAACCCTGAACTGGTAAACCTTGCCCAGAAAAGCAAAGCGGAGGAACCGCCTGTGACGTTGGGTAATAGGGACGTGAAAGTAAGCGTCTTTCAGGTCTATTGATACGAACCAGTCCCCCTGAGCGATAGCCTGGAGGACGTCCGCAACACGCAGCATGTGGAAGGGAAGAACCTTGAGGAACTGATTCAGCCCTCTCAAGTCCAGAATGGGGCGAAACCCGCCATCCTTCTTCGGTACCAGAAAGTAGGTTGAGTAGAACCCATCGAGCTGTTCTTGTGGTTCTACTACTTCGATAGCACCCTTCCCAAGGAGGGTGGCTACTTCCTGTCTCAGGACCAGGGATCTGTCGGGATTGGTGACCACGGTAACCTTGATCCCGCTGAAAGTTGGGGGCCGGCGTCGGAATTGTAGTGTGTACCCGTTGGATAGCGTGGACACTATCCAAGGGTCTGTGGTCTGCTCTTGCCAGTAGCTCAAGTGCCGCTGAGAAAAGCGTCCGACGACCGGCCCTTGGACTTCAGTACCTACCCCCCCTGCCCCTAGGGGCCCTGGGGGGGCGGCGGCTGGGCGCCGAACCTCTTGGCGCCTGAAATGCCACCCGTGGCGCAGAGCTACGGCGCTGGCCAGCCCGTGCTGAGAAGTGCTGGCCCCTCGATTGTCCACCTGAACGTGGTTGAGAGCTATAGGCATGGGGTACCGCAGAGGCCCCCGGCCTAGAATGAAGCAGAGGTGCACGCCGTAAGCTAGCAAACTGCTGGCTAGCCTGGCCAACCTGTACACTTCGCTCCAGGGCCTGAAGAGCAGCTGGCCCAAATGTCTGGCCTGGGACCACTGGAAGAGAACGGAGGGTCCGTCAACACACCTCCGAAAGTGGTGACTGCGCCAGCCAAACCTGGCGGCGCGCCAACGTAACAGTTGACATTAACCTGCCTAGCTCCCTAGTCATGTAAGCAAAAGTTTGCAGTGAAGCATCACTGAGGGTCTGTGCTGAAGGATCAGCACCTGACCCACGTATAGTCTGAGACAGCGCCAGAACGATGTGAGAGAGCGAATTCCCAAGACGTCCCACACGGGCAGCAATGTTGTAACTCCTGGTAAGGAGGTCATCTGTAATCCGGCACTGGGGCCGAGGGCAGCGCGCATCGGTTCTCAGAGCCTCGTCCGGGGAGACAACCAGGGACGCTATAGCAGGCTCAATCGGAGCCAACCGGTCCAAGCCATAAGAATCAGCATTGGCCATAGTTGCCAGGCCTCTGCTATCACTAGAGTGATGGGAGAGAGCCCTTGAATCTGGCCAGCATCTATGAAGCTCTGCGATGTACGGCTCAGAGGGGGGCAAAGAGAAAACGGAAGGTTGAGCGGCCTGTGGAAAAAAGGCGTTCACAGGTGCAGATGAAACAAGAGCTTCATCCAACCCCAGTCTTGCCAGGGCCATTCGCACGGCTGGTCTAACAGTGTCGCAGCCGGACACTGACCCTCTAGCCGAGCCGCCCAGAGACCCTTGAGAGAACGCCTGAGAGGCAAGGGACGCTTGCTCCTCCTCCTCTGCAAAGAGGCTACAGGACGCAGCTGTAGACAGCATGTCATCCTCTGTATAAGTGGGTTGCGCAGCCGCAGGGGCCGCGGCTGGTACACCCTGAGCTGGCTGGAGGTTCTGTAGGAGGGCTTTAATCTGAGCAACCTCATCCGAGAGCTTATTCACTTGGTTCGCCAAGTTTTCGACCTTACGGGACTTCCCGGGGGGTCCCCCAGCTGCCGAGGCACGGCGCCTGGTGCCACTAGGACCAAGACCCGAAGGGGGCAACCCTGGTCTGCCCTCCACCTCAGCCAACCTAGCTAGCCTCAGTGCATGAGGCATGAAACTACAGTTCATGCACGGGTTATCTGACACTGCTTCCCTGAGGTGTTCAACCCCGAGACACGCAGGGCACTGGTCATGGCCATCCTCCGCCTGCAGGGAGGCCATGCAGGTGACACAACTATGGGCGCTTAGCATGTCGGCAAATTAATTGCAAGCAAATTAATCAGTAGGCTAGGCAATCGAGCTCTAGGCGAGAGCACCCGAGCAACGACGCGACACCCCGACAATAACAGTGACGGCAAGCTACAGGCGAGAGCACCCGAGCGACGCGACACCCCGACAATAACAGTGACGGCAAGCCTTGGAAACCCAAGCAGCCCACTGGAGAGCAAATTAATACAGGCTAGGCAATCGAGTTCTAGGCGAGAGCACCCAAGCAACGACGCGACAGCCCGATAATAACAGTGACGGCGAGCTACAGGCGAGAGCACCCGAGCGACGCGACACTTGACTCCGACAATAACAGTGACGGCGAGCCTTGGAAACCCAAGCAGCCCACTGGAGAGCAAATTAATACAGGCTAGGCAATCGAGTTCTAGGCGAGAGCACCCAAGCAACGACGCGACAGCCCGATAATAACAGTGACGGCGAGCTACAGGCGAGAGCACCCGAGCGACGCGACACTTGACTCCGACAATAACAGTGACGGCGAGCCTTGGAAACCCAAGCAGCCCACTGGAGAGCAAATTAATACAGGCTAGGCAATCGAGTTCTAGGCGAGAGCACCCGAGCAACGACGCGACACCCCGGCAACAACACAGTGACGGCGAGCGTTGGTAATCCAAGCAGCCCACCGGAGAGCAATCAGCGCAGGCTAGGCAATCAAGCTACAGGCGAGAGCACCCGAGCAATAATGCGCCCGACAATAGAGTGACGGCGCCAGGAAAATACAGTGACGGCTTTTGGAAACCCAAGCCACTCACTGGCGATTAATCAAAGAGCGCAACTGGCTAAATAAATACAGTGACGGCGGCTTGGACCCCAAGCCGCGCACTGGCGCATACAAATGAGCAACCGGGCTTAGGCGAACGCACCCGAGAAACGGTGCGAGACCGAAAGAATAACACAGCGACTGAAAAACCAGCCGCCAATTAATGCTCTGAGCAAATTAAAGCAAAGGGTAGAAAGGTGAAATCAGCTGCCGCGCTAGCCGACGGATAGTCGACTACGCGTAGCCTACACACTTTACTCACCCCTGCCGAAATCAAACTAATTGCAAGTCGCAGCCCTTGGTGGACGAAGTTAAATCGAGGCACCAACCCTTGGGTTACAAGGCTACTTGCGACAAGCTAATATGGTATCTCTTACAACAAACAATGTTTGTGTGTCCTGCTAGTACGCTACCGCGAGAAAATAGAAGGAACAGAACCTCGGGTGACTCCGGAATATATAGACTTTCTCGGGTCACCCAGGTGTCACAGGTGACTTTTTTGGTATAATTACTCGACCTGCGCATGCGCGAGATGGAACATCCAGTGCTAAAGCACCGCCTCTGGCGGTCAGTAGGAATGAAATAGAACAGGGCATGACTCTCATCACTAAAGGTTTGAGTTATAGCTCCCACTGTGGTCACAGCCGTCGAGGTTTGAGTTATAGCGCCCCCTGTAGTCACAGCTGTGGAGGTTTGAGTTATAGCGCCCCCCTGTGGACCCTTTCCATATAAAAAAACAATATTCTAATTCTGAATGATGAGTGAATGACCTCTGACTCAGGTTTACATGATGGAGACCATCGAGCCCATCCTGAGCCTGGCCACCTCCATCTACCATCTGGTGGGGGAGGTCCAGGCCAACAGGAAGCGCTGTGAGCGCGTGGCCGAGCGCGTCCGGGAGCTGGCGGGGCTGGTGACCGCCTTGGGGGGCGGGGCTTCCACTGCTGACTCCAATGTGAAGGCGGGGCTGGAGAAGCTAATGTTGACGCTCCGGTTGGCTGAGGACCTGATCAGGAAGTATGCCGACGCCCGCCTCCTGAAGCGGCTGGCACGGGCGTATCACCTGGGGGAGGACTTTGCCGATGTCAACGACCGGCTCAACGACGCCTACCAGGTACTGTATACATACGGTATTGTACTGTCCAACCTACATGCTCCCTAATGACATGTCTCTGTACTCTCTAACCCAACCTGCTCCCTAATGACCTGTCTATGTACTCTCTAACCCAACCTGCTCCCTAATGACCTGTCTCTGTACAGTCCAACCCCAACCTGCACCCTAAGGACCTGTCTCTGTACAGTCTAACCCTCCCTCTCTCTACTGTCTAACCCTCCCTCTCTCTACTGTCTAACCCTCCCTCTCCTCCCCAGGTGCTGTCTCTGTGCTGTCTAACCCTCCCTCTCTCTACTGTCTAACCCTCCCTCTCCTCCCCAGGTGCTGTCTCTGTACTGTCTAACCCTCCCTCTCTCTACTGTCTAACCCTCCCTGTCCTCCCCAGGTGCTGTCTCTGTGCTGTCTAACCCTCCCTCTCTCTACTGTCTAACCCTCCCTCTCCTCCCCAGGTGCTGTCTCTGTACTGTCTAACCCTCCCTCTCTCTACTGTCTAACCCTCCCTCTCTCTACTGTCTAACCCTCCCTCTCCTCCCCAGGTGCTGTCTCTGTACTGTCTAACCCTCCCTCTCTCTACTGTCTAACCCTCCCTCTCTCTACTGTCTAACCCTCCCTCTCCTCCCCAGGTGCTGTCTCTGTACTGTCTAACCCCCCCTCTCTGTACTGTCTGACCCTCCCTCTCTGTACTGTCTAACCCTCCCTGTCCTCCCCAGGTGCTGTCTCTGTACTGTCTAACCCTCCCTCTCTGTACTGTCTGACCCTCCCTCTCTGTACTGTCTAACCCTCCCTGTCCTCCCCAGGTGCTGTCTCTGTACTGTCTAACCCTCCCTCTCTGTACTGTCTGACCCTCCCTCTCTGTACTGTCTAACCCTCCCTGTCCTCCCCAGGTGCTGTCTCTGTACTGTCTAACCCTCCCTGTCCTCCCCAGGTGCTGTCTCTGTACTGTCTAACCCTCCCTGTCCTCCCCAGGTGCTGTCTCTGTACTGTCTAACCCTCCCTGTCCTCCCCAGGTGCTGTCTCTGTACTGTCTAACCCTCCCTGTCCTCCCCAGGTGCTGTCTCTGTACTGTCTAACCCTCCCTGTCCTCCCCAGGTGCTGTCTCTGTACTGTCTAACCCTCCCTGTCCTCCCCAGGTGCTGTCTCTGGCCCTCCAGGTGGAGCAGAGCCACTCCTCCCGCTCTGCCTTCGAGGAGGCCCGGCGCCGCGCTGAGGACCAGGACGACCAGCAGGACGACGCCAGCCACTTCCGGCAGAGTAAGACCCGGGCGGCACGGTAAACAGGGGGTGGGTCGCCACGGTCACCAGGCCCTCGTCCCCAGGGGGTGGGTCGCCATGGTCACCAGGCCCTCGTCCCCAGAGGGTGGGTCGCCACGGTCACCAGGCCCTCGTCACCACGGGATGGGTCGCCACGGTAACCAGGTCTCTCCTCTCCTCCAGTCCTCGAGGAGACTTTGAACGCCACTCAGGAGACTGTGAACGCCACACAGGAGACTGTGAACGCCACACAGGAAGACGTCCAGAAGCTCCGGGGCACAGTAGAGACTCTGATCCAGACCGGTAAGTCCTGTCTGTCTGTCTGTCTGTCTGTCTCTGTCTGCCTGCCTGCCTGTCTGCCTGCCTGCCTGCCTGCCTGTTAGCCGGACAGCCTGTCTGTCTGTCTGTGTGTTTGTCTGTCTGTCTGTCTGTCTGTCAGCCTGCCTGCCTGCCTGTCTGTCTGTCTGTCTGTCTGTTAGCCTGACAGCTTGTCTGTCCTTCTGTTTCTCTGTCTGTCTGTCGGCCTGCCTGTCTGTCTGCCTGTTTACTGACCGCTGTCTACTGTGTGGATGCATGTGTGCGTACATGTGCGTGGTTGTGTGTGTGTGCGTACATGTGTATGGTTGTGTGTGTGTGCCTGCATGTGTCAGTCAGTAAATCCAGGATGGTGAATCAGGACATCAGGGTGATCGCAGCAGCCGAGTTGACCTATGACACCCAGCCCTTCATGACCTCGCCGACCTCTGAGGTCTACAGGGGAGAATACAACAAGTTCACCGTCGCCATCAAACGCTTCACCACTACCGCCTCCACCTCCTCGCAGTAGGGCCGCTAACTACCCATAACTAGTCACTACACACTGAATAACCCTAACGTCACTAGTCAATACACACTGACTAACCCTAGCGTAACTAGTCAGTACACGCTACAAATACTAATCAACACGAGGAAGCACATTAGAGTCAGTGCACACTATTAAATAAATACTACACCCTACACTGCACAAAATTATAATTGAATCATTTAAATATCATAATCGTTCGCTTGGTTCACACTTATTTTTCATCTCTTCGACCATGTTCTATCTGTTCTGTTTCTATGTTTCTGTTTCTATGTTTCTATTTGTCTACGTCTCTGTTTCTATGCCTCTGTGTTTCTGTGTTTCTACTTCTCTGTTTTTATGTCTCTGTCTTTGTGTGTTTCCATGTCTCTGTTTCTGTGTGTTTCCATAGCGACGTTCAGAGGGTTTTCCATAAGGAGATAGAGACCATGCGGCGCTTCGAGTCCCCCAACATCTTGCGGATGTTCGGCATCTGTGTCCAGGACGAGAACGGTAAAGACCAGAGCGTCTACCTGTAGGCTAGGGCTAGACCCTAACCCTAGACCTAGGGCTAGACCCTAACCCTAGACCTAGGGCTAGACCCTAACCCTAGACCTAGGGCTAGACCCTAACCCTAGAGCTAGGGCTAGACCCTAACCCTAGACCTAAGGCTAGACCCTAACCCTAGACCTAGGGCTAGACCCTAACCCTAGACCTAGGGCTAGACCCTAACCCTATACCTAAGGCTAGACCCTAACCCTAGACCTAGGGCTAGACCCTAACCCTAGAGCTAGGGCTAGACCCTAACCCTAGACCTAAGGCTAGACCCTAACCCTAGACCTAAGGCTAGACCCTAACCCTAGACCTAGGGCTAGACCCTAACCCTAGAGCTAGGGCTAGACCCTAACCCTAGACCTAGGGCTAGACCCTAACCCTAGAGCTAGGGCTAGACCCTAACCCTAGACCTAAGGCTAGACCCTAACCCTAGACCTAGGGCTAGACCCTAACCCTAGAGCTAGGGCTAGACCCTAACCCTAGAGCTAGGGCTAGACCCTAACCCTAGACCTAAGGCTAGACCCTAACCCTAGACCTAAGGCTAGACCCTAACCCTAGACCTAGGGCTAGACCCTAACCCTAGAGCTAGGGCTAGACCCTAACCCTAGACCTAGGGCTAGACCCTAACCCTAGAGCTAGGGCTAGACCCTAACCCTAGACCTAAGGCTAGACCCTAACCCTAGACCTAGGGCTAGACCCTAACCCTAGAGCTAGGGCTAGACCCTAACCCTAGACCTAGGGCTAGACCCTAACCCTAGACCTAGGGATAGACCCTAACCCTAGAGCTAGGGCCTTCTGAGGTAGGACTAGGAGGTAGACCCCAGCATTGGGTTTACCCAGCATGCTGTGTGTCTGCAGGGCCGTCGCCCACCTTCCTGATAGTCATGGAGTACTGTGAGAAGGGGAGTCTCCGTCAGGTCCTGGACAGCCCCCGGGCCCTGACCTGGGCCCGCCGGGCCGGCATGAGCCTGGACGCCGCCCGGGGCCTCTACCGGTCGGTATGGAGGGTTAGACAGTAGGGAGCTGGAGGGTCCGACAGTAGGGAGGTGGAGGGTTAGACAGTAGGGAGATGGAGGGTTAGACAGTAGGGAGCTGGAGGGTCCGACAGTAGGGAGGTGGAGGGTTAGACAGTAGGGAGATGGAGGATTAGACAGTAGGGAGGTGGAGGGTTAGACAGTAGGGAGGTGGAGGGTTAGACAGTAGGGAGGTGGAGGGTTAGACAGTAGGGAGGTGGAGGGTTAGACAATAGGGAGCTGGAGGGTTGGACAGTAGGGAGGTGGAGGGTTAGACAATAGGGAGCTGGAGGGTTGGACAGTAGGGAGGTGGAGGGTTAGACAATAGGGAGGTGGAGGGTTGGACAGTAGGGAGGTGGAGGGTTAGACAATAGGGAGCTGGAGGGTTGGACAGTAGGGAGCTGGAGGGTTAGACAGTAGGGAGCTGGAGGGAAAGTGGATTTTTTGTCTCTAGATAGAAGATATTTTTTTGTTTTGGCAAGTAGCCGTGCGATAAGCGGGATAATGTATAGACGCCGGTCATTATCTAAAATAAGCCCTTCAGGGGGAAGCAAGACGCTCGCCCTGGTTCGCCCTGTCGGGGCTTATTTCCTGATAATGACCGGCGTTCTATACAGTATCCCTTACATATTCCATCAGTCCCCTCTCTATGGATCCTGGACCGTCCAGCTACTGAATGATTGTGTTTCCATGGTTACGTCCCACAGCCTCCACCAGACAGAGGACAAGACCAAGGTTCACGGCTGCATCAACAGCAGCAAGTTCCTCGTCGCCGAGGGATACAGAGTGAAGGTGAGAGGGTGAGAGGGTGAAGGTGAGAAGGTGAGAGAATGAGAAGTGAAGGTGAGAAGTTGAAGGTGAGAGTGAAGGTGAGAGAGTGAGAGGGTGAAGGTGAGAGGGTGAAGGTGAAAGGGTGAGAGTGAAGGTGAGGGAGTGAGAGGGTGAAGGTGAGAGTGAAGGTGAGAGGGTGAAGGTGAAAGGGTGAGAGTGAAGGTGAGGGAGTGAGAGGGTGAAGGTGAGAGTGAAGGTGAGAGGGTGAAGCTGAAATGGTGAGAGTGAAGGTGAGAGGGTGAAGGTGAAAGGGTGAGAGTGAAGGTGAGAGGGTGAGAGGGTGAAGGTGACAGTGTGAGTGTTAGAGGGAGAAGGTGAGAGGGAGAAGGTGAGAGGTTGACCAAGTGTTGGATTTCAGCTGGGGGGTCTAGAGCTGGCAAAGACGGAGACGTCTCTGAGGAAGAGCTCCGACGGGCTGACCAGCTCACTGCGGTACTGCTCTCCCCAGCAGCTCCAGAACGTCAACTATGTCTACAACAAGAAGTGTGAGATTTACAGGTGAGACACACACAAACAAACACCCTGAAGCACCATAAACTGCTACTGCTACAGGCCTCAACACAGCAACAGTCTGTCCTCTATCACAGCTACAGTCTAACTATATCAAAGCTACAGTCTGTCCTTTATCACAGCTGCAGTCTGTCCTTTATCAATGACCTTACCAAACTCTAAATCTGTATTCTTTATTCTGTATTCTTTTGCAGCTTTGGGATTGTCTTGTGGGAAATTGCAACTCGCAAGAAACCTTTTGAAGGTAAAAGTTGATGTTCCAAAAATCTGCACCACCTCCAAGCCCCCAATATTGAAGAACAAGATATGTGATCATAAATCGAATGATCATATATCTAATCATATGACCGTATATCTAATCATATGATCATAAATCGAATCATATGATCATATATCTAATCAAATGATCATATATCTAATCATATGACCGTATATCTAATCATATGATCATAAATCGAATCATATGATCATATATCTAATCAAATGATCATATATCTAATCATATGACCGTATATCTAATCATATGATCATATATCTAATCATATGACCGTATATCTAATCATATGATCATATATCTAATCAAATGATCATATATCTAATCATATGATCATATATCTAATCATATGATCATATATCTAATCATATGACCGTATATCTAATCATATGATTGGATATCTAATCATATGATCATATATCTAATCGTATGATCATATGTCTAATCATATGATCATAAATCTAATAATATGATCGTATCTAATCATATGATCGTGTACCTAATCATATGATCTTGTATCTAATTATATGATCATAAATGTAATCATATGATCGTATATATAATCATATGATCGTATATCTAATCATATGATCATATATCTAATCATCATAATCCTCACTCTGACTCGAGGCTGATCCACTAACGGGTTCCTCTTATTTGGGAGGCTGTGTTCAGATTGTTCGACTAGTCTTGACATCTTCAACAAAGTGATAAAGGAGAAGGTTGTAGAGCGTCTGCCAGACGACTGCCCCCCAGCTCTGAGGACACTCATCGACGCCTGTCGCTCCTTCGATGACTTCAAAAGACCTTCAGCTGGAGGTGAGCAGCATACCACAGTATAGATACTATCTATACTGTGGTATAGATACCATCTATACCACAGTATAGATACCATCTATACCGTGGTATAGATACAATCTATACCACGGTATAGATACCATATATACCACAGTATAGATACAATCTATACTGCGGTATAGATACCATATATACCACAGTATAGATGCCATATCTACCATAGTATCGATACCATATATACTGTGGTATAGAAACGTGGTATACATACCATCCATACCACGGTATAGAAACTTTGGTATAGATGGTATCTTTACCATGGTTTCTCTATACCACGACCCACCCACGTTGAAGAGGTACTTTCTAGATGGAAATACGACGTGCCTGGAACCAAACCAAGTCATGCTACGCTAAGTCGTGGCCAGTTGAGCTGATACTGTCGGTGGAAAAGGGGAAATAGTACCACAGTACCACCACAGTACCACCACAATAAAACCATAGTACCACAATAGTACAACCATAGTACCCCAGTAACACCATAGTAACACAGTACCACCATAGTACCAGAGTACCACCACAGTAGCACAATAGTACCTACATACTGCCAGTATCATACATACTACTGGTTAAAGGGTGACTCTGTACTTACAGATCTGTTTTCTGTCTCTAGTGGTGGTCGATAAACTGCGCAGAGTTGTGGACGAGCTGGAAGAGGAGTGAGACAAGTTAACGTCTGGGAGAAGAGTGAGACAAGTTAACATCTGGAAGGGGAGAGAGACTTGTTAACGTCTGGAAGAGGAGTGAGACATGTTAACGTCTGGGAGAAGAGTTTGACGAGTCTAACCCTGATCTCCAACGCTTCGGCGTAACAATGTTGCACACTCGGGAATGTTGGTTGTGGTTTGATGATGATGGTGTTTGATGATGATGGTGGTGATGAAGGGGTGTATTTGAGGATGATGGGGTTTGATGATGAGGTTGTTTGATGATGAGGTTGTGTGGTGATGATGGTGTTTATTGGTGTTTCAGGATGAGGGTGTTTGGTGACGGTGGTGTTTGAAGATGAGGTTTTTTTTTTATGATGAAGATGTTAGTACCTTAATAATGATGGTGTTCATAATAACTTCATAGCTAACCAAATTACAAATATATTTACGCCCAAAATATATCCATACAATACGGAAAGGCCAATATTTCTACTGCAGTACTACAATGATATAATATTTTTATATGATATTATTATATTGTTATTTGGTGGAACAAGTCTTAAAGCATGCTAGGCTAGTTGTGTTGCTGTCTTTATAAATAAAACATCTTTCAACCAATCGTCAGTTTGGAATGATCTTTTATTCTTTTTAATGTTGTGAATCATACAGAACACCTTCACATGCTCGCTCTCGCTCTCTCTCTCTCTGTCTGTCCTTCTCCCTATTTGTCTCTCTCTATTTCTGTCTCTCTCTCTTTGTCTCTCTGTCTTTCTCACACACACACGCACACACACCAGAAGGGGCGGGGCTTGAAACTCGGCGCGGGGAGATTCGAGCGGAACTCGCGGCTCCAGACGATGTTTGTTTACGACGAGTCCGCAGCACCGAGAAGAGTTAGCCCTCCGTATGCTGACCGGTAGCTCGAGCCCCGCACGTCTCATCCTAGGGCGGGTTCAGCCGGACTAGCCTACCGAGCTACAGCTGCTCTCCTGCAGGCAAGTCCCAACAACACAATCTTCCCCCACGGCAGAGATAACTGCTGGTCGGCAGCTAAAATGGCCTTCTCCGCCTCGGAGTCGGGTTATCTCCCCCGGCTGAGATAACCGCTGGTCGGCGGAGTATGAAGCAGATTAGCTCATAGTGCTACACAGCTAGTTGCATATAGGGGAATTATTCATTGAACCGCCTCATTATGGTGCTTTCGTTGATCTAGGTAGAGGCTAGTAACGTGGCTCTAGGTAGAGGCTAGTATCATCTAGAGAGGCTAGTAACGTAACACGGTAGAGGCTAGTGACGTGACTAGGTAGAAGCCGGTAACATCAGAGGCTGGTAACTTTACTAGGTAGAGGCCAGTAACGTGACTCTAGGTAGAGGCTAGTAACATCTAGATGCTAGTAACGTGACTAAGTAAAGGCTAGTAACGTGACTAGGTAGAGGCCAGTAACATCTTGAGGCTATCACGTGACTAGGTAGAGGCTTGTAACGTGACTTTAGGCAGAGGCTATCACGTGACTAGGTAGAGGCTTGTAACGTGACTTTAGGCAGAGGCTGGTAACTACTAGGTAGAGGCCAGTAACGTGACTCTAGGTAGAGGCTAGTAACATCTAGATGCTAGTAACGTGACTAAGTAGAGGCTAGTAACGTGACTAGGTAGAGGCCAGTAACATCTAGAGGCTAATAACGTGACTCTAGGTAGAGGCCAGTAACGTCCCTTTGACTCTAGATGGAGGCTATGGACATGGACGAGGAGCCTGTGGTCGTGGCAGTCCGAGGCCCGGACCTCGGTGGAGGCCCACGTTTCCACTTCCCTCTGTCAGACTCGGAGAGCAGCCCGGAGCTGGAGACCGGTCTGGACGAGGAAGAACCGCCTCCCATCATGAGCACCTGGGCCTTCAACCAGCGCTCTGCCCCGGGCCAGAGGGGGGAGCCACGCCCCAGAGCTGCACGGGGGCCTGCAGCCACCCAGCCCCGCCGGAGGACCAGGTGGATATGGAGAACCTTACCTTACATTCACACTACATGCGCCTGTCGACAGATCTCATTGACTTTGCATGGGGAGGTCTCGAAATGCATTGTGTGTCTGTCCGTTCTGTCGGCTCCGTGGCCTTCGTGAAAAGTTTAGAAATGTTCAACTTTACGGGCAGCGGCGGATCCGTCGGCCAATCAGATCGCTGTTATGCAAATACACTACTGTGACGCAACTTGGACTCTGTCTAATGAAATCACATTTTTGACAAGTTATCATTGCTGTGGGCAATCTCACAATTCTGTTTGACCAGTCCCTGAACACGTACAGGGGCAACACTCTCCTTGCGACCACGGGATCCATTTTGCAATAACAACAACAAGCAGGAAAAAGGCGGCTTTAAGCGGGGGGGTGATTTGATTGGCTGCAGGCTGCGTCTACAAAGACTACTCCCCCATACGTCAGACACGCCCTCGGTGATCCGTTGATGGATCTCATTGACTTTTGCATGGGGCACTCTCGAAATGCATTGCGGGACCTTCCGTTCTGGCGGCTCCGTGGCCTGTTTCAAAAAGTTGAGAAAGGTTCAACTTTTCAGGCAGCGACGGATCCGTCGGCCAATTAGAACTCCAGTGTTTTCCATACATAGACCAATGTGTGGCGCGTTACTATGGTGTTACTATGAAATATAAATATCGTTCCGTTCGTCCATCTCCGCATAGCACTCTTTCTCCCTGTCATTCTCGTTCACACACGCACACAGAGACAGGCGCGCGTATGCCAATGGTGCGCGGGTACACTACCACTTATTGGATAAACCTGCGTATCACTGATACACTGCACAAGCACTGACAGCGGATTCGTCCACGCCTCCTCTCAACACGCCTACAAAGGAAAACCCGAAGCAGCGGGATATTTGCGATTAATGTGAAATGCGGTTATAGTTGATATATATTACGGTGTTAGACCCCCAGCCCGTCTTGCAGGCAATTTGAATTTGCTCTGCAGCAGGGACTGGAGATCGGGAAGAGGCCGATCAACTTTGAAGTCTATTTTGTGCGCGACTGCTTGATACACGAGTGAGCAAACGCAAAACACCCCCCCTCGGATTTTAAAGACCCATAGAGCCCTTTAAGAGTGCTGAAACCGCCAACCAGAACTGCTGCATTGTGGCGGAGAACCCGAGATTTGATTTGGTTCTCTTTGGTGTGTGTGTGTGTAGACGGGGACTCGCTCCGCCCTCCAGAGCCTTCCTGGACTTCCTGCTGCGGGCCCCGGCCGCCAGCGAGGCCCTCCAGGGGTCCGGCAGCAGCACCGACATCAGCGGCTCTGACACCGAGGAGCAGGCCCCGGGCCCCTCGCTGGGGGCCTCTGCTGCTCTGGGGCCCCCTGCTGGGTCAACAGGTGACTCTTGTTTAACATCAGGCCTCCTGAATACCGGCATGTCCAGGTGGACTTATTCCACTAGTATTAGGTAACTAGTACTTTCATGGAGGTAACTAGTACTATCAAGGTATTAACTAATACTATCATGGAAGTAACTAGTGATATCATGGGAGTAACTAGTACTATCAAGGTAGTAACTAGTACTCTAAAGATAGA
Organism: Gadus macrocephalus; assembly: GCF_031168955.1. Lineage (NCBI taxonomy): Eukaryota > Metazoa > Chordata > Actinopteri > Gadiformes > Gadidae > Gadus > Gadus macrocephalus. The sequence goes on from NC_082390.1 coordinate 10,990,884, forward strand.
AACTACTATATGGATGTAACTAGTGCTAACATGGTAGTAACTAATAGTACTATCATGGTAGTAACTAATGCCTCTTTTCCACCGACAGTACCAGAACAGCTCCCCACAGGGACATACACACTAGGTCCTCACAGGGACATAGATAAACACTAGGTCCTCACAGGGACATAGATACACACTACAGGGTGGCCGCGGGGTATTAAAAAGTCTTAAAAAGTCGTAAATCAATTTTCATCAAAATAAGGCCTTAAAAAGTATTAAATTGTCTTAAATTCAGATTGCATTGGTCTTAAATATTTGTGTGCCATGTCAGTGCGAAAATGCGGGCAATCTTTTCTGCCAAATATTTTATTTTTCCGGTAGCCTGTGCGCTGCGTTGTCTTTGGTTAGGTCAGAGCGTAGACTACTGCGCAGCTAAAGCGTCTACATACAAGTGATTAGATAGCCTAATAGCTGGCTAGCCTGCTAACTAGCTTTCTAGTCCTGTCAGTGCTATTTCCGCCCGCTAGCAATGTATTAATTTTACCTTACAACGAACTAACAGTTTATGGAAATTAAACGGAGGTTACTTAAACATATTTATCCGGAGGTTACTTAAACATATTTATCACAGTGTGAGACAGCAAAAAAACAAAACGTTTTACATTTACGTTACGTTCTAATATGTGAACGTTAGCACATCATTCATTCAACTCCATTGGTAGCTAACGTTATGTTGCTCTGATTTTGGTAGGTGGTCTACCTGTTGCTTTGATCGCTAACTTGCCACTGTACCTCAATCCCTGGAATGCTTTGAGTAGTAAAACACGAACAATGTCCTATGTTTCCATTGTGCACTTTAATTGCAAATGTTATTTTCTTGCTGTCGTTCAAATGATCGGAACTTCTTGCATTTGTTTAGGGCTGATTCTCGTAGCCTAGATTTGAGGGGATATTAACCCCACCCCCCCGATTACGCCACTGCCAGGGCTCCTGTTTATTGGTTTATCATCTAGGGTCAGTGTTTTGTTTATTATTATTATCTTTTGATTTTGGTTGATTCAAAGGATGTCTGTCACACACACACTCACACAAGTTATATTAAGTTATATTTTGCACTTCAAAAGCACTTGAAATTGCCATTTATTTATGTAGTTATTGTATTTATTATTTTATTCGAAAGGAACAGTATTTTTTATTTATTTACTTGATTTTAGAAGCATTTGTTTATGGGACCTAAATGCTCTGAAAATAATGAATATAATTGAGGACTAATGACATTTTTGTGTTCTCTTTTCGCATTACACACATTTAGCCAATGTTCTTAAACTCAACCGGTTATTATCAGACATCAGTGTGTTTACTTGGAAAGATTACTGTATATTTCCCCTTTTGATTTGTTTTTCCATCGTAAGTTTGGTCTTAAATTTCATTAAGAAGTGGTATTAAAAAGTCTTAAAAAGTCTTAAATTTAATTTGTTTATACCTGTAGACACCCTGCACTAGGTCCTCACAGGGACATAGATACACACTAGGTCCTCACAGGGACATAGATACACACTAGGTCCTCACAGGGACATTGGCGTGGAACAACTTGGTTGGGTTCCAGGCATGTCGTGTTTCCATCTAGAATAAAGTACCTCTTCAACGTGAGCGGGTCGTCATAGCACGAATACGCTAAACTGCATTGACGTACTTATCCACACAAAACATAAACAGACGGGGCTACACACAGGAGTGTCTCCACCACTGTCACGGTCCACGCCGTGTTCTTGCGCGCTGATCCTGCCATGTTCAATAATCAATAACTATTGTTGACTGAACGCTGATGATAGTGTTTAAAGATAGTGGGTGTCGGGTTCGGACGTTGCGCTCGTCCAGTCTGTCCAATCAGTGGCCAGCAGCCTGTTTACGTCAAACCAGTATCAGAACAGCTCTCTTGGAACCTTGACGGAGGTGTATGGCGACACATTAGTGCCATAATTCACTGATGTGATAAAAGATGCATTCGGGCGTATTATATTATTCCACACGCGTAGATATTAACTGCGAGCGTGCAAATGATCTCTGCGCGCGCGCAAATTACCTCTGCGCGCGCAAAACAGCCTCTCGCGCGCGCAAATTACCTCAGCGCGCGCAAAACAGCCTCTCGCGCGTAACAGCCTCTCGCGAAAGATCTTTTTACGCTCGCTCGAATTTAATTTTGGCACTATGGGGGAGGGAACCAAGGCAGGGCGGGCTTTCCTATGATTGGCCGTTTCTGAAGCGCGATATTTGATTGACAGCCCTCCTCAGCCTTCCTCTCATTCAATTCCAATCTGAATTGTACAGTAAATGGCTGAAACGATAGTTACGTATTGTAACTCTAGATTCTATGAGTATAGGCACAGCCTTTTAAGGCTATTGCTATTGGGTTATCCCTAGGCGTGAGCTGTAGCACTGAAAAATGTGTAATCCCCGACCACCAACAGCGTGGGCCTCAATTACGTCCGCGTGCGGCGTGCCTCAACGACGTCCGCATTTCGCAGATATAGTCGGGCGCCGGCGGACGTTCTGCTCCCAATAAACAGCTTTTCTTCAGCTATTTAAAGGACAATGAGGCCGACACTTAAAAGGCTGCGCCTATACTCATAGAATCTGGAGTTACAATACGTAACTCGTTTCAGCCATTTACTGAACAATTCAGAATTGAATGAGAGGAGGGCTGAGGAGGGCTGTCAATCAAATATCGCGCTTCAGAAACGGCCAATCATAGGAAAGCCCGCCCTGCCTTGGTTCCCTCCCCCATTTTTCCAAAATTAAATTCGAGCGAGCGTAAAAACATCTTTCGCGAGAGGCTGTTACGCGCGAGAGGCTGTTTTGCGCACGCTGAGGTAATTTGCGCGCGCGAGAGGCTGTTTTGCGCGCGCAGAGGTAATTTGCGCGCGCGCAGAGATCATTTGCGCGCTCGCAGTTAATATCTACGCGTGTGGAATAATATAATACGCCCGAATGCATCTTTTATCACATTAGTGAATTATGGCACTAATGTGTCGCCATAGAGGTGAGACTAAAGAAGTACCAGATACCAGGTACAACATTTCGGTGATGGTGAACATTTAGCTGGTACTGTCGACGGAAAAGGGGCGTAATAATACTATCATGGCGGTAGTACTAGTTATAATTTAAGCCATAGCAGGCATCGCTAGCTGCACGAGCATCGCTAGCTGTTAGCTGCACTATGCCCTGAAGCTAACAGAGATGCTAACCCTGCTGTTTGTGTCCTGGTGTCCAGAACCCAGCGCCCCGACAAATGAAACTGCAGGGGGGCGTGTCCAGGTGAGGAACTGGTGGTCACACACTCTAACCCCTCTAACCTCTGGGGTACACAATGACTCCTTTCACAACTCCAGGACGTTCTCTGTACTCTCTAACCTCTACCTGTCTCTGCACTGTCTAGCCCCTACCTGCTCCTTAATGACCTGTCTCTGCACTGTCTAGCCCCTACCTGCTCCTTAATGACCTGTCTCTGTACTGTCTAACCCCTACCTGCTCCTTAATGACCTCTCTATGCTGTCTAACCCCTACCTGCTCCTTAATGACCTGTCTCTGTACTGTCTAACCCCTACCTGCTCCTTAATGACCTCTCTATGCTGTCTAACCCCTACCTGCTCCTTAATGACCTGTCTCTGTACTGTCTAACCCCTACCTGCTCCTTAATGACCTGTCTCTGTACTGTCTAACCCCTACCTGCTCCTTAATGACCTGTCTCTGTACTGTCTAATCCCTACCTGCTCCTTAATGACCTGTCTCTGTACTGTCTAATCCCTACCTGCCCCTTAATGACCTGTCTCTGTACTGTCTAATCCCTACCTGCACCTTAATGACCTGTCTCTGTACTGTCTAACCCCTACCTGCTCCTTAATGACCTGTCTCTGTACTGTCTAACCCCTACCTGCTCCTTAATGACCTGTCTCTGTACTGTCTAACCCCTACCTGCACCTTAATGACCTCTCTATGCTGTCTAACCCTAGTTAAGGTGTGGACGATGTCAAGCTCTGCTCTTGTCATCGATTTCAGCTGGGCCCCGTGGTCCCGCCTCCGGCCACTGTGACTCCGCCCTGTGTCCCGGTGGCCACACCGTCCTTCCAGCCCAGCCAATCGGAGGAGGGGGAGGGGGACACCTGCCCCATCTGCTTTGAGCTGTGGGCGACGGCGGGCGAGCACCGGCTGGCCACGCTGCGCTGCGGACATCTGTTCGGACACGCCTGCATCAAGCGCTGGCTCAAGGGCCAGGGGCAGGCCGGCAAGTGTCCTCAGGTGAGTGGCTGAGACACCTGTCAATCATCCGGTGAACAGACGGTGCTGTGACTCATTTAAATAACGATCCCTAATGAGAGCAGATTATTATACTTCTGATCATCTTGTCCTTTATGGCTTCACTGAACCTACGGGAGCGTCTTAGCAAACTGATGAAAAAGTCAGTCAGGGGGTTTTGCCGCTCATCTGCCTGCTGTTTGCATCTACCTGTAGTGTTTCTACTCTTTCGATTGAAAATGTTTGTACTGCCTGTTGGTTCGTCTGCAGTGCAACAAGAAGGCCAAGCGGTCGGACATCGTTCTGCTGTACGCCCGTAAACTCCGCGCCGTGGACAACTCGGAGCAGGAGGCCATGAAGAAGTGAGGACTGCCCTTACCCTGGTTAACCCTGACCCCCTAACTAACCCGAGCCCCCTAACTAACCCGAACTCTCGTCATGTGATGTAATCGAGAGACCCGTAGAACGCCGACCCTAGAACGTAGAACGCTCTCGTAGCTGTCGTTCTGTGCTGGTACACGATGGTTCAGTCACCTTCACGAACCAGTCTGCTGGTGTCGTGGCAATTTCTCTATCAGAGTTTGCATCTAAGGCAGATGAGATATTTAGATGCAAAAAGCACACAATACTTGTAGACAAATTGGTCGTCATATATATTTGTAATAAAAGTACGAATAAAGATACATCACTACATGCATCAACAAACAACATAACAGGCATACACTACAATAATCTGAGGCCTCAGATGGGAGTTCTCCCTGCATCTTACTTCATACTCTAAAGGTACGTTCGGAGAAAATCCACCGAGTGTTCCAAGTCGTGAGTTTTTATTCACTTGGGTTGGGTTCTGGAGGGGGTGTGTCCCCCAATAAACCAAAAGCCTTTGTTTACCAGATGGTAATCTTTACAATTGAAGCTCCCCTGGATGCCATTCAAGGGGGTTGAGGTGCAGGCAGGCCCACACATCAAAGGATTGCAAGGAAACGGAATACATCTCACAAAAGGAGAGGAAGAGGCAGGCAATAAAATGCATCACACGAAACCCAAAGGTTCACACTTTAGATGACCCACAAGGAGATTAAAAGGCAGGCAATATATGCATCACACAAAATAGTAACAAAAGTTAAGTTCATGGACAAAAAACGTAACAACATGTAGATTTTCCATCACAGTGGTCTGGAACCAGAAGGCGTGTTCTGGCTGAGCTGTCTAACCTCACAGGGTTAGGGGTTAGGGTTTGGGTGTGCTCAGATGTTGGGGTGGGCTCGGGTTAGGGTGGGCTCAGAGGTTGGGGTTAGATGCTCCTGTGTAACTCTACATGTTGTGGTGACAGGTGTCTGGCGGAGGAGCAGACTCTACGCAGGAAGGCGGAGCTGGAGTCGGCTCAGTGCCGCATGCAGCTCCAGGTGGTGACGGAGGAATGTGGAAAACTCCGGAAACAGGTCCAGGTGGGTCTCCCCAACGTCTTACTGCAGAGGAGTTGTTGGTGACCAGTGTTCAGAGCTGTTGCTGACCACGGTGTTCTGATCCTCTGTCCTCCAGGATATCCGGACGCTGATGTCTCAGGCGGGCGGAGCCTCCTGGTCCACAGGGGGTCTGTCCCAGCGGACGGAGGCTCCCCGGGGGGGCGGCCACTACACCTTCTCCAAGGGCGTGCTGGTGTCCCAGGCCGGGGGCTGCCGGGTCCTGGCCTTCTGCGGCCCCCTGGGCTGCCTGCTTGCCTCCCAGCCCTCGCCCCAGGCCACGCTGGTCCCAGGTGGCTAACCCGCCCGTCCGTCTGTGTGCCGAGCGTCCCTCTGTCCTCCTGTTGACCCCGCCTCTCGTCCTCAGGCTACGGCGTGAAGAAGATCAGCACGGTGAACATGAAGGCCAGTCAGTACATCCACATCCACAGCAAACAGATCCGCGGCCTGGCCTTCAACCGCCGGGACGACAGCCTGATGCTCTCCGCCTCCCTGGACAACACGCTGAAGATCACCAGGTCCTCACAGGAACATAGATACACACCAGGTCCTCACAGAGACGTAGATACACACCAGGTCCTCACAGGAACATAGATACACACCAGGTCCTCAGCAAAATAGATACACACCAGGTCCTCACAGGGACATAGATACACACTAGGACCTCACAGGGACATAGATACACACTAGGTCCTCACAGGGACATAGATACACACTAGGACCTCACAGGGACATAGATGCATACTAGGTCCTCACGGGGACATAGATACACACTAGGTCCTCACAGGGACATAGATACATACCCCCAGGTCCTCACAGGGACGATGATACCCCCCCCCAGGTCCTCACAGGGAGATACACACCACGTCCTCACAGGGACATAAACATACACTCTTGTCATAAACTGACCAGTCCAGGTGTTTTCTGATTGTTCTAGTTTGCTGACGAACACGGTCGTCCAAACTTACAACGCTGGGAAGCCTGTGTGGAGCTGCTGCTGGAGCCTTGACAACAGTAACTATGTTTACGCTGGACTTCTCAACGGCTCGGTTCTGGTCTACGACACCAGAGACACTAGCACCCACGTCCAGGAGCTGCTGCCGCTCGGAGCCAGGTAACACTCACTCACTCACTCACTGGCTCACTGGCTCACTCACTCACTGGCTCACTCACTCACTGGCTCACTCGCTCACTCGCTCACTGGCTCACTCGCTCACTGGCTCACTGGCTCACTCACTCACTGGCTCACTCACTCACTGGCTCACTGGCTCACTCGCTCACTGGCTCACTGGCTCACTCACTCACTGGCTCACTCACTCACTCGCTCACTGGCTCACTCGCTCACTGGCTCACTGGCTCACTCACTCACTGGCTCACTCACTCACTGGCTCACTGGCTCACTGGCTCACTGGCTCACTCACTCACTGGCTCACTGGCTCACTGGCTCACTGGCTCACTCACTCACTGGCTCACTGGCTCACTGGCTCACTGGCTCACTGGCTCACTCACTCACTGGCTCACTCACTCACTGGCTCACTCACTCACTGGCTCACTCACCCACTCGCTCACTCACCCACTCGCCCACTCACTCACCCACTCGCTCACTCACTCACCCACTCGCTCACTCACTCACCCACTCGCTCACTCACCCACTCACTCACCCACCCACTCACTGGCGGACTCACTCACTGGCTCACTGGCTCACTGTCTCCCTCCCCCCTCCCCCCAGGTCTCCGGTGCCGTCCCTGTCCTACATCCCGCGGGTGGGGTCCGGCCCCTTCCCCTGTGGTGGGCTGCTGGCCGGCTCCCTGGAGGGGGGGTACTTCTGGGAGCAGCTGGAGGGCACCAGCTACCGACCGCACCAGCTCCCCCTGGAGGCGGCCGGCTGCATCGACATCCAGGTGGAGACGGCCACCCGCCACTGCCTCGTCACCTACCGCCCAGGTACCCTCACCCTAAAACCTCACCATTAACCCTCACCTACCGCCCAGGTACCCTCACCCTAAAACCTCACCATTAACCCTCACCTACCGCCCAGGTACCCTCACCCTCACCCAAAAACCTCACCCTTAACCCTCACCTACTGCCCAGGTACCCTCACCCTTAACCCTCACCTACCCCCCCGGTACCCTCACCCTAAACTCTCACCTACCGGTAATGCGGTACAGGAGTAGTTGTGTTAATGTAGGGTTAAAGTAGCGGATGGACAGGAGTAGCGTTAAAGCATCACTATAGTAGCGGATGGATAGCAGTAGAAGTCTGGTCATGGTAACGAACCCCCTCCTTATCGGTCCTTGTGAGTGGAGAAGTGAGGAGGCTGAGGTCATATCCTCGGACATGGAGTCATGTGTGAACACAGTGAATAATGAGGTGGTGAATGTAACCTTTGACCACAGGGCGCTCCAACCCGTCTCTGCGCTGCGTGCTGATGGAGCTGACCCGTGTGCCCCAGCTGGTCCCCTCCCTGCAGGGCTCCCTCCCTGGAGGGGCCTGCTCCTGCTCACCGGTCCAGACCTTCAACGCCGGCTCCTCCTGCAAGCTGCTCACCAGGAACGCTGTGTTCCCCAGCCCAGCAGGGGGCGCCATGCTGGTCTGCGCTGGAGATGAGGCCTCCAACTCCACCATGGTGAGGACTACAACACAGGATGTAATAGGACTACAGCACAGGATGTATTAGGACTACAACACAGGATGTATTAGGACTACAACACAGGATGTATTAGGACTACAACACAGGATGTAGAGTGGAGAAAAAGGAGAAGTTCGATTTCTTTCTAGATAATGCAAATAATACATATGGAAATAATTATTTGATCAGAGTCCGGAGACAGTTGAGTCAGGAGTTTGAGGAACCATGTACTAGCCTTACTTCCTTGCCACTAGCCGTCCATCCTAGCCACTAACCGTCCATCCTAGCCGCTAACCGTCCATCCTAGCCACTAACCGTCCATGCTAGCCACTAACCGTCCATGCTAACCCCATGTGTTGCAGGTGTGGGACGCTGGGTCCGGAGCTCTGATCCAGAAGCTGCCTGCTGATCTGCCTGTGTTGGACATCTGCCCCCTGGAGGTGAACGGAGATCACTACCTCGCCTCGCTCACAGAGAAGATGCTGAAGGTTTACAAATGGGAGTGAAGGGATGATGCTCTGACCAGGATGGTTCATTGGTACAAAGGGGACATGAAGGGGGTTCAGGATCGTGACAGAGGAGACCCCCATTCATGAGCCAGGACCCTTCATCGCTGCCCTGTCATTTGTCCGTTTTGTTGCCCGGGTGATGATGTCTGCCTTGGTTCTCCTCCCTGGAGGAGAAGGATGAGGTTTGGTCCCAGGGACCAAGTTAGTTCAGATATGGACCTCACATCCCATAATTCACAGTGTTTTTGTGTGTGATATGTACATACTGCCAACTGTATTTTTCATTGAATAAATAATCTATGTTTTCACAATCCAAGTATTGTCCCTGATTAGTACAGTCATTCTGGAACATTGGGCCGCTATGTAAAGAGCCTGAAGGGCCCTATACACACTGGCACTAGGGGGCCTATACACACCACCACTACGGGCCCTACACACACCACCACTTGGGTGATGGGGGCCCTATACACACCACCACTAGGGGCCCTATACACACCATCACTAGGGGCCCTATACACACCACTACTAGGGGGAAGGGGTCCTACACACACAGCCACTTGGGGACGGTGAGGTGTGATTCATTGCCTTGAATGTGCGTCTGTTTCTCCGGGGCACTTTTAACCTGACATGCTGTACAATGAGTGTTTTCTAATCGTCGCTTGTTTCTGTTTTTGTCCCCTGCCTCCAAACTACGGATCTACATGTATTATGATCTTGCCATGCTCTGGTGCTATCTCAAATATCAAATCAATCAATTTAGCGCCTGCCATGAGTAACATGCTGATATGATAGAAATAATCAAGTCTCAATGTACGTTTCTAAATATCCATATATTGGTAGTGATTCAATGACTCATGAACCCTCACCCTAAACATTTTTTAGAGTTTTTTTATAGTATCTTTAAATTTGTAAATTTGTTTTCCATTGCTTGGACCAAAGTCTCCACTATCTGCAGCCCGACACTGGGGGATGGAACCCAAAGCCTACCTGTGACACTGGGGGGTGGAACCCAGAACCTACCTGTGACACTGGAGGATAGAACCCAGAACCTTCCTGTGACACTGGGGGGTGGAACCCAGAACCTTCCTGTGACACTGGGGGGTGGAACCCAGAACCTTCCTGTGACACTGGGGGGTGGAACCCAGAACCTTCCTGTGACGCTGCTTCCAGATCAGTTCTTAAATCCAGGGGTCCTAGGCTCTGGACTTTTTTAAATGAACAAAATAAAATCCAAATAAAATATAAAAATACGCTAGTTGACGTGTGGCAGTTAGTGTAGTTTTCTATTTCTTAGTGTAGAAATGTCCCACTAGATTAGGAGGTACATTCTACCAGCTGTAGCTCTATGCTGTAGCTCTAGCTCTATGGTGACGTCACGTCCTCTTCCTCCTCCTCAGCTCGGAGCTCTTCTGAAGATGGCGGAGTGTGTACGTGTTCCCTTTCTCCTGCTCTTCGCGTTCATCGCAGTGAATGTGTGTTTGATTCGCGGGGACAACGCGGGCTTCAAGGCCGTCGGTAAAGACGTTATCAACCCGCCGGTGAGACCGGGTGCCGTGGGGGAGGCTGACCGGAGCCCGGGAGTCGGAGCCGGCGGCCCAGTGAGACAGGGCGGCCCGGCGGAGGCTGACCGGAGCCCAGTAGTCGGGGTCGGCGGCCCGGTGAGACCAGGCGGCCCGGTGGAGGCTGACCGGAGCCCGGTAGTCGGGGCCTCGGCTCCCCGGCGGCGCTCCGCTCCCTGGAAGCTGGCCGAGGAGGCCGCCTGTCGGGACGACCTGAGCCGGCTCTGCCCCAAACACTCATGGAACAACAACCTGGCCGTGCTTGAGTGTCTCCAGGACCGCAAAGAGGTGAGGAGGACCGGTCTCCGGGTCCGGTCCTGTCATTACTAGGATATAAACAGTGACCGCTTCATCACGAGGCATTAAGTCTGGGCGACCACTAAACCAGATTTTAGAGTTGTATCACACAGTGGACAGTAAACGGTTGGTTCACTCAAGGAGTAGATATATAACGGAATCCTCGTTATGGGTCTGGCTGGTTCTCGTCTCTCTTCACTCGTCTGTAAAGGTCCAACTGGTTTTAAAGTAAGGAACTGGAGCGATCATTAGGTGGGGAAACTTTACTATAAACTTAACTATTTCTTTCCAAAGCGACTTATGGGGATCTGGTATTGGAGACGCTGAGCAGAATGAAGGGACTTCCTGATCAGGGGTTAAGGTTATCCCCGCTATAGACGATCGAACTGACACCCTATAACGACAGTGTTGAGGATGCATTCTGCAAGTGGAGGAAGGCTACTGGACGCCTTCCTTCTCCTTGGCATTACGATACTCAGAATAACTGGGAGCACCTTTGGTCAGCTGAGAGCTAAGGGTTGTACTGGTAACTACCTTTCAGTGACGTGGTGGCAGGAAGACCCTGTTATGTTCTGGGCTGTACCCTGTCATTGGGGTCAGGAGGGTTAAACGTTTAGGGGATGGTCTTAAAATGGAGGATGTGGACTTCCATGTCCACAGTTCGACCTGTAGGCATCCTTCTGGAGGAGGGAGGCGTCCTTCTAGAGGAGGGAGGCGTCCTTCTAAAGGAGGGAGGCGCCCTTCTAGAGGAGGGAGGCGTCCTTCTAGAGGAGGGAGGAGTCCTTCTGGAGGAGGGAGGAGTCCTTCTAGAGGAGGGAGGAGTCCTTCTAGAGGAGGGAGGAGTCCTTCTGGTGGAGGGAGGTGTCCTTCTAGAGGAGGGAGGTGTCCTTCTGGTGGAGGGAGGAGTCCTTCTAGAGGAGGGAGGAGTCCTTCTAGAGGAGGGCGGAGTCCTTCTAGAGGAGGGCGGAGTCCTTCTGGAGGAGGGCGGAGTCCTTCTGGTGGAGGGAGGTGTCCTTCTAGAGGAGGCAGGAGTCCTCTGGAGGAGGGAGGAGTCCTTCTAGAGGAGGGCGGAGTCCCTCTGGAGGAGGGTGGTAGGACAATTGGACTCCTCCCCCCTCTAGAGGATTCCTCCAGACCTCCTCCAAGAGGGGTCCTTGAGGCAGTGAGCCTGCCTTGTGGGCGATGGTGAGCTGTTCTCCTCTCGGCCTCATCACCAGTATTAAGGTGTTTCTAATAATAGACGTCTTGATTTATTCCACTTTTATCCCCTGTTGCCAACAATGATAAAATAGACAGAGGATCAGTTACCTTCAGCGGTCTTCTCGACTTGATCAGCCGGAGCTAAAACATTCGTCCTCATTCTTTTTTATTCTTCTGCATTGATTTGGAACGCGACAGGCACACGAGTCTCATGTTATTGATCAATCAGGATCAAGTTAGTAACAAGGCTGTGGTAGAATAACATCTGATTCACAGAACTCATTCATCAACGTTCATCATCATCCTCCAGTTCTCTTGATGCTGTGAGGTACCTGTTAGGTGCTAGGACTTACGGGAGTTGGGGTTAGGAGATAGGAACCACGAATTGGGTTGTTAGGAGCTAGGGCTAGGAGCTTGGCGTTGGGGAAAGAAACTAGGTATAGGAGCTGGGTCTATAGGCTGGGGGAGACTAGGACCTAGGACTCAACGGAAGAGGTAGAGGGGAAGGAGGCTAGGGGATACGGTCAAGGGTGTACAATGAGAAGCAAACCGCAAAAATATGTCATAGGTTTTGTATGGAAACCGTTTAGACAAAGGGACTTTAGAAGTGGTCTGATCTAACCAGTCTGACTGGTCCAACACACCCAAGCTCCTGGCTGGAGGCTGGGTCGGCTCTGCCCCAGCTCCTGGCTGGAGGCTGGGTCGGGTCTACCCCAGCTCCTGGCTGGAGGCTGGGTCGGCTCTGCCCCAGCTCCTGGCTGGAGGCTGGGTCGGCTCTGCCCCAGCTCCTGGCTGGAGGCTGGGTCGGCTCTGCCCCAGCTCCTGGCTGGAGGCTGGGTCGGGTCTACCCCAGCTCCTGGCTGGAGGCTGGGTCGGGTCTAGCTCCTGGAGGCTGTATCTCCCTGCAGGCGGTGAGGGCTGCTGGTCTTCAGACCATGGCATTATAACCGGTCGCCGCCCTGCTGCCGCCGCTCCACAACATTCCTCCTTGTGGCCGTGTGTGTTTGTGTTGGATGGAATATTCTGGGAAGGGCGAGTTAAAGATGCTCTGCTTTTCAATTGTGAAAATCACGCGTTATTTGGTCTATATGTTTGTGATTTAAGCTGTGAAGCTGTCGTGGTCATTAGTGTTCTTGTGTGCGCTAATTGAGCGACGGCTGCTAAGGAACCACCACAGGGCAATGATGGGGATAAAAAATCACCACCATCCTCCTCTCCAGATCAGGGAGTATGGTGTCTCCTCGGGCAGGATGGTGTCTCCCCGTCAGGATGGTGTCACCTCGGGCAGGGTGGTGTCTCCTCGGGCAGGATGGTGTCTCCCCGTCAGGATGGTGTCACCTCGGGCAGGGTGGTGTCTCTGAGGGCAGGGTGGTGTCTCTGAGGGCAGGATGGTGTCTCTGAGGGCAGGATGGTGTCTCTGAGGGCAGGATGGTGTCTCTGAGGACAGGGTGGTGTCTCCTCGGGCAGGGTGGTGTCTCCTCAGGCAGGATGGTGTCTCCTCAGGCAGGATGGTGTCTCTGAGGGCAGGGTGGTGTCTCTGAGGGCAGGATGGTGTCTCTGAGGGCAGGATGGTGTCTCTGAGGGCAGGATGGTGTCTCTGAGGGCAGGGTGGTGTCTCTGAGGGCAGGATGGTGTCTCTGAGGACAGGGTGGTGTCTCCTCGGGCAGGGTGGTGTCTCTGAGGGCAGGGAGGAATACACAGTGCTGTGTCGTCACACTGACTGCGCTCCTAGAGAAAATGTAGCAATAATGTAAGGGGAGACGGCCGATTCTGTCTAGCAAACAAAGTTACAATGAATCAATCGCCACAGTGAGATGGACAGTGTCTAAATAAAGCTTCTCTTTATTATTATTATCATAAGAGCTATGATGCAAATGGGGAATATTAAGCCTGCGGTGGCATCTGTACGCGCAGATTCTCTGAGTCGACTGCTGGGTTTCCTGACTGATGATTCGAATCATAGACTTTCAGCGGACAGCCCTAGAGTCAAGTATGCTAAATGTAGCCTCCAAGAAAACATAAAATTGTCCAAGAATTAAAAGGCAGACTGCAATCACAGCCTCATCATATGTTTACGAAAGCTACAGCCCAAAATGATACAGTAGTGAAAGCTAGATTTATTGTGGCTGAAGAAATCTCAAAGCTTCAAAGTGGTCTTCAAAGGGGGCATTTCTGAATCAGTGCATAATTAAGGTGTGTGAGCAGGTATACCCCAAGATACAGACTTTTTTGAATGTCAGTTTGTCAAGAAACACCATCACAGACCGAGTTAAAGAACCATCCGGCAATCTTACCCTACAGCTGGCCGAGGAGACGCAATTATCGATGTTATAACGATGGTATAACGATGTTATAATAGCACAGTACAAATGTATGTTATTGCATGTACAATACTTGGACACATGAATAAACAATAATCAAATGCAAAGACAGTAATTTAACAATATGTTAAGGAACAGTTACATTTATGTAGTCTTACTGTTACAAACGGCCCTACTGTCTAACCATTTACTGCGCCTGAATGACCTTTCTCTGTACTGTCTAACCCCTACCTTCTCCTTAATGACCTGTCTCTGTACTGTCTAACCCCTACCTTCTCCTTAATGACCTGTCTCTGTACTGTCTAACCCCTACCTTCTCCTTAATGACCTGTCTCTGTACTGTCTAACCCCTACCTGCTCCTTAATGACCTGTCTCTGTACTGTCTAACCCCTACCTGCAACTTAATGACCTGTCTCTGTACTGTCTAACCCCTACCTTCTCCTTAATGACCTGTCTCTGTACTGTCTAACCCCTACCTGCTCCTTAATGACCTGTCTCTGTACTGTCTAACCCCTACCTGCTCCTTAATGACCTGTCTCTGTACTGTCTAACCCCTACCTGCAACTTAATGACCTGTCTCTGTACTGTCTAACCCCTACCTGCTCCTTAATGACCTGTCTCTGTACTGTCTAACCCCTACCTGCTCCTTAATGACCTGTCTCTGTACTGTCTAACCCCTACCTGCACCTTAATGGCCTGCCTCTGTACTGTCTAACCCCTACCTGCTCCTTAATGACCTGTCTCTGTACTGTCTAACCCCTACCTGCTCCTTAATGACCTGTCTCTGTACTGTCTAACCCCT
This sequence comes from Gadus macrocephalus, assembly GCF_031168955.1. Taxonomy (NCBI): domain Eukaryota; kingdom Metazoa; phylum Chordata; class Actinopteri; order Gadiformes; family Gadidae; genus Gadus; species Gadus macrocephalus. Next base: position 11,005,940 of record NC_082390.1, read on the forward strand.
ACCTGCTCCTTAATGACCTGTCTCTGTACTGTCTAACCCCTACCTGCTCCTTAATGACCTGTCTCTGTACTGTCTAACCCCTACCTGCTCCTTAATGGCCTGCCTCTGTACTGTCTAACCCCTACCTGCTCCTTAATGGCCTGTCTCTGTACTGTCTAACCCCTACCTGTTCCTTAATGGCTGGTCTCCAGTCATTAAGGAGCAGGTAGGGGTTAGACAGTGACTCCAGTCCGGGGCTCCAGACCTCTTCAGTCAGAAGTAAACGGTGGCTGTAGGCTGTGGTTAATGTGGCGCTCTCTCATATCCTCCTCTGCTCCTCTAACCACCAGGAAACTGAGATCGCTGCTGACTGCAACCATGTGAGTATTTAATCTCTCAGCATGCATTCTTCTAGCTGAGACGGTATCCCAGCATGCTCTCTGCTAGCCCAGACGGTATCCCAGGATGCACTCTGCTAGGCAATATGCCAGAATGCACCCTGCTAGCCATGTGTTGCTCCATGCTAATGGCTAATATTTAAGCTGTGTATTAATCAATGCTAACAGACTTCTCTAGCAGTAGCCTGCTAGCGGTTTCTCTAGCGGTAGCCTGCTAGCTTGTCTTCATCTCATGTTATCTCCTGCAGCTGCTCTGGAACTACAAGCTGAACCTCACCACCGATCCCAAGTTCGAGTCGGTGGCCGTCGAGGTCTGCAAGACCACCATTTCAGAGGTCAGACCCCCACACGGCCATCTTCTGAATGGTTCCCCCCAAAACAGTTGGGTGGAGCATTTCATACATCAGGGCTGCACCCTCACATTGGAATAGTGAATCATGTTCTGAGTCGACTCCAATTCTCCGTAATAACTTATTATTAAATAATAATTAAGTGCATTAGAAAATCCAAGTAAAAGCGCCCTGAGCTATGGTACCCTGGCGCCCTGAGCTATGGTACCCTGGCGCCCTGAGCTATGGTACCCTAGCGTCCTGAGCTATGGTACCCTGGCGCCCTGAGCTATGGTACCCTAGCGCCCTGAGCTATGGTACCCTGGCGCCCTGAGCTATGGTACCCTAGCGTCCTGAGCTATGGTACCCTGGCGCCCTGAGCTATGGTACCCTAGCGCCCTGAGCTATGGTACCCTGGCGCCCTGAGCTATGGTACCCTAGCGCCCTGAGCTATGGTACCCTAGCGCCCTGAGCTATGGTACCCTAGCGCCCTGAGCTATGGTACCCTAGCGCCCTGAGCTATGGTACCCTAGCGCCCTGAGCTATGGTACCCTAGCGCCCTGAGCTATGGTACCCTGGCGCCCTGAGCTATGGTACCCTGGCGTCCTGAGCTATGGTACCCTGGCGCCCTGAGCTATGGTACCCTAGCGCCCTGAGCTATGGTACCCTGGCGCTCTGACGCTCCGTCGCCCGCAGATCAAGGAGTGTGCTGCAGAAGAGCGAGGGAAGGGCTACCTGGTGTCCTGTCTGGTGGATCACCGTGGAAACATCAGTGAGCACCAGTGCAAACAGTACATCACCAAGATGACCAGCATCGTGTTCAGCGACTACCACCTCATCTGCGGCTTCATGAACAAGTGTCGCGACGACATCAACAGCCTGCACTGTGGCAGCATCAACACGGGAGAGAAGGTACTGCTAAATAGTACAATGACTAGGACTAGTCATAGTACTAGTCACTATGACTAGAATGTACTGTATTGTTCTAGATTTACTGTAATATATCTGTGTGTGCACCATGCTCATCTCTCTCTCTCTCTCTCTCTCTCTGTGTCCTAGGACCTCCACTCCCAGGGCGAGGTGATCGAGTGCCTGGAGAAGGGGGTGGTGCAGGAGGCAGAGGGGGGAGTGGGGGTCGCCCCCATCAGGGAGGACTGTAAGAAGGCCATCCTCCGCGTGGCCGAGCTCTCCTCCGATGACTTCCACCTGGACCGCTACCTCTACTTCTCCTGCAGGGACGACCGCGAGCGCTTCTGTGAGAACGTGAGTCCTACTGCAGCTCCTCTCCCTCCTCCTCCTCCTCCTCCTCCCCTTTCATCTCCTTCTCCTTAAAAGACAATTCCGATATTTTTAACATTGAGCCCCCTTTCTGGTTTGTCTAAGATGAAATAGAGTGGTTAACACCGAAATTTAGATTATTGGTCCTGTCTCGAGTCGTCGTCGGTCATCTCGTAGAGCGACTTACCGGCAGGTTATGATGTATATATGTGGACATTTGGTAAGTCATTTTTTTGGAATAATAATACATTTACTCCGTGAAAAAGACGATTGAATTAAATTTTTCCTTTTTTATTGAACACACACACACACACACACACACACACACACACACACACACACACACACACACACACACACACACACACACACACACACACACACAAATAAAAAGCCGCTATTGGTGGTGTCGGGTCAGCCATCTCTTCTTCGTTTGTTACCAGACTCTGGTTGCATTGTGGGATAGCGTAGTGAGGTCCGTGGTTTACTTTGGCGGTAGTACGCATTCGGAAACGTCTTCCGTACTACAGAATGCGTACTGAGTATTCGGACGCGCTATATTTTTCACATACTACAAAATGCATACTATATAGTATGCAAGTATGAGTATTCGGATTCAGCCAAAGTGTATTTCGCTACGATACTTGATTAGGAACATCAACAAACACCACTAACCACTTCACATTTCTGAAAACAAACGTTTAGGGGTGTTTTTGAATGCCCATAGCCAGCCATTGTGAAGCAGGCAGGGGCGATTCGAAATTAGCCAAATACTCGAGGCAGGATCAATAGCCAAAATTTCGGCGTTAACCACTCTATTTCATCCTACACAAACCAGAGAGGGGGCTCAATCTTCAAAATACCGGAATTTTCCTTTAACTTCATCATCTCCTCTCTCCCTCTTCCTCCTCCAACTTGTGTGTGTGTGTGTGTGTGTTGCAGACCCCAGCTGGAGAGGGGAGGGTCTACAAGTGTCTCTTCAACCACAAGTTTGAGGAAGCGATGTCTGAGCGGGTAAGAGAGTATAAGTGTGTGTATCGTGGTAGTGTGTATTGTTGTAGTGTGTACTCGTATCAGGGCAGACTAGCAGGTGATACATCTTCATTGTGCTCACGCAGAGCCTCCAGCAATGAGTGTGTGTGTGTGTGTGTGTGTGTGTGTGTGTGTGTGTGTGTGTGTGTGTGTGTGTGTGTGTGTGTGTGTGTGTGTGTGTGTGTGTGTGTGTGTGTGTGTGTGTGTGTGTGTAGTGCCGAGAGGCCCTGACCACCCGTCAGAAGCTGATCTCTCAGGACTACAAGGTGAGCTACTCTCTGGCGCGGGCCTGCAGGGCCGACCTCAAGAAGCAGCACTGCAGCGTGGAGACGCCGCGCGCCCGCGCCCGCGAGGCCCGGCTGTCCTACCTGCTGCTCTGCCTGGAGTCCTCGGTCCACAGGGGTAGGGGACACACACACATGCACGCAGATATGCACACGCACAGAGGCAGGCACTCAGAGGCGAGCACACACACACATGAACAGAGAGAAACGCACACAGACACGCACGCACACACAGAGACAAGCACGCAAGCACACATAGACACACACGCACACGTAGGCCCGCACGCACACAGAGACAAGCACACAGACACACACTCTCTAGTTCAGCATAGTTCAGTCAGGAAGGAGGAGCGAAATGCTGGATTTTATCTAGAGATCAATAGATCGATATCTATCGATCTCTATTCATAGATTAATAGATTGATAAATCTCGATAGATTGATAGATCACAGTTTTGCTCTCCTCGCTGTAGCGTAGTTGTTCAGCGTCAAGATGAGAGAGAGACATCGTCTGATGAGGCCGAACACGGAGCACAGGGGAGGAATTCAGAGGAATACAGCTGGGTCCTGGGGCGTCCTGTGGGTACCGGCCGGTCCTTGTTTGGACCGGCCTAACCACCTTGCACTGGTGGTTAGCTGTGGACCTCTTCCAGGGCGGACGGTCAGCGGCGAGTGCCAGGGGGAGATGCTGGACTACCGCCGGATGCTGATGGAGGACTTCTCTCTGAGCCCGGAGATCGTGCTCCACTGCCGGGGGGAGATCGAGGCCCACTGCTCGGGGCTGCACAGGAAGGGGCGCACGCTGCACTGCCTGATGAAGGTGGGCCGCGGCGACCAGGCCGCCATCGACAAGCAGTGCCAGAAGGCTGTGAGTACCACGCCCATCGGCGCGCCGTGACCTAGCGTCACCTAGAGGTGGTCTAGGGTTGAACCCCGTGTGGAGACTCTGTAGATATGACCCCCCTGTCCCCGTCCGTCCCCCCCCCCCAGCTCCAGACCCTGATCCAGGAGGCGGACCCCGGGGCCGACTACCGCATCGACCGGGCCCTCAACGAGGCCTGTGAGTCCGTCATCCAGACCGCCTGCAAGCACATCCGCAACGGAGACCCCATGTAGGTCCACACACTGCTCTACACACACACTGCTCTACACACACACTGCTCTACACACACACTGCTCTACACACACACACTGCTCTACACACACACTGCTCTACACACACACTGCTCTACACACACACTGCTCCACACACACACTGCTCTACACACACACTGCTCTACACACACGCTGCTCTACACACACACTGCTCTACACACACACTGCTCTACACACACACTGCTCCACACACACACTGCTCTACACACACACTGCTCTACACACACACTGCTCCACACACACACACTGCTCCACACACACACACTGCTCTACACACACACTGCTCCACACACGCACTGCTCTACACACACACTGCTCTACACACACTGCTCTACACACACAGTGCTACACACCTTGCTCCACACACACTGCTCTACTCACTCTACATACACTGCTAGACACACTGTTCTACACACACTGTTCTACACACACTGCTCTACACACAGTGTACACACACGGCTCTCTACACTCTGTGTGTAGAGAGCTGTACACGCGGGATGACCCAATGGGTGTGCTGTCCTCAGGATCCTGTCCTGCCTCATGGAGCATCTGTACACGGACAAGATGGTGGAGGACTGTGAGAGCCGCCTGCTGGAGCTGCAGTACTTCATCGCGCGTGACTGGAAGTACGTTAGCTACCCTCTATCTCGTTAGCCCTAATCAGCCGAGTCGGTCCTGTAACTCGTTAACTGTGTGTCGTTAGGCTTGACCCCGTCCTTTATAAGAAGTGCCAGGGCGACGCCTCCCGGCTGTGCCACACCCCCGGCTGGAACGACACCAGCGAGATAATGCCCCCGGGAGCCGTGTTCTCCTGCCTCTATCGCCATGCCAACCGCTCCGTGGACCAAGGCCGGAGGGTAGGACCCTAACCCCAAGACCCCTTACCCCAGGACCCATGACCCTAACCCTTACCCTAACCCCAGGACCCTAACCCCGGGACCCTAATCCTAACCCCATGACCCCTAACCCCATGACCCCTAACCATAGCCCCAGGACCCATCAGCCTCCTCATCCGCCCTAGAGTTCCTTCTGATGTTGATCCTTCATCAATGTCACTCACATCTTTCAAACAGTTTTTACAGTTTTAAACTTGAGCTTTACTTGCTCCTCTCTCTTCATACCAAATCCCTCCCCGTGCTCCTCTCTCCTCATACCAAACCCCTCCCCGTGCTCCTCTCTCCTCATACCAAACCCCTCCCCGTGCTCCTCTCTCCTCATACCAAACCCCTCCCCCTCCTCCTCTCTCCTCATACCAAACCCCTCCCCCTCCTCCTCTTTCCTCATACCAAACCCCTCCCCGTGCTCCTCTCTCCTCATACCAAACCCCTCCCCGTGCTCCTCTCTCCTCATACCAAACCCCTCCCCCTCCTCCTCTCTCCTCATACCAAACCCCTCCCCCTCCTCCTCTTTCCTCATACCAAACCCCTCCCCGTGCTCCTCTCTCCTCATACCAAACCCCTCCCCGTGCTCCTCTCTCCTCATACCAAACCCCTCCCCGTGCTCCTCTCTCCTCATACCAAACCCCTGCTCCTCTCTCCTCATACCAAACCCCTCCTCCTCTCTCCTCATACCAAACCCCTCCCCGTGCTCCTCTCTCCTCATACCAAACCCCTCCCCACCCTCTCTCTCCTGACCTCCTGCTCCTCCTCAGCTCTCCAGGGACTGTAAGGTGGAGGTGCAGAGGATCCTCCGTCAGCGAGCGCTGGACGTGAGGCTGGACCCGGAGCTCCAGACGCGCTGCATGACCGACCTCGGCAAGTGGTGCAGCGAGAAGATCAACGCCGGACAGGTCAGAGCTCACCTCCTCCACCCTGCTTGACTCTACTGCCTGACCTCCTCCCTGACCTCTGATCTCCTCCCTGACCTCTGACCTCCTCCCTGACCCCTGACCTCTGACCTCCTCCCTGACCTCCCTCCTCTCTGACCTCCCTCCTCCCTGACCTCCTCCCTCCTCCCTGACCTTCTCCCTCCCTCCTCTCTGACCTCTGACCTCCTCCCTGACCTCCCTGACCTCCTCCCTCCCACCCCCCTGACCTCCTCCCTGACCTCTGACCTCCTCCCTGACCTCCTCCCTCCCTCCTACCTCCTCCCTCCCTCCTCCCTGACCTCCTCCCTCCCTCCTCCCTGACCTCCTCCCTGACCTCCTCCCTCCTTCCCTACCTCGCCTCTATCCATTCATTCACCCCTACATGATTGACAGGTTTGTTGGTCAAAAGGCCTGTTAGATGTGGTTTACAGGATTGATTCACGGCTGGCGTTTTAATTGACAGCTCAACTGTGGCTCTTGCAGGAGCTGGACTGTCTTCAGGACCACCTGGAGGACCTTGTGGCAGAGTGTCGAGACACAGTGGGAGACCTGACCGAGCTGGAGTCGGAGGTACAACTCTCAGACCCTTGTTCCAGCAGTCCTACTGTGTTACAGCAGAACCTCTGGTCCAGCAGTCCTACTGGGTTACAGCAGAACCTCTGGTCCATCAGCAGTCCTACTGTGTTACAGCAGAACCTCTGACCCAGCAGTCCTACTAGGTTACAGCAGAACCTCTGACCCAGCAGTCCTACTAGGTTACAGCAGAACCTCTGGTCCTGCAGTCCTACTGTGTCACAGCAGAACCTCTGGTCCAGCAGTCCTACTAAGCAGGACTTCTAGGGGGGAGAGGCTCATAGCCTGGACCAGACACCAACAGCTGCCAGGGTTTCGTATCCACAGAAGAAAGCTTATTTGCGAGTAGAGAGAGTAGATGAAGTGTTTGAATATTTTAAATTGTGTATTTTCTTCACTTAATGTTTTCTGTTGGCCAATTCTGTGCTGACAGATCCCACAGAGAAAGAAAGGACTTTAGAAATTAATCCAAAGTCTGATTGGTGGGACTACCAGTAGAGTAGATGAGAACAGGACCTCCAGCTGACGGCTGGGTACCAGTAGAGGAAACTAATTCACCAGGTCAAACTAACCAGCTGACCTTATGCTAATCTAAGACCTACTCCACGTTTTCTGCAGGACATCCAGATTGAAGCTCTGCTGATGAGGGCCTGTGAGCCGGTCATACACGCCTACTGCCACGTAGGTCTCTCTCTCTCTCTGTCTGTGTGTGTGTGTGTGTGTGTGTTTGTCTGTCTGTCCGTCTGTCTGTTTTGCCCTCTGTGTCTTACTCTTTGTGTCCGCCTGTCTGTCCGTCTGTCTCCCCAGGAGGTGGCAGATACCCAGCAGGAATCGGGGGATCTGATGGAGTGTCTGGTGCAGAACAAACACCAGAAGGAGATGAATGAGAAGTGTGCTGTGGGCGTCACTCACTTCCAGCTGGTCAGTCAGAGCGCTGCTCCTATCCAGAGGGTTAGGCTTTAGGGTTAGGGTTAGGCTTTAGAGTTAGGGTTAGGCTTTAGAGTTAGGCTTTAGGGTTAGGGTTAGGCTTTAGAGTTAGGGTTAGGCTTTAGAGTGGTGTGCAGTAGTCCCACAAGGGTTAGACTTTAATGCTGCTACACACCGGCCCAACCGTTGGCCATCTGCAACGTTTGGGTAGGACTCGGACGAGTTCGGGAAACCATCTTTTAGCTGTTAAGTGTTCAGCTGTGTTCTATTTGTTTTTTAAATGAACAAAATACAAAAAAGGTCAAATACGAATTTGAGTTGAATGTGTTCCTTTCTTCTCCAGATCCAAATCAAAGACTTTCGTTTCTCCTACAAGTTCAAGATGGCCTGCAAGGAGGATGTGCTCAAACTGTGCCCCAACATCAAGAAGAAGTAAGGCTGGAGACTAAGGAGACCTCAGAGCAACCACAGCATCCTCTAGATAAAGAACCAGAGGGCTAGCTAACCGAGGGCCAGCTAACCAGAGGGCTAGCTAACAAGATGGCCAGCTAACCAGAGGGCTAGCTAACCAGCTATGCATAACACCTTGAAACATGCAGCATCAAACTAAATCATACTCTCTCTGTCTCTGTCTCTGTCTCTGTCTCTCCTCTCTCTCTCAGGGTGGATGTGGTGCTCTGCCTCAGCACCCAAGTGAGGAACGACACCCTCCAGGATGCGAAGGAGCAGAAGGTTTCAGTCAAGTGTCGAAAGCAGCTCCGTGTGGAGGAGCTGGAGATGGTTAGTCAGGACCTTCAGCCTGTCTCTCTCTCCTGGTGGGCTCTGTCTCTCTCTCCTGGTGGTCGGTCAGAACATTCACCCTGTCTCTCTCTCCTAGTCGGAGGATATCCGGTTGGAACCAGAACTGTTCGAGTCGTGTAAACAAGACATCAACAAACTGTGTCCCAATGTTGCTTTCGGCAGTGCACAGGTGAGCCTTTCTGTTTGTGAGTCTGTCTGTCGTTACCTGTCTCACTGCCTGTCAAGAACTAGAGCAAAGGTTTTTTTGTGTGTGTGCTTGTGTGTGTGTCGATTTGAGCTCAGCTTGTGTGCGTGTGTGTGTGTGTGTGTGTGTCGAGGTGAGCTCATCTTGAATGTGTGTCGAGGTGAGCTCATCTTGAATGTGTGTCGAGGTGAGCTCAGTGTGTGTGTGTGTGTCAAGGTGAGCTCAGTGTGTGTGTGTGTCGAGGTGAGCTCAGTGTGTGTGTGTGTGTCGAGGTGAGCTCAGTGTGTGTGTGTGTGTGTGTGTCAAGGTGAGCTCAGTGTGTGTGTCGAGGTGAGCTCAGTGTGTGTGTGTCCAGGTGAGCTCAGTGTGTGTGTGTCCAGGTGAGCTCAGTGTTTGTGTGTCCAGGTGAGCTCAGTGTGTGTGTGTGTGTGTGTGTGTCCAGTTGAGCTCAGTGTGTGTGTGTGTGTGTGTGTGTCTGTTTCCAGGTGAGCTCAGTGTGTGTGTGTGTCTGTTTCCAGGTGAGCTCAGTGTGTGTCTGTTTCCAGGTGAGCTCAGTGTGTGTATGTTTCCAGGTGAGCTCAGTGTGTGTCTGTTTCCAGGTGAGCTCAGTGTGTGTCTGTTTCCAGGTGAGCTCAGTGTGTGTGTGTCTGTTTCCAGGTGAGCTCAGTGTGTGTCTGTTTCCAGGTGAGCTCAGTGTGTGTGTGTGTGTGTGTATGCAGGTGAAGGAGTGTCTGAAAGAGAAGAAGCGGCAGCTGTCTCCGAAGTGTCACCAGCGGGTCTTCAGGCTGCAGGAGGTGGAGATGATGGACCCAGAGCTGGACTACCAGCTCATGAGGGTCTGCAGGAACATGATTCGGGTAAGACACGCCCCTCGGTCACGTGACCAGGTTAAGACACGCCCCTCAGCCACATGACCCGGTCAGACTGATTGATTGTAGAGATCTGTACCAATAGTTTGAGAACAGTGCACCGAGGTTCCTCGAGAATCGTTGAGAGGTAACGGTGTGTCTTTGTGTGTGTGTGTGTGTGTGTGTGTGTGTGTGTGTGTGTGTGTGTGTGTAGCGGTACTGCACGGACTCGGAGGGGAAGAGTGTTCTTCAGTGTCTGAAGCAGAACAAGAACGCAGAGCTAATGGACCCCAAGTGTAAACAGCTGATCACCAAGAGACAGATCACCCAGAACACAGGTACTCACCCTCTCACCCAGAACACAGGTACTCACCCTCTCACCCAGAACACAGGTACTCACCCTCTCACCCAGAACACAGGTACTCACCCTCTCACCCAGAACACAGGTACTCACCCTCTCACCCAGAACACAGGTACTCACCCTCTCACCCAGAACACAGGTACTCACCCTCTCACCCAGAACACAGGTACTCACCCTCTCACCCAGAACACAGGTACTCACCCTCTCACCCAGAACACAGGTACTCACCCTCTCACCCAGAACACAGGTACTCACCCTCTCACCCAGAACACAGGTACTCACCCTCTCACCCAGAACACAGGTACTCACCCTCTCACCCAGAACACAGGTACTCACCCTCTCACCCAGAACACAGGTACTCACCCTCTCACCCAGAACACAGGTACTCACCCTCTCACCCAGAACACAGGTACTCACCCTCTCACCCAGAACACAGGTACTCACCCTCTCACCCAGAACACAGGTACTCACCCTCTCACCCAGAACACAGGTACTCACCCTCTCACCCAGAACACAGGTACTCACCCTCTCACCCAGAACACAGGTACTCACCCTCTCACCCAGAACACAGGTACTCACCCTCTCACCCAGAACACAGGTACTCACCCTCTCACCCAGAACACAGGTACTCACCCTCTCACCCAGAACACAGGTACTCACCCTCTCACCCAGAACACAGGTACTCACCCTCTCACCCAGAACACAGGTACTCACCCTCTCACCCAGAACACAGGTACTCACCCTCTCACCCAGAACACAGGTACTCACCCTCTCACCCAGAACACAGGTACTCACCCTCTCACCCAGAACACAGGTACTCACCCTCTCACCCAGAACACAGGTACTCACCCTCTCACCCAGAACACAGGTACTCACCCTCTCACCCAGAACACAGGTACTCACCCTCTCACCCAGAACACAGGTACTCACCCTCTCACCCAGAACACAGGTACTCACCCTCTCACCCAGAACACAGGTACTCACCCTCTCACCCAGAACACAGGTACTCACCCTCTCACCCAGAACACAGGTACTCACCCTCTCACCCAGAACACAGGTACTCACCCTCTCACCCAGAACACAGGTACTCACCCTCTCACCCAGAACACAGGTACTCACCCTCTCACCCAGAACACAGGTACTCACCCTCTCACCCAGAACACAGGTACTCACCCTCTCACCCAGAACACAGGTACTCACCCTCTCACCCAGAACACAGGTACTCACCCTTTCACCCAGAACACAGGTACTCACCCTCTCGTGTGTGTGTGTGTGTGTGTGTGTGTGTGTGTGTGTGTGTGTGTGTGTGTGTGTGTGTGTGTGTGTAGACTACAGGCTGAACCCGGTCCTGAAGAAGTCCTGTAAGGCGGACATCCCCAAATTCTGTCAGAGCATCCTGAAGAAAGGGGGCGGCGACAGTGAGCTGGAGGGTCAGGTGATCGCCTGCCTCAAGCTGAAGTACGCCGACCAGGTAAACACTGACTGACCAATCAGAGAGGACCTCTGTTGTCTGACTGCTACTGTATAACGCTCGCTGACTGCTGCTGTGTAGCGCTAGCTGACTGCTGCTGTGTGAATAGTGCTAACTGACTGCTACTGTGTGAATAGTGCTAGATAACTACTTCTGTAAATGGCTAGCTGACTGCTACTGTGTGAATAGTGCTAGATAACTACTTCTGTAAATGGCTAGCTGACTGCTACTGTGTGAATATCACTAGATAACTACTTGTGTAAATGGCTAGCTGACTGCTACTGTGTGAATAGTGTTAGATAACTACTTCTGTAAATGGCTAGCTGACTGCTACTGTGTGAATAGTGTTAGATAACGACTTCTGTAAATGGCTAGCTGACTGCTACTGTGTGAATAGTGCTAGATAACTACTTGTGTAAATGGCTAGCTGACTGCTACTGTGTGAATAGTGCTAGATAACTACTTGTGTAAATGGCTAGCTGACTGCTACTGTGTGAATAGTGCTAGATAACTACTTGTGTAAATGGCTAGCTGGCTGCTACTGTGTGAATAGTGCTAGATAACTACTTCTGTAAATGGCTAACTGGCTTCTACTGTGTGAATAGTGCTAGATAACTACTTCTGTAAATGGCTAACTGGCTGCTACTGTGTGAATAGTGCTAGATAACTACTTCTGTAAATGGCTAACTGGCTGCTACTGTGTGATTAGTGCTAGATAACTACTTCTGTAAATGGCTAACTGGCTTCTTCTGTGTGAATAGTGCTAGATAACTACTTGTGTAAATGGCTAGCTGGCTGCTACTGTGTGAATAGTGCTAGATAACTACTTCTGTAAATGGCTAGCTGACTGCTACTGTGTGAATAGTGTTAGATAACGACTTCTGTAAATGGCTAGCTGACTGCTACTGTGTGAATAGTGCTAGATAACTACTTCTGTAAATGGCTAGCTGACTGCTACTGTGTGAATAGTGCTAGATAACTACTTGTGTAAATGGCTAGCTGACTGCTACTGTGTGAATAGTGCTAGATAACTACTTGTGTAAATGGCTAGCTGACTGCTACTGTGTGAATAGTGCTAGATAACTACTTGTGTAAATGGCTAGCTGGCTGCTACTGTGTGAATAGTGCTAGATAACTACTTCTGTAAATGGCTAACTGGCTTCTACTGTGTGAATAGTGCTCGATAACTACTTCTGTAAATGGCTAACTGGCTTCTACTGTGTGAATAGTGCTAGATAACTACTTCTGTAAATGGCTAGCTGACTGCTACTGTGTGTGCAGCGCTTGTCTCCGGACTGTGAGGACCAGATCCGGGTGATTCTGGAGGAGTCGGCGCTGGACTACAGACTGGACCCTCAGCTGCAGATCCACTGCACCCCTGAGGTACGACATATATGAGTGTGTGTATGTGACTGTGGTGTTTATATAACGCGTGTGTTGTATACATGTGTGGTGTGTGTATATGAGTGTGTTGTGTGTATATAACGTGTGTGGTGTGTATATGAGTGTGTTGGGTGTATCATACCTGCAATCTAGTTACCATTTGGCGAAATTCACAGTTTTTAACTCAAAATCTGTCATTTACGTGAATCGTGGTGATTCGAAGAGGTTTTTTTTTAGTGGGGGGGGGACCGACCGACTGACCAACCATAGACTGTGTAATAACCAACTGTATAATGAGTGAGAAACAAGTGTGCTATCTTCACAATACAAAATCTTTGGCCAAATGACTCGCGTTCCACGACCACCAATCATAATCAAGATAAACCACAGCGTGTGTTTTTTTTCTCCATCGGCCCAGTCCTGGAGTGGAATTGCTCAGTCGTCAGTCACTCCCGAAAGAAAACAAAAAGTTTAAAATGAGACTGCGCCTGGGTTATTTTGTTTTGATAAACGTATACTTTAAAACAGCCCGTCATTAGCTGCGTTAACGTGGACACTTCTAAACCGATTAGAAGTGGAAGAACAGCTCAATCAGAATAAAAAATTATCATATATACGCCTACATCAGAACAAAATTCTGTGCGGAATAAAAGTGGTGGTGTAGTACACTATAATCGAGATGTATACACTTATTCCAATTGGTTTAGATGGATGCGGCTGCTTTTTAACTTGGAGCGATGGCATCAGCAGCTGCAGTAGTTCGCAATTGGTCCCTCTGTACTTTTATGCGCACCGAACTTGACCGCCGTCAAGGAAAGTGGATATTTTTTGCCTGATTCACGTCTTTCTTACACACGCGTGTCCGGTTGCTAACTAAAATCTGCGTCTTTTGCACACTATTTCTCTGCTGATCAACAATATGAATGTTAATTTTAAAAAGACACACCGTGTGAATATATTGTTTCGTTTTGGCAAGGGCCCGTTTAATAAGCAGTGTATAGATGATGTATAGAACGCTGCCGGTCATTATCGAAAATAATAGCCTTCAGGGCGAAGCAAGACACCTCCGCTTCGCGTCGGGGTCCGGTTCTCCCTGTCGGGGCTTATTTTCCCGGTAATGACCGGCATTCTGTACAACATTATCCCTTACATACATCATATAAGTCCAGACCAACATAACGGTTGTGCGCGAGAGACATATGAACGTACGCTTACCACTTTTGTAAATACCATATACACTGTATACAGTACATTCGGAAAATTGCCAAATTTGGTAAATGGGATTTACTGTTTACCTGTCCTAAGTGTGCATGTTTTGTATAGCGCCCCCATGTGGCAGCAGAAATAATGGCTTTAAAACTGGTTTGGTTAGTGGATAGACCTTTTCACATTTAAATTGTTCTGTTGAAACACAACTATGAGAAGGGGCACCTGCTTTTTTTTGTTTTACTTGGGTGCAAATGAGATATTAACACTGAAGGATTTTTCAGAACTTAACTAGTACACTAGAATGCGTAGTTTACATGTTAAAATAGCTAACGGTTTAGGTTGTCACCTATTTCAGCACTTGAGTTTGCAGGTATGGTGTATATAATGTGTGTTGTGTTGTGGTGTATATAACGTGTTTGTTGTGTTGTGGTGTGTATAATGTGTGTTGTGTTGTGGTGTGTATATAACGTGTGTGTTGTGTTGTGGTGTATATAATGTGTGTTGTGTTGTGGTGTATATAACGTGTTTGTTGTGTTGTGGTGTGTATAATGTGTGTTGTGTTGTGGTGTGTATAATGTGTGTTGTGTTGTGGTGTGTATAATGTGTGTTGTGTTGTGGTGTATATAACGTGTGTGTTGTGTTGTGGTGTGTATAATGTGTGTTGTGTTGTGGTGTGTATAATGTGTGTTGTGTTGTGGTGTATAGAACGTGTTTGTTGTGTTGTGGTGTGTATAATGTGTGTTGTGTTGTGGTGTGTATAATGTGTGTTGTGTTGTGGTGTATATAACGTGTGTGTTGTGTTGTGGTGTGTATAATGTGTGTTGAGTTGTGGTGTATAGAACGTGTGTGGTGTGTATAATAACGTGTGTGTTGTGTTGTGGTGTGTATAATGTGTGTTGTGTTGTGGTGTGTATATAACGTGTGTGTTGTGTTGTGGTGTGTATAATGTGTGTTGTGTTGTGGTGTATATAACGTGTTTGTTGTGTTGTGGTGTGTATAATGTGTGTTGTGTTGTGGTGTGTATAATGTGTGTTGTGTTGTGGTGTATATAACGTGTTTGTTGTGTTGTGGTGTGTATAATGTGTGTTGTGTTGTGGTGTGTATAATGTGTGTTGTGTTGTGGTGTATATAACGTGTTTGTTGTGTTGTGGTGTGTATAATGTGTGTTGTGTTGTGGTGTGTATAATGTGTGTTGTGTTGTGGTGTATATAACGTGTTTGTTGTGTTGTGGTGTAGGGCCCGACCGATATTGATTTTTGAGTGCCGATGCCGATTATTTTCAGAGAAAAATTACGATTACGATTTAATCGGCCGATTAAAAACAAAACAAAAAAAAGCCTTTAAAACATAGTTTTTGATACCTTAAATATACTTGAAACACTTTTGACGAATATGTGAATTGAGTGTTTTAGAATACATTTAGTAAAAAATGAGTAATGTAAAATAAATAACTAACTCCCAATGTGCTGCGCTCGTGAGCAGTGACTAACACGTGCGTGCTGAGCAGTATGGTCTCACCGTTAGAGTCTACAGTATAACTAAATTAACATGGCCTGGGACCTAAAGAAAAACAGGCACAACATGCTCAAATAACGCGTCTTGTGTACATTGGTGAGGTGAGCGCGCAGCTGCCTGAGCGAGCGTGCTTTCATGTTGTACGGTAAAATTCAATCTCCTCTTTTTTACTCCAGCTAAAGTTGTTAGTTAGCAAGGCGAGTAGGAGCGCAATCTGCAGGATACTAAGCGCAATAACATTTCTAAAAAAAATAAATACAAATAAATCGGTTGTAATCGGCGTCTTTTTGGCAGATGTTGATTATTTTCAAAAAGGCTATAATCGGCCGATTAAATCGGCAGGCCGATGAATCGGTCGGGCCCTATTGTGGTGTGTATAATGTGTGTTGTGTTGTGGTGTATATAACGTGTGTGTTGTGTTGTGGTATGATTATTATGTGTTGTGTGGTGGTGTATATAACGTGTGTGGTGTCTATATAAAGCGTGTGTTGTGTGTGTGTAACGTGTGTGTGTATGTAAGGTGTGTTGTGTTGTTAACGTGTGTTGTGTATATAAAGTGTGTGTTGTGTATCTTGTGTAGATCGCGCGGCTGTGCTCGGAGGAGGCCGCGGCCCAGGAGCAGACCGGTCAGGTGGAGGAATGTCTGAAGTTCAACCTCCTCAAGATCAAACCAGAAGCCTGCAAAAAAGTATGGCCAATCACAACCCTCCATACGCACCCATCAGCCAATCACAACCCTCCATACGCACCCATCAGCCAATCACAACCCTCCATACGCACCCATCAGCCAATCACAACCCTCCATACGCACCCATCAGCCAATCACAACCCTCCATACGCACCCATCAGCCAATCACAACCCTCCATACGCACCCATCAGCCAATCACAACCCTCCATACGCAACCATCAGCCAATCACAACCCTCCATACGCAACCATCAGCCAAACACAATCCCCCACACACACCAATCAGTCAATCATGGAACACCACCTGATCCACGCTTACACACTTCCTGTCTGCTACAGGAAGTGCTGAACATGCTGAAGGAGAGCAAGGCGGACATCTTTGTTGACCCGGTGCTCCACACGGCCTGCGCCCTCGACATCAAACACCAGTGTGCTGCCATCCCGCCCGGCCACGGACGACGTGAGACACCCCTCTGACGCACTCTGACCCACTCTCTCTCTGACTCACTCTCTCTGACCCACTCTCTCTCTGACTCACTCTCTCTGACTCACTCTCTCTGACCCACTCTCTCTCTGACTCACTCTCTCTGACCCACTCTCTCTCTGACCCACTCTCTCTCTGACTCACTCTCTCTGACCCACTCTCTCTCTGACTCACTCTCTCTGACCCACTCTCTCTCTGACTCACTCTCTCTGACCCACTCTCTCTCTGACTCACTCTCTCTGACCCACTCTCTCTCTGACTCACTCTTTCTGATTCACTCACTCACTGTGACTCAATCTATATTTCTCTGACTCACTTCCTTTCACACGAAAGGTTTACACTTCTGTTTGAACAAAAAGTTATATAACTAATATTTTGGCCCTGTAATCGTATGTTGGCTCCAGTAGTTGCTTGAGTCTCCAGATCACAAGTTGGCGAGGTGGGCTAAAGTCTGATGAACACCAGCAGCTTGTGTTGGCTAACTGTTTGACGGTTGGAACTCAACCGTTAGCTAGGGAGCCATCTCACCAGCTAGCCGGTACAGACGTGTTGTGATGTGTGTCTTCAGAGATGTCCTGCCTGCTGGATTCCATGCAGGACAAACGAGTCCGTTTGCAGCCAGAGTGTAAGAAGAGGCTTCAGGACCGGATCGATATGTGGGGCTACGCTGCAAAGGTAATCTAATCCTAATGATCTAACCCCAATGATCTAACCCCAATGATCTAACCCCAATGACCGCAATGATTGCACACTGTAGCTTTTATTAACGCTCCGGTTACACCTCATTTTAAAGTTGATCCTCGGGTCGCCATCGCATATAGGAGAGTGCTGCTCCCTAGTACTAGAGAATGATCTAGAGTGCTGCTCCCTGGTACTAGAGAATGATCTAGAGTGCTGCTCCCTAGTACTAGAGAATGATCTAGAGTGCTGCTCCCTGGTACTAGAGAGTGATCTAAAGTGCTGCTCCCTGGTACTAGAGAGTGATCTAGAGTGCTGCTCCCTGGTACTAGAGAATGATCTAGAGTGCTGCTCCCTGGTACTAGAGAATGATCTAGAGTGCTGCTCCCTAGTACTAGAGAGTGATCTAGAGTGCTGCTCCCTCGTACTAGAGCAGCTTCCTCGTCTATTTCCGTTGCTCTGTAACATGTGCAATGACAACAATAAAAAATCTAATCTATCTTTCTCTGGCGGTCGGACCTATGCGTTGATGTACCAGCTGTTGGGATTGAGTCTCTAATGGTGTGGATCAATCCCTTTCCTGTGATATGTGGCATGAGTGAACATCTGCAACATGACACCATGACCTCTGACCCGTCACCTTTGACCTCCAGGTGGCGCCGGCTGACGGTTTCTCGGACCTGGCCATGCAGGTGATGACTTCACCGTCCAAGAACTACCTGCTGGCGTCCATCGGGGGGGGCGTGGCCCTGCTCTTCGTCTTGGGTCTGCTCTGCGGCCGCATCACCAAGAGACTGACGCAAGAGCTGAAGGACAGGTAGAGTGGGGACACGCCCACTCTCCTCCCACTGCCACCAAGCCACACCCCCTGCCTCCAACAAGCCACGCCCCACCTGGCTGAACTCACTGAGGGGAGGGGCTCCATGTTGAAGCTGTTTATTGGAACAGTTTATGGCCGCCTCCTGGGTCTAATCCCGCTTCTTCCTGCAAGAGCCACGCCCCTTCCTTACCTCTCCTCTTTGTTTCCTGTTGTGATTGGACATTAACTCCTCCCCGCCAGGGTATTCCTCCAATCAGGTGTGTGTGTGTGTGTGTGTGTGTGTGTGTGTGTGTGTGTGTGTGTGTGTGTGTGTGTGTGTGTGTGTGTGTGTGTGTGTGTGTGTGTGTGTGTGTGTGTGTGTGTGTGTGTGTGTGTGTGTGTGTCCGTGGTATTGCATGGTCTCGAGGGCCCTGTGACATAACACCTCCTCCTGCTGTGATTGGTTGACTAACAGTCAGGGGGCGGGGCCTCGATGCTAAGGAAGCGAAGCGGCTCACTGTCGCACTCTGATGACATCAGTGACCCCTGCTGGCCTGATCTGGTACGACCGCTCTGATTGGTGCATCAAGGCTGAGCAAGCAATCAACAGCATCCATGTTTCAAGTGTTCGGTTACCATAGAGATGAGATGTGAACATTTTTGTTTAAAATGATGATACTGGAATCATTGCACATTTGTTGTTGTCTTTTTCTATCTTTGAATATATATGTGTATATATATATGTATATGTGTATTTATGCATATATATATATATATATATACATTGTGTGTGTGTTTTTGTGTGTATATATATACACATATTTATATATGTGTGTATATATACATATATTGTTTTTTCTGTCATAGCCTTATTTATTTTGTTTACTAATGGTGAAAGTCTTACAGATCTGATGTGATTGGCTGGGCTGCTCCAGAGAGAGGGATTGTGGGAGTTGGAGTCACGAATGTGAAACCAAAGCGGAGAACATTTCCTACTATTAGAAACCACTTGATTGACAAGGAGCCGCTCAACCAATCACAGGAGACCTAAACAGCTTCTGCTCTGCGCCTGTTCAAAGTCTTCTCTCTGACACACACACACACACACACACACACACACACACACACACACACACACACACACACACACACACACACACACACACACACACACACACACACACACACGTGTATGTATATATATATATATATATATTACACATACAGAAACACATTTTGTTACAGCCTTACACCGTGTGTGTGTGAGCAGATCCATCCCATAGTCTAGTTTGTCCTCGCTGGGCCCGCAGGGGTGTTGTCATGGTAACGCTGCTGGGCTGCTTTGTGTACAGATGATAAAATGTTTAATAAAATCTGCTGGTTTTTACCAAGTTGTTTTGTCTTTATTAAACTACCTACATTAGCTTTAACTACCATGATTAACCACTGAATCCCAACCCTTGTTATTATTGTCTAACCCTAACCCATACTATTGACTAACCTTAGGCCATATTGTCTTACCCATGCTATTGACTAACCCTAACCCATATTGTTTTCCAGGGCCTCTACGCCAGAGCCACGGAGAAAGAAGAGTTGCAGCACTCTGACTTTCGCTGGCGGGGTGGTCACGTGGTTCACGTAAGCCTGTATAGTTCCAAAACACGGGATAACTATGGGACTGATTGCGATATTGACTGTACAATATATTTCTTACAAAAATGAATGTAAAAATATATACACTATCGATATATTGAGCCTGGGGGTGTAGGTCCAATATCATCATCATCGCCTACTACCCCTTCTGGGGCTTAGGCCGCAAACAAGAGTTCTCCATGCACCCCGGTCCTGGGCCAACATCTCAAGCTGTCCCCAAGTGTAGCCCATTTTCTTGGCGTCTGCCTCCAAGTCTCTACGCCAGGTGTTTCGCGGCCGACCTCTCTTTCTTTTCCCTTGGGGATTCCACTTGAGGGACTGTCTTGTGGTGTTTGTGGCTGGTTTACGGAGAGTATGGCCTATCCATCTCCAACGTCGTTGGAGGATCTCTTCGTCCGCTGGCTTTTGGCTGGTACGTTCCCACAGTTCTTTGTTGCTGATGGTGTTAGGCCAGTGGATCTGGAGGATTCGTCGCAGGCAGGTATTGATGAATGACTGGATTTTGTTTGTTGTATTCACCGTAGTCCTCCATGTCTCAGCACCGTAGAGTAGGACTGACTTCACATTGCTGTTAAAGATCTTGATCTTTGTTGTGATGGTCAGGTCTTTTGTGCTCCAGATGTTTTTTAGTTGGTGCTACGCAACTCTGGCCTTGCCAATCCTGACTCTCACATCTGCATCTGTTCCACCCTGCTTGTTGACAATGCTGCCAAGGTAGGTGAACTCCTCAATCTCCTCCAGAGCTTCGCCTTCCAGCATGATGGGTGCAGTGTTGAGGTAGGTCCAATATATATTGCTTTAAAAAAGATATATACAGCCTATATATATATTGAGCCTAGGGGGAAGGTTCAATGTATCGCTTAGAGAAATAGATTTAAAAAATCTATACAGCCTATCGATAGATTGAACCATGGGGGGTAGGTTCAATATATATATATATATATATATATATATATATATATATATATATATATATATATATATATATATATATATATATATATATATATATATATATATATGTATATATATGTATATATATATATATATATATATATATAATTTATATGTATATATATATATATATATATAATTTATATGTGTATATATATATATATAATTTATATGTGTATATATATGTATGTATGTATCCTATCGGTATATTGAACC
This sequence comes from Gadus macrocephalus, assembly GCF_031168955.1. NCBI lineage: Eukaryota > Metazoa > Chordata > Actinopteri > Gadiformes > Gadidae > Gadus > Gadus macrocephalus. The sequence continues at coordinate 11,026,944 of NC_082390.1, forward strand.
TGGTAGGTTTAATATATCACTTGAAAAAAAATATTGAACATATTAGGTTATATTGAGTTCAATATCTAAAAATCGATACAGCCTATTGATATATTGAGCCTGGGGAGGGTAGGTTCAATATATCGCCTGAAAACAAACATCATGCATCAAAATAATGTATAATATACTGGTATGGTGGTATTGTCTCAACTGCCAAGTCTTTCAAAAATATACAGGTATAACTCTTACTACCGGTATATTGCCCAGCCCTAGCATGCACAACACTATATCGAAATATCAACAATTGGCAACCCCTGCCCAGAACCCCCGCAAAGCCCCTGCAAATCTATACAGACCCATTTTCCATATCCAAATATCGATAGGTTAAATAGATTTATTTAGATAAAAAAAAAAAAATGATCTATATAGGCTTACAGATATATGGAACCCGTCGGGGTAGTTTCCATATATCGCTAGAATTTTTTTTTCTTCTATGTGTTGATATATGGACCCTGGGGGGGTAGGTACCATATATTGCTTGAAAAAAAAAAAATCTATCTATAAAATCTATATATAGATATATGGAACCTACCCCCCAGTTCCATATATATATATATATATATATATATATATATATATATATATATATATATATATATATATATATATATATATATATATATATATATATATATATATATATATATATATATATATATATATATATATATATATATATAGGGGAGAGTGGGGTAAGAAATTGTGGGCCAATTTCTCATGTCTTTGTGTCTTCCAGGTAAGTAACAATAAGACAGAAGTAAAATGAAAACATCTAGCTTTATTTCATGATGTCCCCTGTCAATATAAATTATAACAATGCATCTATGACATAGGTCTGTGAAAATATGGTGTTGTTGCTCTACTTGCCCCATGCCAGGGGTAAATTGACCAATTTACTTTTCCAAATAGTCGTATTTATTTGCTGAAGCCAACTTTCAACAATATAAAACCTGTCAACATTTCGCCACTTCTGGCTGCCCTCTCCATCTCCTTTTTCTTATTTCTTGGCATGATAGCCTTTCTACAATGTTAATAATATGAAAACACCAAATCATTTGTGTAATCCTACATTAAAATGCCACTTTATACATTAGAGACTTAACTTAACTTCAGTGCATCATGGTGCGGTATGTTGAATGACTGCCACAGCTATCTGGCCTTTTTTTGTCCTTTGGCGGCCTCAGGAGTAGGCTTACCCCCAGCCACGTGGGACTCAAAAGCCCGTCCACCTTATCAAAGCATTACTTGGATTTGAACGACGCCCAAAACGGCCCTTTCCTTTTTGGCTTTTGGATTTATGGGCCGATATAAAGGGTGGAAACGCCGCTCATTGTCTGGAAATCGATAGTGTCAATAACAGGACTGACCCTCGGAGGCTCGGATCCAGAACTTATCCGAGAACGACGTGATGTATTGTGTTGTTCACAGGGTCGACAAATTTATGTGTATAGGTTTGAACAAAAAAATCCCTGTAATCCGTCTGCAAAAGCATAACCAGATTACATACAAGCGACAAGCTGTTTTTGTTGACTAAATAGTTGAATATGACAATAATATAATCAAGTAAATCATTGGTAGCATTGTTTGTCTAAAACAATAGAAAGCCTTTTGTAACCAATTCTGCGTGCATTTGGGTCCACCTCTCAACTATAATGTTTCCAGTCCCTCATTGTTGATGTTTATGAATCTTATCACCCTCTAAATCACAAGGCAGCATCGTGCAAGCCAACTTTGAGACAGGAAGACAAGTGGAGAGCTAATGGCATGCCATTAGCATGCAACAATAAAATCAGCGTCCACTCCACTCTGTGTGTGTGGTGTGTGTGTGTGTGTGTGTGTGTGTGTGTGTGTGTGTGTGATGCCCGTGTAAGAATCCCCCTGACAGTGATGCGGTTGCAGACTAAGTGACCTTCTTTGTAACTCTTCCAACTAAGTGCTTCTCAGTATTTGCAAGGCCCCGCACCGCCACACCATTCAGCTGCTTATACTGGGGCACAAAGACACACACGCAAACGCACACACACACAAGTTACTATTCTGAGTTTACAATCAAATTACACCAACAGTAGAACTGCACATCAAGAAACACACAAACACATACGCAGAGTCTTTCTTGACGCTCCGATGATGCAAGCTTTGAAGGCCTGCATTTCTCAGATGAAGAGAGAGAAGCGCGCGAATGCGAAAGCTACTCTGAATGCCTGTAGATCACTCGGCACGCCAAGGTCCTCTTCGCACTTTCCTTGCACTGTTGATTGAATCTGTGTTGTTTACACATACCTTATTTTCCATTTTGCTCCACCGAATAATGTATTCTACCCCTTGTAGTTTCAATCCTTCTGCCTTATAAACAGCCAGCTAAGTAGCCTCCTGGGGTAAGGCTCAGCGGCCTGTTTGGATCTCAATGTGTGCATGCCAGCACATTGGCTCAAAGCGTAATCATATGTAGGACATATTTACATCCAAGAGCCTTTCATCTTGTCCTAAACGAACTCCATCCATACGTAAACAGCATACACACATTGTGCTACACTGGTTCTCTTTTTAACTTATACTCCATCTGTGTTTTGAGTGACCGGATCGTAAGGAGAGAAATTTGGAGATTTATGTGCGTAGGGGTGTGTTTAAATTAACCCAACACTACCCGCCTACACTAGGACAGCAGCGTAGTCAATAATAAGCAAAGTTGATTTTCATGATAGCCCTCAGGACGCTGGCATTTATTATTCATTATTTATTTGTTATTTTTATTTGTATGGCCACCTTGTCTGCCATTTGACACAAATTGATTTTTTTATGATGCAACGAGGACTCATAAGAAATTGTTTTTCGGGTCACGAGTCTTTTGTTGATTTAATAGCATACTTTTTTTTATTTGATTTGATCAGCAATAGTGAAAAATAAACAAGTCAGGCTGATGCTGCATTAAATATCAGATATTTAATAAGCTAAGCTTAATCATGATAGTGTCAAATTATTTTCGAACATCTGACGTAAACATAACTGTGAAAGAAATCTCCCGCAAAGGACGTTTAATAAAATACGTTGTGTTCTCCTCCATAACATATCACCTTTGAGGCTGTACCGCTGACAAAGCCTGCAGACTCTGAACAGAGAGACTAACGTCACTGTAACCGTTGGCTAAGGAGAGCAATTTCCTAACAGAGTTGATCTAATTTGACCACAACTCAACGAAAAGGCTGCCCCTGTAACTTGTAAATGTTTATTAGTACATCAGTTTGACTAGAACTTTACCAAGAAGTGCCTTGATCCCGAAGAGGAAGGAACGTAAAGAGTGTGTTTTGTTTTCTTCCTCATAGTGTTTCTCAAAGGCCTTGTTTATTTTCACTCTCTTGTCAGACATAAGTGTGTGTGTGTGTGTGTGTGTGTGTGTGTGTGTGTGTGTGTGTGTGTGTGTGTGTGTGTGTGTGTGTGTGTGTGTGTGTGTGTGTGTGTGTGTGTGTGTGTGTGTGTGTGTGTGTGTGTGTGTGTGTAAACTAGTCATAACTCAAGGTGTTTTTATGCGAGTGTCAGTCTACTGTAAGTGCTTACAACACAGAGGGCATCTTTTCAATCATTCAATATTCATCCTCCAACACCAAGTGTGTGAATACAAGCTGGCAAATGTTCAACTCTTGCGTCAAATGCATAATTGTTTTTGATGTATGCCACTGTGTGTGTGTAGTCCATTTACCAAACAGTTTGATAGTGTATATTTATACATTTTTATTAATAACATTTGAACAGACACATTTTGCCTAATAGTTTCATTAGCTTTGTGTTAACAATACAATTAGTATTTCACAACCAAGAAAATATTTTCAATGACGACTCTCTCACACACGGCGTTGCATGCATTGTCCCTAAAACGATCAAAAGAAATACCTTTATTCTTCTCATTACTTTGAACAAAAATTCGTATACACTTCCATAAAATCTTGTGTACCTGTTTTACCCTTACATTATACAGGATGTGGCCAAATAACAAGAAGAAACAGAAACAAAGTAACTAGAGCAGTCAAATGAACTAGTGGTTGTGTTTGTCTGTGTGTCTGTGTACCTATGTGTGTGTCCGCGAGCGTGTGTGTGTGTGTTAGTCAAATCGATCCTGTTGATTGCAAACAGGAAATACAAATAACAACTTACAGCGCTATCCTCACTATGCATTTCCACCTCTGGTAGTGCTTCTGTCTAGAGAGCGTGGGGGTATTTTGGGTATCGTCTATAAAGTCCAGATGGTAAAGGCACACATTTTTGGATGCGGTGGCATTTGCTCAAAGCTCCATGTGCTTTAATTTCAGTTGGCTGTTGAATGGAGTCTCTTGGCTTCATTGAAGTAATTCTAATTTCCTCAGGGCATACAGTCAATATTAACCTGCTTACCAACAGGTTAACTGTAAGTTAACTTAAGATAATTGTTATGAGGTTTTATTTGATTGCGGATGTTAACATTATCTTGACCAAAATTGGTTGTTGCTAAGTGTAAGGATTTATCGTACAAACACTGACTATCACATTGAGTATAGCAAAGGGGTCTTCTCCAACCGCCGAAACAAAAGACTCCGTTTTTCACAGTTAACATAGTCGACTACGCCAGTTTTACCTCCACCACTGAAATTTCTCATCATGCATTTGGTAGAAAACCATGTCAACAGTGAAATGAAATGTATTCTGCCTTATAGTGATATATGTGCTACACCTTGAAGTGCCATTTAGTTACATGAATCAGAATGGGGAATGTCCATTTTAATTAGGTTACAAACGTTAGCATAACTACCCCCTTAAGACAAAATTCCTTCAGATACCCCAGAACATAAATCGAATAGGTTACACCGATAGCCTCACTCAATCGCCGGGTTAACATTTTGGTCCATTTTGTACATCAGAGGTAATGACTGAAGTGTTAATAGAGCTCATCAGTTTCGTCCAACATGTTAGTACTATTACTGAATAAGAAAGTTAAAAATGAATATAGTGATACTGTTTTTTATTTTGTGTGGAATGTTTTTAAGTGGTTTTTGGTTGTCATGATACAAGAGGAATATAGAGTAGGAATTGTTCAGCCCGTTGGTTCTAGTGCAGTGTGAAGCTACATTAATGATCGATTAATTAACAGTACAAGGAGACTGCTGCTGCCACAGTAGAAACCAAGCTCTACATTGTATTTTATATCATTCAGTTTAATTATCAGCAGCTATGCTGATCGTTGTTGTCATAGAGATAGTGAGCACACATTTGTTATCACGTGCTGTGTGTGTGTGTGTGTGTGTGTGTGTGTGTGTGTGTGTGTGTGTGTGTGTGTGTGTGTGTGTGTGTGTGTGTGTGTGTGTGTGTGTGTGTGTGTGTGTGTGTGTGTGTGTGTGTGTGTGTGTGTGTGTGTGTTTCAAGGTGAGGGGGGTGCCTTCAGGGAGTTGGTGGATCCTCCTTGACTCCCACCGCCGGTGGTGGCGACCCACTGGTCAGAGAAAAAGAGAGGAGAGAAGGGCAAGACAGAGAGTGTTAAAAACAAAGCCTATTACAGCCATTTATCGTGTCATTGCAATGAACAGCCTTCGACGTTGAACGCCAATACAGCCTGGATCAGGCTGTCTTGGCGTACAACATAATGGGAATATGCGAGACTGCTTCTGGAACTAAGCTGGGCTGTCGGGGGCTGATTAGACACGGGATTCAACTGTCACCTCGGCAGATCTGTAAAGTAGATCTGCTGCTAATTATAATGACATGTCCCAGAGACCACGCGACACACACATACACAAACACACCAGATAGAGAGAGGCCGTTTGAGATCAGAATCATGAGACGCATGATTCAGACCTGTTAGAGCAGGCCAGAATCGACAGGTCTATCCGTCCCCTGACATCATCAGAACGATCCCCTGTGGGCCCTGCATGTTTCTCTTGATCCACCGTCTGCTGTGGTCGTGTTCCCAACAGATTGGGTCCCTCTGCCACCGTCGCCACCAACCATTTATTTGTAAAGTGATTTAAGCCATTCATTGTCTCACTAATAAAATAGTCCACTCACCAACCCAGGGACCTTTTTTGCTTCTGACAGATGTATGAATAGTGATTTGTGCCCAAAGTGAACTGGGATCAACCTACCAGCCTTCCCAGTGGAATGTACCCTCTGGGAGGCTGATCTATCCGTCATACATCTTGGTGGGTGCACAGTCCAGCTTGTGATTTCACAACGGGATTCCAAATGGGTTGTAATAGCGAATCGAAGGTGATGTAGGGGCCCTTAAAAAGATCTGTCTCAACCCTGGGTCTTCCCCCGCCGCCGTCAGTCAGAGGGGGAAGGCTGGCAGAGGGGTGGGGGTCAGGGGACACCACCATGTCCCTCAACTCCCCTCTGACCCGTTCACAAAATGAGACCGAAGCAAACAGGCTCTCCGCTCGGTTCCGCTCTCCTTCCTCTCCCTCCCTCCCCCTCCCTCCCTTCCTCTCCCTCCCTCCCTCCTCTCCCTCTCCCTCCTCCCTCCCTCCCTCCCCCCTCCTCCCTCCCTCCCCCCCTCCCTCCCTCCCTTCCTCCCTCCCTCCCTCCCTTCCTCCCTCCCCCCCTCCCCTTC
>NC_082390.1:11038553-11141053 GCF_031168955.1 Gadus macrocephalus
AACTATATAAAAAGAGTTTTGTCATTCGTAAATCAAAAGTGACTATCACCACGCTACATCTTGTTCACGAAACTAAGTTTGTTGTATTCCCCAACTCTGAAGTACAACACACACACACATTATATATTTCTGATCTACTGACATCATACGCTCTCTCTCACCCTAATTAACACCTGTGAACGTGTGGGGCGCCTCCCAAGGCTTTCTGAACAGAAGAACATTCTGAAGTGTGTGTGTGTGTGGGTGGTGGGTGGGTGGGTGGGTGGGTGGGTGGGCGGGCGGGCGTGTGTGTGTGTGTGTGTGTGTGTGTGTGTGTGTGTGTGTGTGCAGGGTAATGGGGACGGCGGTTCAAGCCATTTGGGTGATCTATTGACACAGAATCAAATGAGTCTGCCTTTCTCTTCTGATGAAGTCATAAACTGTCTCAACCTCTGCAAGGTTTACGGACACAGTGTGCCTTCTCTATATGCAAAGTATATATATATATATATATATATATATATATCAAAAAAATATATATATATCGATCAGGCACACTGGTAATCTCTTCCACACTTTAATTGTGTTGAGGATTTATGTGTGTCTTCCAGTTATGCACATGCTTGTTATAAACCACATTGTAAAATTGTGTGAACACACACGCACACACACACATATATATATATTTGACAATGATAGCAGTATCAACATATATATATATATGTTGATACTGTTATCATTGTCGAAGAAAAGCATTGAGTGGATTGATCTTGTGCAGGCTGTCAACATTTACCAGCCACCACGCTCCCCCTGTATAGGCAGGAAACACACCCAAGCATCAAGGAAACAAGTAGAGTTTGTTCATAAGATCAATGACAATGCTGTGTGTTAATGAGTCAGTTAGTCAGGCATGTCAGAGTAATAAAGATGAATCCGCCTCTCATTCTCTACACAATCAGAGCCCACCGCTGCCCCGGATGCCTCGGAGGCCCCCGCAACAATCTCATATTGATATAGCATGATTAAATTTGCATGGTTAATACAGGAGACAAACGCGGACCAAACAAACAAACCCCGACGGCAAGCACATAATGTGTTGGCGACCTCTTTCCCTGACGCACTTTTCTTGCCCTGCGTCAATTACTGTGACCCTATATGCACACACTAAATAACACACACACACACACACACACACACACACACACACACACACACACACACACACACACACACACACACACACACACAGTGGTAACATCTCCAAAGAATGAAATGAAAATCTAATAAATAGTTCCATCACACAGACACACACTCGCACGCAAAACACACACATTCCCAGGACAAGGTTTGCCGACTGCATAATGGCTGCCACTGCTCTTCTGAGCACTCAAATCAAGTCTGTGGTGGGAGTTATGGTCACTTGGGCCCAGCAAATGAAATTAGACGGGTGCTGTAGGGGCCCCAATAATGCAAGTAAAGTGTAGGCAGTCCATCTTCTCCAATTGTGTAGTTAACCACCATACCTCCCCCCCCCCCCACACACACACACACACCACACACACACACACACACACACACACTCTCCCCCCAACCCGTCTCTCTCTCTCTCTCTCTCTCTCTCTCTCTCTCTCTCTCTCAGGTACAGCCACGCAGTATGTCTGAGTATCTCTGCTCCTTCATCCTCTCTAGTCTGTCTCTTCTCTAGTTGTCCGCCTTCGGTCTTCAGTTTTGTCTGCGCTGCATTCATTTCGTGGCCATTTGTATATAGGAGGATATGCGATGGCACTTTAGCATGTCCAAGTTGAGTAAATGTACATACAATGTGTTTCATTTTATGCATCACATTATTGGATATGTATTTATCATCCTGTTTTGAAATGTTGATTTTAAGACGAATCAACATTCTCAAAACAGCCTGGTAACTATATATACATTATATATCCAATAATGCGATTCATAAAATGAAACACAATGTACGTACATCAAGCTTCTTTTGAAGTATAATAGCACAGTTGCCTAGAAGGGAGAGTTTGGAAGAGGGGAAAAAAGCACTTATCACTTTGTAAGGGAAGGAGTGCATGGGCCTGGACTTGGTTCAGCTCACTTCAACACTGGGATCTCCGGTTACATCACCCCACAGCATCCCCCTGTTACAGTACACACTATCTGCATGGCTGGACACGTGTTGGGCTGGTCTGCTGGGGGGCTCTGGAGCTGAATACACTCTGGCAGATTCGGGCTATTGCTCAAGGATCCCGCCGCCTCACCTCCAACACCCGCCCCTTCCTCGGGATTCATCCGCCACCTTGAAAGATCATGTATGACTAGTTTACCCTCACAAGTTGTTGAAATAATGACTTAGCACAGATTGATTTCAGCCCCTCTGAAGAATGACAAAGGGTGGAGCCTTTCAAGGCGTAGCGAGGGGGGGGTCTATCGATGTTTTGATATTGATCACATGCTACTCAGACCAATGAATAGACATGTTTTATGTTGTGGCAAAGTGAGCGCCCGTCATGTCATGGATTAAGCATTCAAGTGTAATCCATGATCTCATCGTTATTTCTGCGTGGAGGACTTGATCAAGGGATTACTCCAGGCTTTCAAGGAATTAACTAACTTAAATAAGATAACATTGCAATGAGTCTCATGTTTTATTTGCGTCACGTAGCGTTCTGTAGCAGATATGGTTAGCTTTCTTTGATCTCATATAATTCAAATGAAAACTTCATATGTATATATATATATATATATAAATGTGATATGAGTCCTTCATTCGGTATCATATCAAAGTTTCATAGGCTTTGAAATCTTGACAGGATTACGTGTTTATAAATCAAAAGCACTTAAAGCCGTCTCCTCGTCACGGTGACATCAGTGGAGCTGAACCACAAGACCCTGTGCAGCGAGGTGGGTCACAGTCCCACCGTCCCACAGACCCGCTGGCCCGGTGTGTTGTGACGGGCTGTTTGTGTGCCTCTTCTCCGTGCTTCGCGAGAAGGACCAGGACGACAGGCGGGACAGGGAGGAAAGGGGCAGAGACATTTAAAGGTGACATATTATACCACCAGGTGTGCGTGCGAATAGCCGTTACAAGCCGTTTGAAAGCCGGCATCTTCTGACATCACAAGAGGGCGTGTCCACCTAGATGTATGACGGAGAGATGAGCAGATTTTGCTACAGTCCACTAGGTAGGCTGGCAGGCTGATCTATCTAGCATACATCTAGGTGGACACGCCCACTTGTGATGTCCGATGAGGCAGATTTTCAAAATGGCTTGTAACGGCTAATCCCACTCACACCTGGCGGTCTAAATGGCACCTTTAAAAGAAAACAAGAAAGTGGAAAGAAATCTGCTAGAATATAAAACAATCCTTTCCCAGAGCTTTATGACGGTGTAGTCATGAGTACAAAGTAAATGAAAGTTTAAAAAACAAACAGAAGGCCCCACACCACGTGGGGCTCCTGAGTCGATCGACAGACTCGTATTTCTCACCGATCAATTCGGGGCAAGTGCTTGTTACACTGCTACATTTGTCGTCGTTAGGGAGTGTGAGTCTTCCCCTTACCGCCCCACAAGGACACACACAGGCACGCGCGCACACACACAAACAGGCACACACACACACTCACGCACACAGGGACCCACACACACGCACGCACACATGCGCACACGAAGGCAGACACACACATGCACGCACAATGTGCGTGACGATGCTGACCCCATTCATCATGCTCCTGATTACGGGCCTGGCAGTCTGGGGTCGATAGTATGGATCGCCTGGGGCCCTTACCGTCTTCAGCTCCAAAAAAATATCTTCTTCATCCCTCAACTAAACACGAGAACCAAGACGCAACCAGTGTGCATTCGTGTGTGATATACTGTACGTCTGTCGATTCTACATGTATATGTCCTCTTGATTCTACATGTATATGTCTTGTAGATCCTACATGTATATGTCCTGTAGATCCTACAGCCAGGTATATTTGTGCATCAAGATTATACAGGTATACAGGTATGTCATGTATATTCTACAGGTATACTTCCTGTACAGGTATATATCCTGTATGTGTCCTGTAGATTACGTAGATTACGTCCTGTAGATTCTAAAGGTATATGTCCTGTATAATCTAGACGGACATATACTGTAGAATCTACAGTAAACGTCCCCTAGATTCTAAAGTTCTTCTTCTGCAGAGTAGAGACATGCTGATTGACTCGTATCGCTAACCTATATCCATCGACGTATCCTCTGTAGACCGCCAGCACAATGCTAACCGGCAATTATAACAACAAATGTCCGGTTGCAAAGGTCCAGAAGGACTCGCCGACCGGACAGATGGGCGTTATCGGCATATGGCCCTCAGCAGAGCAGGAAACAGAGGGTCTTAGGAAATGAGCATGCTCCTCTTAGTCCAAGGCGGAGAAGTGCAATGTACGATCCCTCCTGGGGCAATCTATATTCAGGGAGGACCAGATACAGTGTAGAGCGTAAAGGATTGATCACGGGGAATGACTAATGGTTACAATAAGTGGTTGTCCAAGGGGCGAGTCTGAGTAGGTTACTTGCTTGATGATGCATATGTTGGGATTTGGGTCTGACACGACCTCATGCTTCTACAGTGAACACCAGATCATGTTTTGTTTGTTTCTTTACCAGGTTGGCACCAATAGGTTGTCAAGGATACAGGGAAGCTCCTGATTGGGCAGCGGCCTGCGAAGCAGACAAAGTGATGGGACAAAAGTTGATCGCAATACCTTTTTTGCAATGGATGATGTGGATTGTTCTTTATGCAAATGATGAGGTGGAGTGTTTCGGTAACATGTACTGATCGGAACATCTACATTCAAAAGAGTTCAAATGTATTTCCTGGTTTTGAGTACTTCCATCGACAATGTTGTAAATTCTCACAAGACGCAACAAGAAAGGGCAGCATCTTGCTTTACATATATTTATCAATTGTGTGATCTGACGAGAGATCTATAGTTCTATGACTTGGCTGTACCAGAGCTATTAAAGAGAGCTATGCCGTTCCCCTTGACATTAGTGAGTGTTTATGTGTCCCTGAGCGAGACACTTAAAGGGGTAGTTCGGAATTTTGGACATAGGGCCTGATTCCCAAGTGAGCATTGGTATTCTATATCACTGGAGACAGTTTTCAACACATTTCATACAGTCCTTCTAGTTGCAGAGTTCGCTCGTGCTAGGCTAGCGCAAGTCAACGGGCAATGCTAGCCTGCTATTAAAAACAGTCTTACCCACTCCACAGTACACCCGAGGTAAATCAATTATAACGACAGACTATAAATCTAAATGTCTGTTTATAGAATAATGTTAGAAATAAAACCAACCTTGCATTGCATTGCATTTTTAGGGAATTGCGGGGTCTCAGCAGCAGTGTTTATATTCCTGTACGTAGGCTACTGCAGCGGCGGACTGATACCTAGGTTACCTGCCGCTGTCATTGCTACAAACGCAGAGTACAGTGAACGAAGGAATTCTATAAGCGTATTCAATTAACAAGATATGCCCACGTTTGGAGGAGTTAGCGATGCATCTGCTTTTGAAGACGATTATGAGGAATTTGTTGTATCCAACGAACCGTACATGTACGAGCCGGTGTTTTTGATGTCCAAGCCAGCAGCAACAAGCCACAGTTGAGTCCTTTCTGGATCTCGCACTGGAAATTGGTGGAAACTTTGTGGTGCCCATCTGTACCGTTTATTTCTACAATTTCTAAAAGCACACTGAACCATCATGTTGCCTAGTCGTTCAATTGCGCTTCTGTCCACGCTTCTCTGTTTACGTTCTTCTGTAGTGATTCGGTTACAAACCTAACCAGCGCATAGTAAAATTCCGCTTCTGCTGAGAGAGTAGTCCCCTCGATGATTCATGCGATGCAAGGTTAGTTTTATTTCTAACATTATTCTATCAACACAGACATTTAAATCTATAGTCTGGCGTTATAATTGATTTACCTCGGGTCTACTGTGGAGTGGGTAAGACTGTTTTTAATAGCAGGCTAGCATTGCCCGTTGACTTGCGCTAGCCTAGCACGAGCGAACTCTGCAACTAGAAGGACTGTATGAAATGTGTTGAAACTGTCTCCAGTGATATAGAATACCAATGCTCACTTGGGAATCAGGCCCCTATGTCCAAATTCCGAACTACCCCTTTAACCCTAACTGCTGCTGACGAGCTGGCTGTCGCCTTGCATGGTTGACTCTGCCGTCGGTGTGACAATGTGTGTATTAACCGATGCAAGTAGCTTTCGATAAAAGCGTCTGCTAAACTCCCTAATTATAGAGTGTCAGCAAAAAGACTGCAAGTATCATGCTTGAGCACGGGGGGCAGAGTGTAGTGCATCAGGTGAATGAAGAGAAATGCATTTTTTTTTTATCTGCTTCTATTCAGCTGTGCAAATAACACGATCTACTGGTAATTGTGAATGCCCAATTATTTGCTGATATGCCATAGATTCATGTGATACAACTTCCTACACAACGTGAAGAGCAGTTGGCAGCAGGGGTGATCCTCTATAATCTCCTAAACCATTTTAAATAGGTGCCATTTGAATAAAGCAGGCAATATTTTGCCTGTAAGCTACATAATTCTCGCTGCAAAAGATGAATTGGGACAGCATCGCAAAATAATTGATTTGTAGCTTTTACCATACAAGTAGTTGGCAGCTATTGTGGCAATGGACATCAGGATATCCTCATGAATACTGCATGAGGAAATCAATATCGGATAACAATTGCCTCTAAATGGTTTAGGCCTTAATGAATATTATGCCAGCCTTCTTTCCCATCGTCAGAAAAAAAGGACCACGAATGCATGATCAAAAAAATGATAAGCTTGTAGAACATTGATTTGATGGTAAATCTCCATTGATGCTCATTTACTCTATTGCCTACATGGTGAATTGCGCCCTTGGTGTTAGCTTCACGTATGAAGCTAACACCAAGAATCTTCCTACTAGAACCATGTACAAACAAATTGTTCACGGACAGACAATTCAATGGACATGGTGTATGGCTTCATTAATTCGACGTGTTGATTTTTTGTTTGTTCTGCGTTTCTTTTCTCAATGTACACACTTATTAATTAGAAAAATTGTGAGCAACATGGGTAAACACAAATCTCAGTGGCATCGAAAGTGTTCTAAAAGGCAGCGTGTTGGCATGTGGACCGGATGTTTGGGTGCGTGTGGACGCACAGGGAGCCAAAGAAGTCATCATTAATAGACCAGCCAGCAGAGGTTGGACCAGCATACGGGGTTCCTGCCTTGAGAGAATGCCCCCAAGGGACCTGACCCAGATCTACTGGCGACGTGCAGTAGAGGGGTAACTGGGTGTGAGAGAGAGAGAGAGAGAGAGAGAGAGGAGAGAGAGAGAGAGAGAGAGAGAGAGAGAGAGAGGAGAGAGAGAGAGAGAGAGAGAGAGAGAGAGACGAGAGAGAGAGAGAGAGAGAGAGAGAGAGAGAGAGAGAGAAGAGAGAGAGAGAGAGAGAGAGAGAGAGAGAGAGAGAGAGAGAGAGAAGAGAGAGAGAGACCAAGAAGGTGACAGAGTATCTGTGAGGAGAAAAGGTTCAGACAAGTGTCTGGTCAGGCCCCAGCATGGCTGACCCACACCAAACGGTCGGTGATGAATTGAGAAACCACCTCTGATGTGTGCTTGACATTGCTCTTCACTGTATGTGTGTGTGTGTGGTGTGTGTGTGTGTGTTTGTCTGTTTTTGCACAAGCATCAATCACCCGATATGGCTTCTGATCACTTCTTACACTCTTGCTGAAGAAGAGAATGCATTCAATGAAAAAAAAGTGAAATCTATAAATAAATCACAACATGAAGAATCTTGTGAACTACAGAGACTGGGTTAATGTAGTCATATGTATGGAACCATATTTACCCTCCTGGGAAAAGCATCTTCAAAAGTATATTTTCCGACTGTATTGTCAAACTGTATCTCGATGCTGCAGCTCTGACAAATTGTATAAGAGGTGAGTAGAAGAAAGGAGAGAAGCTTTCAAAAACCATGAAAAACAGCTCATGAAGATGCTGAAACTATGGCTTTTCCTTCTTATATGTGGAGTGTGTGTGGTTGAGGGCTGGTTTAAGAGCCCTCCCCGAGTCATACCAATCAGACGGGGTGAGGCTGTACCCCCTGTGGTTTATTGTCCCAATACACACGGGCCAAACCACCATCACCACGCACAATCACTAGGTCTCTGACAGGGCAGCATGGAACACCTGCTCTGTGAGTTTTTATTCCTCAAACTATCAAAATAACTTGGCTTGCTCAACATCAAACCGGTGGGGTCCTGGTCGTAGGAGTGGCGTGTGCATGAGCAAGGTTAAACCACACCAATTCACAATATCAGACGTTTTTATTGAACCGACTGCCACAGAACACTTCCTCCAACATCATTTTGTGAATATTACCATCCATCCAAATTCAGAACTGGTCAGGAGACCAAATATATACATTTGAAACTTGAAACAAGAAAAAGTGAATATGATAGGCCAGGGGTCACATCTATAAATAGAAAAAGGTAAAAGCAACTGTAGAACTATACGGTTGCCGTAACAACAATCCAGAAGCTAAGCAACTGATCTCTCGCTATAAATGTTTCTTGTCATATCTCGAAACTCAATTATCAAACAGTAATAAAATACATCCATTTTCAATCATCCTTGCTCTGATTTAGTAGGGCTGGGGTGGTTTGCTTCCAACAGTATACATGATCTCTAGAACCTTTACTGCCACAGTGAACTGTGATTATTTTCATAGCTTGCACCTTTACCCCTTGTGGCGGCTATGCTTCAATCTGTTTGTGGTGGCGTTTCACTGGGAATTATAAAGAAAAGACAGAAATGTTTTGGTATTTGAAGTCGCATTAATGAGGTCACATTTAGTCAAGCATTTTAAGTAAAGCAAGGAATGCTACTCCTTTTAGATAGCTGGGGGCGGGGCGGCAATGTGTCTCTGCTACCTTGACCGTAGCTATTTTAAACATTTGAATGCTGTCTCTCTTGATTGGCTGCAGATAAAGCGCTCCTAGACAGACATCCCCCCGTGATATCTGTCGAGCACACTGCCCGTGTGCGTCTTGGTGTGCCAGTGAGCTTCGGATTTAATTCCATTGCCTAATGAAATGCAAACAGTATGTAGACACTGTATCCAGCCGCCAAAGCGAACGTGGCTCTTGTGGTCGCTGTTGATCTGGGTCACTACACCCCCCATGTGTTTCCCCGCGCCATCATTAAACATTAACCGTGTCTAAGTATATTTCTGTGTTCCTCCCTCTCGCAACCAAGATGAGTTTCAAACTCAAGAGGGAGCAGGAGACGGGCATCGCTACATTGTTGGGCTGTCTGCCCCCCCTTCCTCCCGCACACACCCCACACCCACACCACCCTCACCCCCCCCCTACCCCAGCTCTCCCTCCTGGCTGTCCTCGGTGGAGGTTTACAGGATATATTGCACTGTTCTTTGATTGAGTTGACTCGGTTAATCGGATGAAATGGATGGGAGTTAGGCTGGTACAAATATAGTACAAATGAACAGAGTGCTCTCTGTTCCGCATCCAAGTTACCTTATCAAGTCTGAATACAAAATACCGCTCCGCTGTTGCCCATCAACATTAATCTAATCATCCAGCAAATGGCCGATAAAATACCCTATACCCTCTAGTCTCAATAAAATATCTACTTCAACCTTTACACTTAATGTGTCTTGAACTTCAACAAAGGCCATTTTACAGCTACAATTAGTCGTATACGATCTATGGCTTTACATTGATGTGTTTTAATTAACTTAGCTTATCAACAACAATGCATTGTTGTGTCATCTTGGAGAACATTTCACATATCTCTATCCCTTTCCCTATTGGTCAGTTTCTGCTCGCACCTTGTCTAGCCTGTGAGTTAATGCTCCACAGCAGATTTCAAGGTGCCTCTGGTTGCGTCTGTAGTCGTACATTGATCAGCACCTTTGAACCTAGCTGATCTGCTCATTTCGTTCCTCGATTCAACGACTTAAAAGGTAGCATCTTCTCTCATGTCCCTCTCCTTCTGATGTAGTCCTCGTTCTGAACTCTTGAAGGTAGGAATACCCCCTTGAGATGTACTGTCAATTCTTAAAGAGATCAAATACACACACATACACATTGAAGTACCTCAAAAACAAAGCCAAACAAATGGTGCTGATTGTCAGCTTCTAATCCACACATAGCCTCACACTTGGCTCTTAGCTTCTGCCTGAGCGTTGTTTATTTCTCACTTCTCTCCTCTTAGTTGATAATAAGTGAGCTTCTTCACACTGTTAAAGCACTGCGGGCGTGGGAGAAATATTTTGGCCAAGACGATTAAATTCATCCTTTGGCTTTTGTTTTACTGTCTGTGTAAAGGTTTCAGAGTGTGTCAGGACAGACTCTGACTCTGACAGAGGAAATAGACGGTTGAATGTTCTGCCAACATTTGCTCCACCCATTCAGTAATACACCCTGTCAGCTTGAATTTCCTGGGCCATCCATCAGATGGACTTCTGGATTTGGCTTTTGTTTTTTTCTCTTCCTTTCTGTTTTCTTCCTTTTGGATTTGATTACATTATCGGTTATGTTATCAGCTGTGTTGCAATGTTTTGTTCATTGGATTTTCACATTGAGCCGCAGGAAGCGTTAAGCACCAAACTCTTTAAGGAGGATCCGTCACGCTCAGCTGTTTCCAAGAGAGCACTACCTTGTATGAGTGTTGGGACACAATTGCAGCCTGGAGCGTTAACTCTGGTTCAACGGGGAGAAAAACCTTCCGTGTATGTGTGCTCTACCGGTCCGATTCGGAAACACAAAACAGTTTGACTTTTTCAATGCGTAATGTCAGCAATGTCTTATTCTAACCATGGAGCCAAATTCTGTTCTATTAAAAAAAAATCCCCTTTGAGTAATTAAAGAAAGCTAGCAAATATAAATCGGACTCACACTGTCAGCAGAGATCAGAGGTTCTGGACTCACCGAGGTGACGTACTGTATGTCCCGGCACAGTCTGGTCTCCCGGGGGAAGTCGGGCAGATCCAGGAAGCTGTCCACCACCACCTGGCCAATCAGATCGTGGCGGGAGAAGCGGTCAAAGTCGTAAACGCTGAAGTGCAGCTTGCGGCCCGGCAGCTCTGCGTACGTGACGGGGAAGAGGAACACCTCGTCGAACACGGGCTGCAGTGTCTTGCGGTGCACCTTGGTCTGGTGCTTGGTCATGCGGTCGGGGCAGCAGGTAGATCTTGACGTACGGGTCAGAGGTGCCCGAGAAGTCCTTGGCGGGCAGGTCCTCGGCCTTGTGGATCTTGACGATCAGCTGCTCCAGGTCGCAGTCGAACTTCAGCACAAAGTGGAGACGCCCGCAGCTGTCGGCCCGCCGGCCCTCCTCCCCGTCGACCCGAGCGCTGCTTGTAGAGCTCCGGTTTGATCCGGCCCAGCCCGAGAGGGACTCCTGGCGCTGGAACTGCCCCGGGTTGAAGTCCGGGTTGGACAGGTTCATCTGTCTCCTGATGGAGTGGTGGCTGTTTTTGGGGGGGGAGGGATGTCGTTCATTCGTCAATGTCTGCACTCATGAAGTTTGGAACTACTGGGCGGTGTTGGTGTGTGGGTTTGTTTGCTTGGCAATCTGTGCTTGCGTTTGAAACTTAATTATTCACTGGACCTGACATGGAATATATATATATATATATATATATATATATATATATAGTGTGTAAACTGACCGGACAGACGAGGTGGGCTCAGTGATCTGTCTCTGGACCCGGTCTCTTGCGATGGTGTGGAGGTGGTTCTTCTCCACTTTGCTCTGGGCCTCCAGGGGGATGTCCGGCGAGGTGTGGCTGATCTTCATGGCTGAATCGGGGACGGCCACGCCCGCCGGTGGCCCCGTCATGTGCTTGACACACGCATCCTCACTGTACTCCCTCTCCTCTCCATCCACCTGCACAGAACACAGTTAAACATTTGTATTTTTGCAATTGTAACCATATTTTAATCAGAAAATATTATTTATGTTGATAAAGGGGAACATACTTGAGGGTGAATATGTGGTAGGTTGTAGTAATAGAGGAAGGGACGGATAGACTGTGAATTCACACAATAGATGTTTTTTTCAGTATACTAGAGTAGACGGTATCATCTTGCATCCGCTAGCAAAGATGCACAGGTCTAAATTCAATGTTTGAGTCGATTTCCTGCTAATATTGAAGTGGTATAGCTGCTGGTGATACCACATTAACAACCATATTGGAGTTTTACAGAAACAACAATAACATTTAAAATGGGCACTTGAATATCTCTGATGTGCACAGCGTCTCTCTCTCTCTCTCTCTCTCTCTCTCTCTCTCTCTCTCTCTCTCTCCTCTCTCTCTCTCTCTCTCTCTCTCTCTCTCTCTCTCTCTCTCTCTCTCTCTCTCTCTCTCTCCTCTCTCTCTCTCTCTCTCTCTCTCTCTCTCTCTCTCTCTCTCTCTCTCTCTCTCTCTCTCTCTCTCCTGCATCACCTCTGTTAGCACAGGCTGCTGGTCCCCCCCCAGGAAGTGAGCCCCCTTGAAGACGTTGGGCAGGAAGCGTGAGCTCCAGGGCACCCAGCACAGCTTCCAGGACACGAAGAGCGAGACGCTGAACAGCGCCAGGCCACAGGCGGTGACCAGCAGCGACAGCAGGCTGACGGAGACATCTAGAGGGACGGGGTGGGGAGGGAGACACACGGTCAGTCATTGGGCGTTGCAGAGTCGGCTTTTATTTGGTTATTGAGTCACACTTTATTCAATTTGAGACAGATGGCCAATTTCGGAACATATTGAAAAAATAATTGATATAATCATATCAACCTATAATGGAAGGAGTCTCTGTTTTCATATGTTATTCGTATGCATTTATGTATGTATGTATGTTATGTATATTTGTCGATATATCTATATTCCATTGTAAGTTAAGATCTGAATAAAAGTATTAATATTTATGTATGTATGTTTGTACTGTATATATGATGTGATGTATGTATGTATGTATGTATGTATGTATGTATGTATGTATGTATGTATTTATGTATGTTTGTACTGTATATATGATGTTATGTATGTATGTTTCTATGTAATTATGTATATTCCTATATGTCGATATGTATGTATGTATGTATGTATGTATGTATGTATGTATGTATGTATGTATGTATGTATGTATGTATGTATGTATGTATATGTTGATATATATGATGGTATGACTATGTATGTATGTATGTATGTATGTATGTATGTATGTATTTATATATGTTGATATATATGATGGTATGTATGTATGTATTTATATATGTTGATATATATGATGGCATGTATGTATGTATTTATATATGTTGATATATATGATGGTATGTATGTATGTATATATTTTATGATGGTACGTATGTGGCGGCTCGCCTATAGAGGGCGCTGGGGCGCCGCCCTCCCGCCGACCGGCCATCTTTTCTTTTTTAAATATATTTATATATTTTTTTTTTAATAATCTTCTCATTTTGAGAATTAATCTATTTGAATTGCATTCGAATAATGCATTTACTTTAGAATATCTTTAGAATCCCCCATAATTAAATGTTACTTCACTTAGATGTTCAACGTTCACTTTGATGAAGTAGATGTCTTCCGTGGGGCGCATTTCGCTCAGCCCCACATGCCTGAATTATTAGCCAATGGTTCCCCCGTTGCTAGGCAGAAAAGTACATAATTTCGCCAATCAGCGTCGTCGAATTGTATGGCTTTGTGGCGCTCAAGATATAGCCCCAAGCGCAGTGCACCGTCCACTGCGCGTAACCGCGGATTTGCCATTACCTCAGAGATCAGCAAGATGGCGACTTTGAGTATTGCTACCACTGTTTCCCTGTGAGTTCAGCTAGCCCCAAATTCAGTTAAGTCTTTCCTTATGAATCCCTTCGAAAGAAGAACATTTGCAGAAAAATTGCAAGTAAAATAACTCGGAGCAGAAAAGCCAGAAGTGAACATAAGCCAACAAGCAAGAGAAAAGGATAGAGCCTACAAGAGAAGTTTTTCCAGAGAGGTTCAGGCTTGGCTAACTAGCTGTGGGTATGCCAATGCAATTTTTTGCTTTCCTTGTATACTTTTTAAAACAAGTGCGTGTGATAGTTCGTGGATACAGACAGGGTTGACAGACCTGAAACATCTGTCAGAACGGATAAAAAAAAACACAAGCGAGCAAGAGTGCATATGAACAACTGTGTGAAGCTAGCCATGCTAGAGGTAAGCAACTTCTATTTATTCCACTAGCCTATATGTATTTCCCTTGAGATGGACACTGGTTGCAGACCCTCACAACCTCCCCCCACCCCTTTCAAGTGTACTGTATATAGTTCTCTGCAAACCTATGGTGGGACCAGGCCTTTATTGTGCATATTGTATATAGTCCTCTGCAAAGCTATTCAGTGTACACATACTGTATATAGTTCTCTGCAAACATGGTGGCATGAGGCCTTCAGTGTGCATATTGTATATAGTCCTTTGCAAACCTATTCAGTGTACACACTGTATATAGTCCCCTGCAAACCTATGGTGGCATCAGGCCTTCAGTGTGCATATTGTACTGTATGTAGTCCTCTGCAAACCTATGTTGGTATCATGCCTTAAGTGTGTCTTCAACAACCACACACAAAAGTTTGCACATTTACATGAATTTTGTGGAATTCATATTTCATTGTATTTGTCTAAATGCATACTAATGCAGACTGTAGATATATTTATGAGTGACGTTTACCAACGCAATTACATGGTTACTTGGCCGTAACACACTCACCCATTATCTCTATCTCTCTCTCTCTCTCTCACTCACACAGAGAGAGAGAGGGAATGTTACCTTGTGTGTAATTCACAGTTATTGTTGATGTATCTGCACTCTTAATGTTGCTGATTTCTACAAGGCAAAAAATTAACTTAAAACTTACTTCTCTGGCCCCATTCGTCTTTGTAAGTAAATGTTCTTTTTTTGCCTTTACTATTTTGTCAGAATGCACCAGAATGCTTCGTTTGTTTGTGAAAATCACAAAAAAATCTTGTGGGGGAGGATGCCCCCAGACCCCCCTACAGGGGTTTGGAATGTAAACGTTCAGCCCCTCCTCAAATAAATTCCACCAGCCGCCACGTTTGATATATATGATGGTATGTATGTATGTATGTATGCCTATCCTTCACACTTGGCAGGTGTACTACTAAGGTCCCCCTTGCTGAGGACCAAAGGAAGAGCAGTGTTGAGTGCGAGCTCTTGAGAGCTCCAGGATATTTTATTTGGAGTGCATTACTACCAACTTTTTCACAATAAATGCTTTTGTTCACGGAAATAGCAACCTGGAAATAACCCAGTCCACAATAGCTAGCTGTTGGCAATGACAGCAGCCAGTTGATTATTTCTTGTTCGCTATTAGGTTGAACACTATCTCACTTATATGAAAGGAGTCTCTGAATGTATATCGGTATGTATGTCTTGATGTATGCAATGCATCCATATATGGTTGTCTGTCCTTTGATTTTCCCGAAAAGGGTCTAACACCTGCCCCAAACACACCTAGCTGTATCCTTATCCTCAAGTTCATTCATGATGCTGTTATATTTCAAGCAAATTACATTCTATAATTTCATTCTATACAGTCATTTTGGATATTGGATATTCACTCTCCTGTAGAGATTACTTTCTGATGGCTGTGTTAAGTAAAATAGTTGCTCTCCAACGACACATTACTTCACATCACTTAGTCTCACTCGGTCAATGAGAGAGAGAGAGAGAGAGAGAGAGAGAGAGAGAGAGAGAGAGAGAGAGAGACACACACACACACACACACACACACACACACACACACACACAGACTGAACAAAATGCAGCCATAAAACTAACGGATGTCTCTACTCGGGGAACTGGACGAATGTCTTTTCCTGTCTTTGGAGTCAATCAAGCTTTTGAATTCCCCCGACGGACACAAACACGATGGCCCTCTTTCCTTCATTTGACCTAAATCCTCTATTGATGAGGCCGTGTGGGTACTGTGCACGGCCTGATTATCGAGCCTGTCAAAGGGGGATACTGCCAATACTCATTGGACCCCCGGGACAGCCTGCCAGAAGAGGAGAGGAGGTTGAAAGAAAATGGGGTTTCATCTTCTGAGCAGTTTTACGTCACTCACAGGAGGCGAATTGCTGGGGCAGATGTATCGTCCTATGATACAGCCAGCTACGCACACACACACACACACACACACACACACACACACACACACACACACACACACACACACACACACACACACACACACACACACGTTTCCATACCGATTTCCATTTTTAGCTTGTCACTTCACAGTCGCCTCGTTTTCGAGCACATGACTTATTAATGTTAAGGGTATATGTAAGCATGTGCAAACTCTGCAGGGTTCACTAAGTCGAGAGAATACAGATTTATTTTGAAGCCACAGACACACATAGACACACAAACGCACACATACACACACACACAAACAAACACATACACTTCTACAAGCAATAATCTCAAGAGCTTGGATGTAGCGATGTGTTTGTATGGACAGAAAACCAAGGGAATGAATGTTAGCTCACTGGCTGATAAAGTGTTTGCTCCCCTCATCTTACCCACATCTGTTCTCGATATATATGTGTATCTATCCCTGTTCTATCTCTCTTTGTCCCTCCCCCTATTTAACTATCTATATATCTACAGATCGATAACGGTTCTATTCATCCAGTCTTCCATCTATCTCTCCATCTATTCAATACATTGATCTTTTAAGATAGTTATATAGACTTAATTTCTATCAAAATCTTTCACCGGAAATATGTTTACCCCTATCAACTGAAACCTCCAGGTACTGCATTTTATTAAAGGAAAGTGAGACCAATGATTCAGATTGAACACCGTCCATTCAATTCTATGAATTTGAGAATTGAGGCACCGTACATGCGATTACATCATAGGCGATCTTAACCTTTTCAAAAACAGTCTGTTGGAAATAATATCCTCTAGCCAAGTATAAACCAGATGACCATGAGAGATAGTGTTTTTGGGTGGCTACTCACAATGTAGGCAACCCAGAGAGAGAGCCACCAAGATAAACTGTGTGACTGCCAGTGAGTAGCAATAGTGCACCGGAGCCTATACACAACCTGCCTATACAGAACCTTTTGAGTCAACATGGGCCTTCGGCTGTTGCCTTTTCACCATTGTCCAATCTCTGCTGTTCTCCGAGGCTGCCTTGCGATGGCAGCCAGAAATATATATTTGTTTTATGTTCTGAGGGAACTTAATGTTTCCCTGCCTGCATTTGGGCCACTTTTATGTTTAAAAAAAGATGCAGACATCGCATCCGTAGTTGAGTTCAAAACATGTGGATGGCACCATTATCAAAAGAAAATTAACCATTTTCCCTTTTAGTATTCCCCACGTTTACTTTATCTCGTGTTTGCAAGTCTATGCACCGAGCAGTGAAAATTTTGACCATGGGTGGGGTAGACTTCCCTTCTGGCTAAACATACAAAACAACAAACCCTGGCTGTTTTATCAGTCAGTCCATACAACGCTGTTGACAATCCAAAAATAATTACTGCAAATGAAAAGATATATTGAAATATATTGACAGTGGTGACTCTCAAAGGTTACGTCACTAGGGCGGGGTGATTAGGCTGCACATTGATCCATCTAATCAATGTTTATGCGATCTAATCACCATCCAGAAAATAATGATCATGTTTTTCACCAGTAGCTATCTTCTCGTTAAACCCTGTGAGAGTAGTACAGTTTTCCCTCAGGACTCCTGGAGACCAGCTCAATATGCTGCAATAAACAGCTCTGCCAGCAGCGAAGTCAGTAACAGAGCCAGCCAGCCGCTGCAAGAGATGGGCAGAGACGGGCAGGGCCCAGGTGGGGCTCGAGGAACGGGCATAGGGATGCGCAGAGGTAAATAAAAAATATCAATTATGACAGAGAAAAAAGGTTGAGTGGGTGCAGTTCAACTACGACACCCAGGAGGCAACTGGGCGAGTTCGAAAGAGAAGAGAGGGAGAATTGAAGTCAGGAATTGGGAATTGCTGTAAAGGGGAGCAGTGGGAAAGAAGGGAAGTGATGATGCTTCAGTTGGAGTAAGGGTGGGTCTGGGAGAGGTGAGGAGAGGAGGAGGGAGGAGAGGAGGAGATAAGATGCAGCGTGCAGATGAGTTGATAAAAAAATTTGAAGAGCCAAACAGAGGAGATGAGAGGGGAGGAGAGGAAAGGAGAAGAGAGGGGCTGAACAAACAAGAGAGTAGCGGAGATGAGAAGAGGATGTAGCACAGGAGAAAAGAACAGAGGAGGAGATGGGAGAGGAGAAGCCAACTAATAGATTTACTGGGCTCATTCATTAAAATCATATGAGGTTGAGATATTTCCAAAACCTAAAAGTCAATGAGGTTATGTTGCCAGGCAACAACAATACCACTGTAATGCAATCAAGGATGTAATGATACCTCGTCGTCTCTCATTAACCCGAATCCCGGAAGCCATGAAAAAAATCTCTCTCTCTCTCTCTCGCGCTCTCTCTCTCTCTCGCTCTCGCTCTTGCTCTCGCTCTCTGCCTCTAACTATTCATTTGTGTATTTTTCAAACCTTTAAAATGCTCTGTGTAGAATGAAAGCATGATAGCATTCTCAACGATCTATGCTATTACTACCTCTAATTGTCAATGCCATTGTCAATGAGTATCATCCATAATTAAACACAATGCCTCGATTATTAAATAACGCATGCTTTTGAAACATGGATGGAAAATATGAGGGTGAATTGTGGATCATTTCAAACTGAATTAACCGTTTTGAATGTGAGGAAAATCCTAAGTAACATTGTAACGTTGTTCTGCTGCATAGAATGTAACCTTTAGTGGTCGGAGCAGAGTCTCTGCTATAAGATCTGGGAGGAACCCCGAGCACCCAGGAAGTAGTATTTGTAGAGCAGCGGCTTGGATCGGCCCGGAGTGGTGGATGTTTGGGCTACATGAAGCGGGGATTTCTAACGGGTGCCGCCACGAGGAAATGGGTCAGAGTTTCTCAGTGGACTCACTGGTTGCTGTAAGTTCTTTTTTCATACATGTTTAATGATGGATTGTAAGATATTTAAGCATAATCAAGCACCCAGGCACCAGCTGCTTTCAACCCCATGCACACACACACACACATATATGCACAAATGCATGCATGCACACACACAGAGATGCTTGCATGCATACTCCTGCATACACACAAACACACACACACACACACACACACACACACACACACACACACACACACACACACACACACACACACACACACACACACACACACACACACACACACATACGGGTGCGCACTGTTTATGCTACTGAAGTATAATATACCCTTTTTTTTAAGCAACATGCTCAACAGTTCTGTTTGGGATGATCATCAATGTATTGCTTTTAACAATGGAGAATGGTTAAAAGAGGAGAGGTGAGAGGTGGGGCATCTCTCTCTCTCTCTCTCTCTCCCTCTCCCTCTCCCTCTCCCTCTCTCTCCTTCTTTCTAGCGTTCACGTGCCATCTTTGATTATGTCTGATAGAAAGTTTTGCTCTAGGGCATAAACGGGTCAGAGTATTTATTACCTTATTTTAAATCAGGTCAATTAACAGACGCCTTTTCAAAAAAAAAAAAATAATAATTGTACTCATACCTATAAATTGCTTACATTCGTAACCTATATCGATCACTGACATATCGATGACAGGAAGAGTAATCGCAGGGATTTTTGAGGCGGGAGTCCAAACCAACAGCTTGCGGGACGCTACCCCCATACGGCATGCAACAAGTTACTGCTATGGTGAATTTAGGCAACCAACCAGGAGAGAGTGAGAGACCCCGCCAGTCCTCTGTGAGAGAACAGACCGGCTCCATTCCCATTGAAGGTTTATACTAACGTCAAACACGAGAAAATCAAGAGGTAGCCTTCAAAGAAACGTCAAACCCAACCTGGCCTTATTTCATGGAAGTTCTGTTTAGGACTCTATTACAAATGTTTGTTTTGCAAAAAACATGGGAATAGAATGAGATGACCGTGTCTTGCCTGAGTCGGTGTACCGCGGTCTAGCGAGGTCTCTGAAGTAGTAGATGAAGTCCAGGCAGTTGTCGTTCTGCACCTCGCCTCTGGAGCACAGGTCGGAGAGCAGCTCCAGAGCTTCTCGACAGATCTCATCCTCTCTTTCTGCAGGCATTGCCCACCAGCATCCTTCTGACTTGGGTCGAGCACTCCGACTGATCCCTTCCCCCCAACGCCTCACAAACACTTAACCCAAGTCACCCTAGGCTACTGGCTGAGGGAACACCCCTTGGAAAGAAAATATTATTTCCACCAGAAATATCCTTCTCTCGTCAGATTTCTAGACGCCGATATTCTCCCAAATATGCTCGAAAAAAAACAGCATCTACGGATTTGAATTGTGTGAAAGATGTCTAACATTTCGTAGAGCATCGCTTCGGAAAAACTAGTTGTGTATACGAACAAAACGAAACTACACAATCCACAGTGCCAACTCGGCTCACAACTCTCGCTCACTCTCTCGTTCAATTGAACTGAACTCCTTTCCACGCCATCCTCTCCTGCTCTGTGGGCGCTGTCCGTCCCTCTCGGGTGCTGCTGAGCGCACAAGTGATCCCGGATGCAACAACCGCGGCGTAAAGGAGCATCTCAATGGTTTTCACTGCGCTCCATTACTTCATTCACTGAGATGAACACACGGGATGCTCTGTTATCCTTCCTAATTCCCCCCTCCCCCGAACGCTCCCTCTACCCTAACCCAAAGTGTCCCATTTAAACTAGGGAGTGGTCATTCTCAGAGGTTTTGCTTCTTTGTTTCTACCATGTTTGCAATCTGAATATAGCACGGGTGAATTGAGCACCCCTCTGTACTGAATCGAGGATCGATTTTGATTCGGGAATATTTTTTTTCTTTATCGAGGAACGATTTTTCGAATAGTGACCTCAACCCTGAAAATAACCAATAAAACCAACATATTCTAGTCCAGTGTTGTCTCCCACCCAGCGTGGGAAAACCACGCATTAAAAGGGAGACTGACACAGATTACGCTCATCTCAGGTTTTCAAGCACGCCTTCTATTTCTCACTGAAATAACGCTTATTTGCCTGCGAATAAACCCTGCCTTTGAAAGCGGTTCGCACAGCCTACAGTAGGCTACTGCTCTACGAAAGAAGCTTCGAATTTGAAAAACGATCTATTAGTTATCGCTATTACTACCTACTATCTATGAGTATTAGCCCACAGTATTACTACTATAGAGAATGATTGGCCATCGGATGATTCGGGAAGATTCCTCAGCACTGTTTTTGATTGATTGATTGATTTTATTATGTTGATATGTCCTGCACCCTTTGGGGCACCCAGCCAATATGGGTTTATAAGACATTGTTGCAAACAAACAAACAAACGATAGGCCTACAGTACAGAATAAGGCCTACAAGTATTCAGAACAACCCATGATTATGATTACAATTACATAATCATAAACAGACTAAATACATAATTATAATCAGGGGAAAATTTCTCTTTGTCTTCTGACCCCAGCCAAACTTGTAGCCATAGCCGTTATATACCCCCTTCCCTAGACTAAAACAAATCAGGATTTCTAGCTTGCACTTTTTAAAAAAAACAAGATGTCCTTAGGTCATTATACCTGGACAATAAATCTTCCCACCCCAATTGCCAAATGCAAGGGAAAGGTTCTGACCTGAGCACACGGATAACGTTGTCTTCGTTCTCAATTACAGGTAACGTAAGGTTCAGTATGGAGGTCATATTTACTTGTGATATAAGTTCTAAATGTTGTCTTATTCCAGATGAGTTAGCTATATTGAGCTATACCTGTAGCTGCAACTCAAGCCACTAGATGCTGCTAATAGGTTAACTGGCATTGCAACAGCACAGATGTATGGACCTATTAACAAATAAGATAGACAATGTATCTTTTTACTCGTAAATGCCCGAAAGCCAATGATCCTAATACTTATCGCCTCCTTCCCCAAATCAACCCGCCCTCTTTCTCTACATTACTTACTCTACTTCGGTTTGTTTATGGCCTTACATACATTGGCAGTAAAGTTGCAACTCTTGGTCTTTAGCCTCTGGGTTAATCTCTATTAGCACTCTGACACATGCCTCCTCCGTGCATTACTCCATTTCCTCTCTGCGAGGTGTGTCACAGCCAGGGGTTTAACGCTGCTGAGCAGATGTTTGGAACCCGCGAGAGAGGGATGGAAACAGCCTCCGCGCCGGGCCCACATGCACGGGCTGACCTTTAATGATGGAAGTAATGAAGGACTTGAGGCAAAGCAAATGTCATGGCGCTGTGGGACAGAGAGCCTGGGTGGATGAGCTAATAAAGCCGTATCTGTATTGGGAGATGGGGGAATCGAACCGACAGCCCCTCGGAAAGCTTTATTTGTAGAAACACCCCCCAATGAATCCCGTTACACTGATAACACTTGAATAATAATTTAATTTTCCCAGTACTTTTAATTGTGTGCGTATGTGTTTATAACAGTGTGAGTTACTTTTAACAAAAGTGGCCTCACCAGATGGGCCTGTGCTGTGCCTCACTTTGACCATGTTTGCTGATGGGATGTTTCCTTAATGTATTTTTACATTTATTTTTTTGTGAGGTAAACGCAAGCAAACCCACTGCCACAGAGACTCACCCAGAGTCCATGCCAGCACAGCTGCTCAGGGGGAACACAGAAGCTCTGTCTCCTCTACACACAGGCCAGACTCACTCGGATCTCTGTCCGTCTGCCTATCTGTTTGTCGGTCTGTCTGTCTGCCTGCCCGTCTCTCTCTCTCTCTCTCTCTCTCTCTCTCTCTCTCTCTCTCTCTTGGTCTGTATGTCTCTCTATATAAATAAAAATGATGAAAATAAAGGTAATAACCACTTACTTGAGGTAATAAACATGAGAATGTGAGAGAAACAGGACACAATGATACCGAAGGCCATGCATAAAGGGCAGGACAAAAGGGAGGTTTGAGAGAGGAAAGGAATACAGACAGTGAGCAAACAAGAGAGTCTTTGAAGGCCCTGGCATTTGACAGCAGGGGAGAAAGTCTGAATTCATTTAGCATTCATGAGCAATACAGCTGTCTGGAGCTCAGGTCTTCTTTGAAAGAGTCATTGGTATTTATATTGGTCGTCTCAACCTGTACAATTGTGTAAACCTTTTATAGGTAAGTGTTATGTCTTCCAATATAATGATTTGTTATTTTGAAGTTTGAAGCAATGAGTCGGGAATTGATAACTGTTTCTGTCACAAAGTGTAATCATATCTCTACCCCTCTCTCTCTGATGTTATGGGTATTTTTTCTTTCATAATTTGTGTTTAATTTCTCTCTCTCTCGCGCTCTCGCTCTCGCTCTTTCTCTCGCTCACTTACTCTTCCTCTCCTCTCCTCTAGCCCTCATCTCCTCTCTCCTCTCCCCTCCTATTCCCTCATCTCCTCTTCTCTCCTCTCCTCTCCACTCCTCTCCTTTCCCCTCCTCCCCCCTCTTGTCCAGTCTTGTCTTGTCTCGTCTCGTCTCGTCTCGTCTCGTCTCGTCTCGTCTCGTCTCCTCTCCTCTCCTCTCCTCTCCTCTCCTCTCCTCTCCTCTCCTCTTCCCTCCTCTTCCCTCCTCCACCCTCCTCTCCCCTCCTCTTCACTCCTCTTCTCTTCCCTCCTCATGCCCTCTCCCTTGCACCTGGTCGGCCTTACTGTGAGTGGAGCCGGAATCTCTAATGAGGCCCAACTGAGGTTCCAACCGGCCTCTCACAGTGGCTTGACCAACCTCCATTGCTGTTACCATTAGTTGCAGGTGGCGTCGCCATTCTGCTTCTTGCTAAAGTCTTTCATGTGAAATATAGTGCTCCAATTTAATATCTTCTTCTTCTTCTTCTTCTTTTTATTTATTATACAGGAAAGTATTAGAAGTAACAAAGTTACAATATAAAACGGGCCTATATAAAACACACACACACACACACACACACACACACACACACACACACACACACACACACACACTCTCTTTGTTGTCCATCGAGTCCGATGATGACGTCCATCTTTGTCTTTTACCGGTGGGTTCTCTGATGGCTAAATAGCCCAATCCTGGATCCACAGGCTCTGTTGCAGGTAGGGCATGTATACATGGTATTGGTGTTGCTGGCAGTCATGGGTGTGGGTGTGTTTCTCCTGAGCCTTCTTTGATGTCTTCTGGCAGTCCTTTCTTCCTCCAATGTATTGGTCCCATCTAGACACAGCTGCCGCCAGGTGTTGCGGTCAGCAGCCATGTTCTCCAGGTCTCCAGGTTTTATTTTGCACTTTTTAAGCGCCACTTTCATCTGGTCTTTAAAGCGTTTCTTTGGACCTCCAGCAGAGCGCTGGCCTTGGTGTAGCTGGCCATATAACACTCTGCGGGGCAGACGGTTGTAGGGCATCCTTGTCACATGCCCCAGGCAACGCAGTTGGTGCCGAGTGATTGTGGCCTCAATACTTTGGCAGCCTGTCCTCCCAAGGATCTCAGTGTGCGGTACTCGGTCACGCTAAGTGATTCCTAGGATGCGCTGCAGACAGCGGATGTTAAACTGTTCCAGGGACTTGATGTGGTGGCTGTAAGTAACCCAGGCTTCACAGCTGTAGAGGAGGGTGGTGATACAGATTGCTTGGTAGACACTGATTTTTGTGTTTAAATTAAGGTTCTTGTTCTGAAAAACCCGGCGCCTGAGTCTCCCATAGGCAGCTGATGCTTGATTTAACCTGTTTTGGACCTCACTGTCAATGCTGTTGTCTCCAGATATAATGCTCCCCAGGTATCTGAAAGATGGAACAACTGACAGTTTTTCCCCTGCTACAGTGAAGATGGGGGGTGTGGGTGGGATGTTGGTACTCCATTGGCAGATTACCTCTGTTTTGGCTGTATTGATGGTCAACCCCATCCTGCTGTATGCCCTAACTGCTGCATCTAGAACAGACTGGAGGCCTTGTGGAGAGTGAGATACAATAGCACAATCATCTGCATACTGCATCTCAAGTATCCTTACTTTATGTAGTTTGGTTTTCGCCTGCAGCCTCCTGATGTTAAAGAGGTTACCATCCAGCCTATACTCTACTGTCACCCCACTGTTTTCTTCAATACCCTTGTGCAGAAGCTGGGTGACGCATAAGAGGAAGATGTTAAAAAGCATTGGTGCCAATACACACCCTTGTCTTACCCCTGTGCACACTGGGAAAGGGTTAGACACTTGACCTCTTATGGACACCCTAGCAGTCATTCCATCATGAAATTGACGGAGGATGTTGACGAACTTGATGGGGCAACCAATCCGCATTAGGACATCCCACAAGAGATCTCTCTTCACAGTGTCGAAGGCTTTGGATAGGTAGACAAAAACCATAAACAGGTCTTTATGTTGCTCCCTGCACTTTTCTTGGAGTTGCCGAGTTGTGAAGACCATGTCGACTGTGCTCCTGTTCTTTCTAAACCCGCACTGTGACTCGGGTAGCATTGACTCTGTGATGTTGTTAATGAGCCTTCGAAGCATCACCTTGGCCAGGACCTTGCCTGCCACAGCAAGAAGTGATATGCCCCTATGGTTACCACAGATGGCCTTATCACCTTTGTTCTTAAATATGGTAACAATGCTGGCATCTCTCCATTGTTGTGGGATGTTTTCATCAGCCCAAACCTTGGTGATGTACTGGTGTAATGTTCTTGTGCACAGATACCCTCCCTGTTTAAGCAGTTCTGCAGGGATATTGTCAGAGCCGGGAGACTTGTTATTCTTCAGGGTGCGGACAGCTGACAGAACTTCCAGGAAGGTTGGAGGTTGGCTGAGGTGGTCCATAGAGGGAAATTCAGGCAGTTCCTTCAAGATAGTGAAGTCTGCATCAGAATTCTGATTCAACAGTGTATTAAAATGCTCAGCCCACCTCCCTAGGATGCTATCCTGGTCTTTCAGGACTTTAAGCCCATCTGCTGATTTCAGGGGAGTGATGCAGTGACTTCTTGGGCCGTAGATAGACTTCACTGCGTTGTAGAAATTGTGCATATCATTTATATCGGCAAATGACTGAATTTCCTGTGCCTTCTCCGTCCACCACTCGTTCTGCATGGTCCGCAGAGTTTTCTGCACTTCCTGTCGAGCTTTCTGCCATCGCTGTCTGGTAGTGCTGGATGAGGGGTTATTTAGGGTTTCCTGATGTGCTTTGTGCATGTTGCTTAGCAGGTTATGGATTGACTCAGAGTTGTTATTAAACCAGTCTTGATGGTTCTTGCTTTTAAAGCCAATCGTTTCACACACACACACACACACACACACACACACACACACACACACACACACACACACACACACACACACACACACACACACACACACACACACACACACACACACACACACACACACACACACACACACATATAAAACGGCATCTTCTGAATGTGTCCTACATATAAATTCAGCTGAGTGAGTTGTTTTTGTTCTGTATCTCACATGACCCGATGACTAAATCTGAATGTTTACATTCTTAGGAGGTAATGATATCATTTTGGAGTTGACCATCTCTTTCAGATCAGTTTCCATGGTGATAGCAAAGCACATTCTGAGCATTCGGATAATCAAAATTAGTAAAGCTGTTTCAGACTGAAGGGCCTGTCAACAGATTGTCTAGAATGAATATAGAAAGTATTGAAAATATTTGGGGCAGTTAATCCCTCCAACGCGCCACCCAGGTGGTATTTCTGGGTGCCTCAGATGACCCTTTTCCGGCTTATTCCTGTAGTGATATTCGAAAGTCAACAGATCACGTTGTCAATCATCTGAAAATATACTTTTATTTTGGATACATTTTCCTATATAAATCACGCCAGTGAAAATGACAGATGGATTCAACCCACAACCTCATATAGCCTAGATGAGAAGAGCTTATGATCTGTCCGCTCACCAGAACATCCACCAGAACTCATGTATTGAGAGGATTCAATTATAGGGAATGTGATGTTGATATCGCACATTGCATGTGAGGTTTTTCCACATCCTAAAACCAAACCCTAGAACCAAAAAGCAAACCCTGAAGCCTGACCCTAAAAGGTAGCCCTAGCCCTAAACCTTAAAACCAAAACCCAATTAGGAACCCTAACCCTAAAACCAAACTCTAGGACCCAAAGTCCAACCCGAAAACCTAACCAAAGTAGGAAACTCTAAACCTAAACACAATCTCTGGAACCAAAACTCAAACAATCAAACCTTTTTATTAAGCTATAAAAGGTATTGGAGGCTTAAAAGAGACACAGAGAGAGGGAAACACAATCACACACACACACACACACACACACACACACACACACACACACACACACACACACACACACAAACCTCCCACTCATATAGCTATTTAACAGTTGCTGTGATGTAGGATTGAATGAATTATAGACAATTATGTTCAGTCACACCCTATCCTACACCCAAAATAGAATGACACAAACCTATTTCAGGGGACTCAGTATTGTAATAGCCCTCTCGCCCTAGCCACACCTTGAACTTGCAGACAATGGCTCTAAAACAGTCGCCAAACAATATCTCTTAGAAACACACAGACAATTAACCAACCCATTACATTACATACCCATACAGGAACCCCTGCAATTGGCCAACAATATTAAATTGGCAACAAATGTACTGATCTTCACAATCTTAAATCCGATCAGACAGGCCTGACAGTCACTTGTTGGAGCTATTGCCCATCAGCCTGCGCACCAAATGACTTTGTTATCAATGAAGGACGGCATCTTCTGGGTCTGATTACTAAGTTTAGTTCTGTTACACTACTCAATACACACCATCCCACCATTAAGGTTAAATACAAACCACATGCACAACGCATCGACTTTAGATAAACCACAGTGTTCTGTCCACACACAAACGCACCAGACATATTCCTATACACCAAGGTCTCCCTCAAAACCACACACACACACACACACACACACACACACACACACACACACACACACACACACACACACACACACACACACACACACACACACACACACACACACACACACACCATTGTTCACCCCAAGCACACATTCGCGGGCAACATTAAAACAGAAATCATCCATTTTCACAGACTCGGAAAGAGGAGGCAAACATGTAGAGGGCAACCAAGACCCTATTCAGGATCCTGAGGGGCAGGGGGAATACAAAGCGGTTCCTCCATGCCGTCAAGTCCGGTACGCTGCCCAGAGCCTCTACGGGAGACCCCCCACCACCCCCCTCCCCATCTCAGATCCCTGCCTGTGTGGGATTCCCACACCTCCCCAGGCCCTCACCGTAGCCAAATGCCCCTCCACCGCCCCTCCAGCCCTCCAGCCCTCCCGCTAACCATTCACCACCCGCTGTGTCTCACCTCAGCCATTCTCCATCCACAGCCTCTCATCCTGTTCACCCCTCACTCACCACGCCTCTCCTTTACAGGTCTCCTGAAGCAGCACTGAAGCAGCACGCCTCCCCCTCTAGCCCCTGTCTGCAGAACCTCCCCATGCACAACAACAACATAACTTACACCATCACATGCTCCCGACTGCCAAAAACACTCCATGCTCACTGGACTCAAACAACAGATTTGTACAAAGCACTTAGGCACACGTGTCACATGCCTTGGAGGATTTCAACCTCTCATTGCTTAATTTATTCTCGTTGCAGCTTTAGTTCGCGATTCAAGTTTGAATTGGTATGTGTATTGTTACGGTGAAACACTTCACCATCACATAATTAAAGGGACAACAACAGAATTGAGTTTTAAAGCAAAATGCAATTTATTTAGCAAAGCAAACAAACAAACAAGGAGTAACGTGTCTAGGGTATATGTTTAAGTGCGAGATATGGTTGTGGATGAGTGGATGCAGTGAATGCGTCTGTATGTTTAGAAATGAGACTATAACTAATAAGAGTGAGGATGAGGGGAAAGAGTTAAAGACAAAGAACAAAGCAACGTGCCCAAGTGAAAGTATACCTAGTACCTGCAACAACCGAAAAGAGTGCCTAATGAGAGAGAGACCCAACCTGCTTAAATACCCCGCCCATTAACCCAGGTGTGATCAATACTGTGACTATGATCACCTTCCCCAAGTAGTAGCCCTGTAGTGGCATCAAAGAGCCTTAAGGGGTGCAGGGGGTCGTCACAGTATTTAAGAGATAAAAGGCTTCATTGTATTTGTTTTATTTATGCTTTTTAGATTCTTATTTATTCCAGCACTTATCCTCAACCACTTTGCTTATTTATTACTTGTGTCTTTTGATACTTTAGCCTTTTTATTTTTTCTGGGTTTTTATCAAATTAACCTTTAATTGTACTCATTAAATCATTCCTATTACGCCTTTTATTCTTATTTATCATTATTTACTTCCATTTAGAACACATTTGTTCATCAAGATATATAATGTGTGAGAATGTTTGCCTAAATGCATCCCTCCCAGCCGGGTTATTTAACTTGACTGCTCTTTTATAATTGTATTTATCCTTTATTTTACAAGATGTCTATATGGTTGTTTTTCACAGGACTATCCTGCCGCTGAATCCCACTTAATACTACACACTGCACCTTTAAACGAAGATATCTTCTGAATTATTAAGTAAAAGAAAAAATAAATAAGAGGTAGACAAACGGATGTGAAAGAAGTTTGAATGTGTGTTGCTTGACATTCTTCGTAGATGAGGGCCGCAAGCTATGTTTCTGAGATGCGCCCATGTGGTGAATTAAATCTTTTCTTCATGAGGGTACGGAGAGCCAATGATGGCCCATGTCCCTTCTGGATGCAGATAAGTAGGCTACCAGATGCCCAGACGTACCAGCTGCCACATAGACAGGGGATGATCTGGCTTCCAGAGATCTTTCCTTCTCCGTTGTAGAGCAAACAAGGACATTAGTGATGTCAATAAACAGATTATCAAAACAATAGGTTGTAGTAAATAACAATCAACACTTTTCATGGAGACATCGTCGTAGGACAAACAAAGGTGTCACTCATTAGGCTAATTATGGTTCTGATCTCCAACGTTAACACATTTACAATTATATTTATTCCTTTGAACAAAATTCAGACCTTACTGAATGCTGTTTTGATCATTTTTAAACTAGCGTTAGCCAAAGTGATTTCTAATGGATACGTGACATGGTTGTAGAGTGGTTGGACACTTCTTGACAGAATACAAAAATAAATAAATACAACTCTATACAAAATACCTGATTTTAGAACTATTTTGCTTTTAATTAACTACCGGCAAATATTGAAGGTGAAAGGAAGTGGGAACTCTTGGAAGGTTAAATTCTTGGCTGTGATGGAAAGGAAACTGAATGTTGACTTGAAACAAAATTTGAAACAAAAAATTACAAAATTCCTTCAAAGGCTATATCTTGGTGGATATTGATTGAAAAGAAACCTGTACAAAACAAAATATGTCACCGGAGGAGAACTGCTGGAGAACAGTGGCCCGGCCTGTCAGACATAATTTATTACTCTCCAATATTGAGGAAGGCTTTTTCTCAGTGATGAACAACCCAGACCATCTCCCTCTCTGTTGGGAATTCAGGGCTCTTCCCTCAGGCCGTGTGTGCAGGCTGCTAATGGCATGTTACGCTACCTGTGGTTCATCTCTGATAAACATCCACCTGCAAGGTACAGAAGCATATTTTATGCAGGTTATACAAAAGCATGGCCATTGTATGTTCTATATCCACACAGGCAAACTCCACACACACTCACTCACTCACACACACACACACACACACACACACACACACACACACACACACACACACACACACACACACACACACACACACACACACACACACACACACACAAAAGCAGAAACACATATGCACACAAACACAGATCACACAAAAGCATTAAGCACTTGCACACACAAACGTAAGCAGAAACACACACACACACACACACACACACACAAATGCAGAAACACACACACACACACACAAATGCAGAAACACACATGCATACACACTTATGTGGAAAAAGCACAGTGTAACCTTTATGAAATATTAAATACTAGGAGAACTGTTAACCACAGGAAGTCTCAGTATGGTTTCTGACCAGTACACGTGTGTGTGGTACGCGCGTGCGGCATGCTTGTGCATATGCTTTTTTATATTGGCTCCTAACTGCATACAATACATAACAATAGCAACAAGGAGATTAAAACAAATAGTTGTTGATTCATTAAATATAGATATATCATAGACACAGCACAGCAGCCACACTCAAGTAGAATTTTAAGGAAATATATATATTAATATATCTAAATACATTTATATAGTATTATTTGCTGATGCCTACACCAGGTGCTAATCACTTCACCATTACAATCGGCATAACACTGGTATTACTAATTTGGGCGTCACTGTGCTTGACAGTGGGAGAGATAGTAGGCTAATTGTTCTTATGTTATACTTCCCTCTGGTGGTAGAAATCAGTTTTAGAGTTCATAGCCAAACGTATTTAATGGTGTGAAAGCAGATATTCTAATGTGACCAAAATTGGTGAAATATTGCTTTCAAATATTTAAAGAGGAACAAACTAGGCCCGGTTATAGCTGCTGCTTTGTAACCGATAAACAAAGGCCCTGTTTAAAGCTTGGCTCTGCCAGAGAACTTCAAACGTTTTGAAGCTTGTGAACGGATAGTGTATCTGTCATTCGATAAATTCCCATGGGAAAATTAAAACAGCTGGCTAAAAGATGTGCCAAACACCACGGAGGAGCTCCTCAGTGTCTGCCAAAAACCAGGCAGACGGTTACCATTACTTTGTAATAGCTCAGATTAAACCTGAATATTGAGAACATTGTATTTGGATGAGAACACAAACCAGGGCTTTCAATGATTATAATAATATTCTAGACCTTTTTTGTCGACAAAACAAATTTAAATGTAAATTCTATTTGGTTATAAGTCATCCGTTTCTGTGTTTTCTTTATTGTTGGTTCATTGTGGGGGGTTTGATAAAGGAATGATAAACAACATGAACTTAATTCCGATTAAAATGATATATGCAATAAATCATGGAGGATTCTCCAGAACTCTCCATAACAAACCTGATGTTGAAACACTGTGTTTGAATAGCGGCTGTGTTGCCTGAGAACTGAGGACGTGTCAGTGAGACATCTGGAGAGAATTACAGTACAATCAAAGACCCGCGCCAATACTGTACTGGAAAGCGTTTCCTTTTCAAACAGTGACTCTCTGTCTCTGTCGCAAGTGAACTCTCTTCATTTCCTATTCTCGGTGCTCCGAACGAAATAGACACAACATCGTCCAACATTGTAAAGTTTGCATGACACGTGTGTATGGCAGAGAGAGAGAGAGAGAGAGAGAGAGAGAGAGAGAGAGAGAGAGAGAGAGAGAGAGAGAGAGAGAGAGAGAGAGAGAGAGAGAGAGAGAGAGAGAGAGAGAGAGAGAGAGAGAGAGAGAGAGAGAGAGAGAGAGAGAGAGAGCGCAGAGGAAGACATTGGGAGGGACCGGCGATAAGGTTCATTAAGATCTGGATCCAAAACAGAAAAACACAGAACATTCTGCAACGCCTACCATTACAAAACTTTAATGGTAGGCATTGCACCAGAGACTGCTCTGAGCTGCGTAGAGTTTGACAAGCTGCGGACACAGGGAGTACAACCTTTTCCACTCTGGAAGGATAACTTGGAAACACACTGCAGTGCCAGGGATATCAGCCAGTCACACAGCTGTAGTTTCAGAGCCATCAAGGATGTCCTTCGGCCTGGTCGTTCCCATCATCCTGCTGGCTCTGACCTGGTCGGAGTCGGTGAGGGGACAGAGTTCTCCCCAGGAATCCTTCATGGTCCAGTACTTTGAGAGGAGGATGACACACTTGGAGGTAAGTGACACTAGTGGCTACTACACACAACTCCTTCAGGTAACATTCAGTTTTCGCAGAATTCCTGTGAAGTGACTAAATTTACTTTTAACTTCTAGAGGCAAAGACAAGAGAGCAAACTGGTCAAAGCTTATTCTCTGAGTGTAAAGCTTCCCACTTGAGCGTTGCCTCAGTTTGTTTACATTTTTGTTAAACACACGCCATCTGTTTTAGGTGGCTTTAGTCTTGCCATTGTAACTTTTATTTTCTTACTTACATCTCTGTGGTACCTGTGGTACTCTTCTTGTGTTTTTGTCATCCATTTCAGGAACGTCTGAATCAATGTGAGGCGAACGCAGCATCCATGACCCAGAGGTTCTACGACCTCACCTCAGAATTCAGGGGTCAACTTTCCGCTCTCACTGCTGTGAAGTACGCACCACTTAAGAGCTCGATGTATATGAAGGACATGGCAAGAGACTGGCTAATATACCAGAGACAGAAATAAGTGTTTTTGAAATGCGGCAATGACTATGCAAAACAGAGAAGCTAATCACATAAAACAAAAAAACATAAATAAGACAAAATGAAACATTTCAATCAGTTCAACCCACATCAACTGAAAGAGAAATCCCGCACATGAACGTCTTCTTCAGGTCAGAGGTGCGGACCCAGTTGGAGAGCATGTCATCGCGGGTGGACCGTGTGGAAGGGGAGCTGGAGTACCTGGAGAACAAGATCCCCGCTCCGCAGAACATCGAGATAGAGGAGGCCCTGCTCGAGCAGCAGGTGATGGACGCAGAGCTGCAGCAGCTCAAGAAGAAGGCCAAACTCAAACTGAACAATGGTATAGGATGTGTGTGCATGGGTCCGTGCATGCCTGCATGCACGTGTGTGTGTGTGTGTGTTTGTGTGTGTGAGTGGTTGTGTGTGTGTGTGTGTTTTTGTGTGTATGAGTGTGTGTTTTTGTGGAGTGTTTATTTTTGCATTGTGTTTAAGTGGAGCCAGTGGAGTCGGTTCAGATAGACAGTGTACAAAGACAGATGAAAGGGGAATAACAACAAGGCCAACAATCAAATTAACAATGGTGTGGTTGACTGCTTCAAGTGCGAAAGGATAACTTCAGGATTTTTTTACTCTATTTTCCTTTCATTTTGGGTCTAAGTGGCTAATGCAGACAATTTGGTCCAGTGTTGAGCGAAGGCAATTCAGCCATTACAGTGGTGACAGTCTGCAATGCCTGGCTGCAATGTAACCCTGAGGGCTAAAAGCAGCCATTCATTTCTGACTCTTAAAGTGCTTATTCTTTGGCACTGATTCAGATTGTTATTAAAAGTGCCATTGGCTGAAGTGCTCCTGCTCAATACCGCTCTCGCAAAAATGATGGAAAAGTGGAGTGGATGGAAAAATCCTGAATTGATCCTTTAATTTAATCTTTTCTGTTAACTGGTGATCACATCAGTAAAAAAATGCGCTGGTTCACTTGTTTTTCTGCAGTCATGGTTCATTACACTTCAAATAGGAACGGATATCCTCTATTGCTTTTGTCTGCGGCCCCAGATTGCAACACTGCCTTGAGTGCAGTCAAGTCCCTGAAGATTGTGAAGAAGGTGGGAGACACCCATGGATCCTGGTTCAAGGACCCTACCCCAGGTTCCTCCAAGGTCACTCCTTTAAAATTATATTGTAGATTGCGAGAATGTTTTTTTTTTACACTTTATATTTATTATGTACTGTTTCAATTTCAAGTTACGCTCACTAAGGAAATTACTCTATTTGCTTGATTACATATCAAGGATGTGGGGTCATTGCAATCATAGCTTAATTTAATAAAAGATTGTGACACTTTTATTCAACAACTTAAAATAAGTACATTTGTCAGAAGAAAGAGTCAACAACAATATATCGCTGTCGGTACAATAAAGATGATCATAGAAACAAGTGCCTAGCTCAATCGCTCGGTTAACCAATTATACAACAAAGATAGCTAGGATAAGATGCTACACAATGCTAATTACTATTTTTAAGTGCCAGGACGTACAAAATACAATACAATACTTAGAGATATGTTTGGTTCAACCCGTTTGACATGGCGGGTCTGAACCCGAATGGGTTCTCCCAGGTGTACTTCCTCAGCGGTCTGAGAAACGACACCGTCCTGGAGTACGCGTCGGTGAAGAGCTTCACCGAGGGCAGCACCAGCCCTAAGGTGGTGAAGCTGCCCTCCCATTGGCAGGGGACCGGTCATGTGGTATACAAAGGATTCCTCTACTACCACAAGGCAGACACCCCAAATCAGATAGTGAAGGTGAGTGACATATAAGCCTAAACCCCATGAATGCCCCCCACGGTAACCCCCCTTCATTTGTAATGTGTGTTGGTGTTTCCACGTCTGACCAGGTGCGCTTGCCCAATGGCACGCATGCAGACACTATGCTGCTACCAGGGGCCGGCCGTCTACCGGCCTACAGTCTGAACCCCAACACCTACCTGGACATGGCCGTGGATGAGCTGGCCTCTGGATCATCCACGCAGACCCAGAGTACGCTGGGAACCTGGTCATTACTAAGCTGGACCCAGGTACACACTCTGTTACAGCCAGAAGTGTAGAGGACTGTTTGTGTGTCTGTGTGTGTTTTTGTGTGTGCGTGTACATGTGTATGTGTGTCTGTGCGTGTGTAACTATGTGAGAGAAAATGACTGAGAAACAGACAGATAGAGAGCGAATGTATAAACGAGAGGGATGAGAAAGTGAGAGCGAGAGAGAAAGAGGTGGAGGGAGTTAGAGCAATAGTTAGAGCAAGCTAGAGATTTATAATAACGAGAGAGAGAGAGAGAGAGAGAGAGAGAGAGAGAGAGAGAGAGAGAGAGAGAGAGAGAGAGAGAGAGAGAGAGAGAGAGAGAGAGAGAGAGAGAGAGAGAGAGAGAGAGAGAGAGAGAGAGAGAGAGAGAGAGAGAGAGAGAGAGAGAGAGAGAGAGAGAGAGAGAGAGAGAGGATGAATGGGTGACCTCATGACCCTTTCCTTCTGCTCCTGTGTGTCTGAGCTCAGACAGCCTGGCGCTGGAGCACACCTGGGACACGTTGTGCCGGAGCCGGGGGGCTGAGGGGGCCTTCCTGATCTGCGGGACCCTCTATGTGGTGTACAACACGCGGTATGGCGGGCGCTCCAGCGTCCAGTGCCTGTACGACATCCACGACACCATCCACAGGTGGGTTCCAGTGGTGATCCAGCTCTGTTTCGTCTGAATCCATTTCTATT
This sequence comes from Gadus macrocephalus, assembly GCF_031168955.1. Taxonomy (NCBI): domain Eukaryota; kingdom Metazoa; phylum Chordata; class Actinopteri; order Gadiformes; family Gadidae; genus Gadus; species Gadus macrocephalus. The sequence continues at coordinate 11,074,806 of NC_082390.1, forward strand.
TTTATTGTATTTATTCACAAAGCGTTTGGACAGAAGCTAAAAATGGATAACAGCAAAACAACTCTACCTCCATCTTTTCATCATCAAAACTTTTGCAGCTATGAATAAAACACCAACAAATGATTGACTATCATAGAGGATCACACTTTGAGATGAGAATGGTTTGAGGAACAATATGTCTGGAGTTATTTTCCACAGATTTGTCCATCCTGTTTCAGAGTCCATGCAGATGTGCTGTACACAGATTGAAACAATGCTTGGGATGCTTGGGCTATTGGATAAGAGGCCATTCTGGCCTCCCAAAAGTTGTGTTTTCTTTGGTGAAAATGTTAACAATAGGATGAAAACTGTTGATATTTAACTTCCATTAGGGTAGTATTTCTATGTGGTTTCAAAGTCCTGAATTTGGATTTATTTTTACCCTGGCAGATTCACATGACAAGTTGCACACGTACAGACACACACACACACACACACACGCACACACACACACACACACACACACACACACACACACACACACACACACACACACACACACACACACACACACACACACACAGAGAGACACAGACAGACAGAGACACACACACACACACACACACACACACACACACACACACACGGATCCTTCTAGGTTTAGGGGGTGTAGGATTAGGGATACCATGTAAACAAACACATACATTTTTATCCATATATTGCAGCACATCTGTCATAGCTATACACACTCTATGCGGTACATAATGTTTCTAAATAAACATCATTGTTTCAATATGAATGTGATAATAAATGAATAAATATCCTTCAAGAAGCCACACATTGAGATGTTGAGTCAATCGTGTGTGTTGCAGTGAGGAGAGTCCTGTGCTGTTCTTCCCCAAGCGCTACACCAGCCACACCAGTCTCTACTACCACCCTCAAGATAAGCAGCTGTATGCCTGGGATGACGGCTACCAGACCATATACAAGGTCGAAACACAGAGGAAGGAGGACCAAGTCTCGTTTGGCACCGAATAATCTCCGATATGTGTGCTACACATGACCATTCTGTGTATTACTACTTCTAACATTGATTAAGAACAACATGTTATTGCACTCGGAGAAATTCAAGAATTGCCTTGAACTATGTCTATGTAGAAGACACCAATAAGCGTACTTATTCTCCACTCTGCTGGCATATTTTGTTACCTACACCTCAATAAAGTTCTTTGTCGCTTTCGGATGTCATTTTATATCTTTCATGTCTATTTAATTTTGATAGGTTATGTGTTTTTTGTTTTGAATTTATGAGAATAACATTTGACCATCCGCGAAACATTCGTAATAATCATTATAAACGCTGACCTAGCCATAGCTGATTCTCTCATTCATGCTGGTGACCAATCCCTGCGGTCACATCCCTAGCGGTGACAGATGTGTCGGTCAATCCCGCCCATTTTCGGTTGACTATGACGTCAGGAAGGAGGCGCGGCATGTTTGAATGTTGACAGCAGTAGCTCGCGTGGACACAAAAGTAGCGACCAAGCGTTTATCCGTTTAGCAATTGTCCATACATTCATACTTGAAAGTGGCCGATTTAACTCTACAATGAGGAGGAGAAGCAGCACTAACGGCAGCAGGAGAAGCTCTATTACGAAACAACGAAGTGATAATCGAAGTTTTGACGAATTCGGTTTTGCCCTAACTAAAAGAAAGGACCAAAAGCTCTATCATCGATGTCACGATTACAGGTGCGGGATTAGGGTCCATTCTGCTCTGTTTTTATAACTTTCTCTTCATACTTCATAATTGGTTTAGTGGCTAACAGCAGTGGTTTAGTGATTTCCTTTCAATTGCAGCTATCGTTAATAGACTAACAGTTTCAAACAAATACATAAAAGGCCATCAGTCTTCATTCGCTGGCCGAAGTCACTGGGAAATGGAAAATAAACCGTCTCTTAAAATTGACCAAACTAAAACATTGCATCCACTTTATTTATAGTCTATGTATAATTTCTGAGGATTAAATATTTCGTTTCGTCATCTGCTCTGCTCTCTAATATATTCATTGACTAACGTTACTAGTTGTGGGAAAAAAATACTTCAGGGGTAAATTATTTGCATACAATCAGTGTGTTGTGTCTGCATATATTGTATAATGTTTGATTGTCTTCATTCTTGGGGTGCTGCTTTTCAGGAAACTAGGACGTTCTGTTACAATATGGTTGGTTTTGTTTGGGATTTCAATTTGGCGTGGTCTTTTCTCAGATACCCCCAGATGAGCCCAGCCAGGGTCAAGGAACTGTGTGAGCTCCTTAGCTACTGGAAGTGCGGCAGCTTCATCTGCAGAAGTCAGGTGAGGGGCTGACTATTAAAAGACTCACTTAGTCATTTAACCTTTTTACTTGACCCAAAAGGTAAGTAAATGTCAAGTGAACTTGCATCCTTTAAATTACATCATTGTGTGATGTAATTTATTTTAGAGTTTATTTTAAATATCTGTCTGTTGTGTTTTAAATAAGCTGTTCCTGTGCATGTGTTCCAGATAGAACGCTATATCAGGATGGGTATTCCTCCTAGTTTACGAGGTCGGGTGTGGAAGTGTCTGCTCGGCATTGACAGCCAGAGAGAAACCAGTGACTTTAACTACCAGGTACTTTTTCGTCAAAAAAACATTTTTGCGTTTAGCACAATGGACAAATATACATTTTGTTGTATATTGTTTGTTGCTTACTTATATCAAGAGTGTGTGTTATGAATATCAACTGCATTCTACTTCAAATGTATCTTCAACAGTGTCAGTATCTTAATATATTCAGTGTGATTTCAATTCGAAAAATCTGTAAATTATATACATTTATTTTGTGAGACACCAACCAAATCTTTTACGCATCACAACAATAAAACATCCTTCCGACAGAGCTGCTTGTCAGAGGTGCGGGGTCCCCTGGTGGATCTGGGGGTCAGTGAGTATGGTATCCTCTCTGCTATAGCCACGCTGAGCGACACCCAGAATGACCTCGGATCAACCGATCAGCCGCTTTCCAGTGGCCTGGACCCAGGTTACTCCAGGGATGACGTCACGCTATTTCGACAGATCGCTCTTGACCTGCGTGAGTAGAGGGATGCTGTTACATGGTCTGTCTGTCTGTCTGTCTGTCTGTCTGTCTGTCTGTCTGTCTGTCTGTCTGCGCTTGTTGTCAATATGTTTGTGTTTGCATGGTTTCAAGGATGCAAGGAGGGGTACGACTCGAGGCAGATGCGCAAACAACAAAAAGTAGCAATATGTCCAATTTCAATCCTACACTATGAGTCACAGCATATTCAATAGTATCTGAAGCTGTGATGATTCCCCAGAGCGTTCGTTCCCGTCCCACCGCTCCCTGATGGGGGACAGTCCTGAGGCCATCGAGGGTCAGGCCAAACTCTTCAGGGTCCTCATCGCCTATGCCAAGTACAACCCAAAGATCGGATACAGCCAAGGTGGAAAGGCAGATTGGTTTATCCATATTTTATTTAATCTATGAGTGGGTATTTATACACAGAAGTTTGTATGCGTAATTTGCGTAAATCTCATTAAATCTCAGTAAATCACAGCTCTTGTTAAACTGCAGTATAAACTTTGACCACTTGAGGCCAGCAGAGGGCTATAATCGAATCAGAAACAATGGGGATTATCATGAGCCATTGCACTGAGTTCAGTGAACCAAATTCACTATTTTCTTCCAATATAAATCTGGGTGGGGGGGGGTTTGCTGTAACCATACTTCCACACCTTCCATTGTTGACGTTGTACAAAATGTGTCACTGAGCATCTGCGTGTGTGTTGTATTTCCCCTCCAGGGATGTCCTACCTAGCTGCAGTGCTGCTGATGCAGTTGGGAGAGGAAGAAGCCTTCTGGGCCCTGGTGGTTCTGCTGGATAAGCCCAAATACCTGGCCCAGCTGTTTGACCTCAACCTCACCGAGTAAGGCTGGCCTTAAGCGCCATTGCCAAAACAACAGCAGACAGAATTAGACGTGCCTGATGGTAGAACGCACGATGAGCTCAAAAGTCAACATTATAAATAGCCACTGGTTATTTGTTGTTTTGCATGCAATTAAGGTAATTTGTGTATTGGATATGGTACTATAAAATGTGATTGGCTGCTGCCCAAGACTAATACCGACCATCTTGTATTTTGTCCAATAAGGGTCCAGCATCAAGTGAAGGTGATTCATTATTTCCTGAAGCATAGGAAGCCACAGCTCTCACAGCACTTGGTAAGTAGTATTCCAGGTGGCTTACATGTAGGACCAGCTTTGTTAATTGTTCAAATGTATGTATTCATAAGCTAAAGATATCCACTGTGCGTTTGTTATAGGGTTTATCTGGGATGGGCATTAAGTCAAACAATTTAGGGATGGCATCCTTTTAATAGACCAGTCAACAAAGCAGTCACTCCAACTTTTAATCTGTGTATCCTGGTGTGAAAGTAATTAATAATGAGGAATTTCGGGTAGCTCTATGTAAGGGGGACTTCACAGGCCTTTGAGTGCTCTTCTGACCCAGTTATAACCAAGTGACGAGAAGTTCATCCACCCTAGGGGCCTCTGTGGCATCCATCATCAGATGGGCCCCGTTTCTGATGTCATCTACTCTATTACTCGCATAGAAACAACCCCTACCTTTCTACCCAGCCACCCAACAATTGTGTCTTCAGTTTGGTTCCACTGGAAAACACACACACACACACATAGTCACACACGCACATGCACGTGGGCGTGTACACCACACACTCACTCTATTCACACACTCCTCTCTACTCACTCATCTCCCATCATTTGTGCTGCTTGAATGTGTTGAACGGGGTAGGGCCTCACAACAAGACAGCAATCTGCCTTTTCCCAACTCATATACACCCACACTCGAATAGGCAAAACCTATGTAGAGACATTTGTAGAACCTATGGTTGCTGGCTATATTATGGTATTGCATTTTAATTTTAATGAAGCTATTATATTAAATATTGCGGAGGAATTATGATTAATGCAAAAGGGACATATCTTTCAAAGCAATGGATTGGCTTAATCTCCATTTTGTTGTTTCGATGCATTGACTTCTACTAATAACGATGACAAACACATTGTTTGAATTTAGTGATTGTTCACAAGTCGCTCCTGCTAAATGATTCCTAGTTGAATGTATAATAATTGGGATGGGCAAATAAACCAAAGCCCATGCAACCGAACAATGTCTCTCTGACATTGTTCTACTCTGTGATCCAGGAGTCCATGGGTGTGTCCTCGGTGCACTTCATCATGCCCTGGCTGCTGACCCTCTTTACCTCTCTGCCCTGCTGGGACTCTGTGCTTGCTGTATGGGACCTCATCATGCTCAACGGTAGACCAACACGTCTCAATACAGAGCCTATAGCCTTGTGTTTAATGTAATGTGATGCCCAAAGCACATGGCTGTGTCTAGACGGCTATAATTGTTCAGAATGTACACGTCCAAAATGTATTGCGAAGCAAGGAGAAAAAATACAACCCGCTACATTTGAGCTCTGTTCAAACAATATGGTTCTATTTCTTCTTCTGGTCGGTTGACATATAAGGAGTGATGTTCATGGTCTGTGGGCTTTGGGCTATAGCATCCATCTTGTGGGAAAGCAGCATGTAAATCCCTTTTTGTGTCCGTGTGTCCGCGTGTCCGTGTGTCCAGGTGTGTGTGTGGTGTTTCAGACCTCTCTGGCCATCATGGAGCTCCTGGAGCCTCTTCTGCTGGTTCTGAATGATGAGACCACGGTGCTGCCACTGCTCCTCAGAGTCCCTGTCAACATGTGGGTAACGCATATTGACTCTATTGAAAGGAATTTGGCCATTATTTAAATCATGCAACACTTTGAATAACTAATAGTGTAGCGTTAGACACTTGTTTTTGTTTACGTTGTTTTTGTGTGTGTACACAAAAACTAATCCTTTTTGGGAATGTGCATCCCACTTCCTTGGACAACAAGTCAAACGTTTTTGTCGTTCCTTCAATAGAACTCCAGGCAGCTCATGAATATCAATCGGCTCATCAGCCTTCCCAGACGAGACATGTTTGGGACATCAAGCCTTTTCCCAGAAGAAGGAGAAGTCTCATTGTATTGCTGTGGTTGTGATTTGCTTCTCGTCCATGTTTGGATTAAGCATCCTTTTATGCTAAGCTGGTGTTTCCTCCGTGGCGGCTCCCATTGAGCAGGCAGTCGGACCCCCCACTGTCCTCCCACCCCTCAATGTGTTGAATATAAACGTCACATGCCCCCGGACATGTTTGGTTGTCATGGAGCTGTTGTTATGGCAACCCCAAGGGGTCACCGGGTTTGTGCGTACGGCAAGTGCATCCGTGACGGCCCGGTCACCGTTGCTTATTAAAGTCCCCTTTATCATATTTGTTTTAACTTCTAATCTCCTTCCAAGTGCTTTTTAATTTGGCACACATAGGGTGTGGAGTAGGTAGAGTAGGTGTAGTAGATACACCATCTACTGCAGATGGAGTAGGTGGCCCCTCAAGTTTGTGTGCCTTGGTCAGGTGCTTGGCCGCTTGACTCCTTTGCGACATTGTGATAAAACACATGTTCAATAGACACGTAAGGCCCCAGTTAGAGCTTTGGGTTGAGAAGGACAAACCTTGTTTGGTGTAGTCATAAATGGTAATCAAATGAGAAACAAATCAAATTCTATCTCTCTACTAGACCAGATCTTGAGATTATGCTCCCTTATCCTTTATACCTGCACTTTGTCACGCGTCAGTTTGTCCAAACAATGTTCGTGACTTTATGTCCACAGATTAAATGGTTTTAAAAGAAGATTCCTGAGTTGATTCAGGTGTGGGTGGATGGGTTTGAGTTCATTGTTCCGGTTAAGACTTGGTAAAAGAAGAGCTAAAATCTCAAAGAATTCTGGGAAGGAGCTTCAGCCTTTTATGAGAAGACGAGATGCAGACAGCTTCCGTCAGCGTGGATTCAGGAAGATTAGAACATTAACAAATCGCCTGACCTTAAAGAGTAGGGCACTTCTTGGAACAACTGAATCATGCACCTTGTAAAGGCACTTTCCATGCTTAATCTAAGTTAATGCATTTGTGAACCCTGTGATGAGACGGACTGTTGTCTTGCTTTGCTTGTTGGAGCGGCAAAGCCATCACCCATGTGGGCGGTTGCCAAGGAGCTGCTATCTGAGCTCCTTCACATCCTGGCCGCCTGGCCTTGGCACTGCTACCACGACCTGGTCATGAGTCAACGTGGCTAAGTGGTTTCCCAGCCTCGTGGGCCTGATCACTTTACAGTGGGAAGATTCTGCTGAGGAAGGCCCAAACCCAAAGGGAAGGCAACAAGGCAACAAGGTTGGGTTGTACGTTGTTGGGTCAGCGGGTGCATTGCCAGAGGTCTTGAGGTGAAGGAGTAAATACTTTTCCCCGTCTCTTTGAACGTCTTTGCTCGTGGTGTGAGTTGGTGAAGTCTCTCCTGTTCTGATTAATGATTGGTTAAGATGGCTTATTTATCCAGCCCTTTCTTTTTTATCAATCTGTCAATCAGCTGTCATCTACATGCCTTTGCATACAACTATAACGCCAACCCTTTGACTACGAACTACAACCAAATAAAGAAAGATTCTCCCCCCTCCTCGGTCTCTATGGGAAACCTATTTCAAAGATATGTAACGAACGTGACTATCTCTATCTATATACATTCCCCCTCATCTCCGATCAATCACATACATTCCACACATAGTACACAAAACTACTACACGTATGCACGTATAGCTCAATGTTAGATCGCCGTTGGTCTGTTTTTTGTTTGTGAATAGACGACACAGAATAAGCACATCAGCCCAAACAGTTTGCGTAAAATGCGTAAAAAAAAACATTTCTGCAGTGGAATGACAGAATCTCTCGTAAAGGAACAAACAAAATGTTCCTCTGGCAATACATGCATAGCAGCACAACTCCCATGCACTGATCTCCCCTTGTCATAGTCTTTTACATCTTGGCCCCCCACACCGCCTGGCCTTCTTCATCTATTCATCCCCACTGACACTGTTATTCTGCTGGGTTTGACACAGCATTTGTTTACTCTGAACTGACACAGTCAGCTCCTCTTCTCGCTGTCCTTTTGGTTTTGTTATAAACACAACTACTAGGAGCGCCATGGTTTTATTGATCTGAACAATTCAATCTCACACGCTCCTGTTGTTTACAACACAAAATGATGCCGTTGCTTCTGTGGCTCCCTACTTTCCCGCCTCAGACTGCTTATACAATGGACTCAGAAATGTCATTTCATGTCCTAAACGGAAGCGGATCCATCCTGAAGGGTTCCGGACGTCCCTTCCTCTTTCCCCAAGTCCCTGCTGTGTGATGGCTCCCTCTCTTTTCTCTGGCTCTCCATGTGCTCGATCACCCGTCGAGAACATCCATCTCAATTTCCGTGGGATGCAGTTTGTCACAATCCACTAGACGGAGCGGCTCAAGCGTGTAAGCTATCCTCGTTACACACCATGGATTTTAATCATCATCTGTTCCTCCCCTGCTCGTCTGCAGTCGGCACACCCATGCCTCCCCATATTCCAACTTTCCCAAAGAACCCAAAGTGTAAACTCAAGCGCAGCACTCCCTTCTCCAACCCTCACTTGTGATTGGTGATGTTTCCTTCCGTCTCTCTCTCTCTCTCTCTGCGTTTCCTTGCTCATTTTCGGTGTCTCTCTGTCTTGCTCCCGCCCGGCAGTGCCCAGTACTCCGTTTTGGTGCCAGCCCTATGGAGCACGGAGGTCCAAGACTGGGAAATAAAGTGCATGAGCAGCCTGGTGCTGGACGACACACTGCACGGACCTACTGCTGGTACGTGTATGCACGCACGCTCACACACAGCCTCCCAATCACTCACTCACACACACACACACACACACACGTTCGTACTAAGTGAACACAGTGGGTACTCGTTGTACAGAGGGGGTACGGGCTGAGGGCGACAATGGAGCCGGCTCGGCATCAGACACCGGTAACTCAAGTCCTACCTCAAGCACTTAACCCGGTAGTTTCCATCACACTGGGCCTGGTTGTTGTTAATTTGTTGTTGAGCCCACCCCCCCGCCCCCCCACCCCCCCCTCCTGCACTGGGCCTGGACCTCCGGGAGGACGACATGGCGTCTTCGTCTCCAGGCTTCCTAGACAAAGGAGGAGCACAGTCAGCCCCTGTCTCGCTCCTTGTTCCCTCATTCGGGCCCTGCTTGCTGGCACACATGCTTGGCCAACAGTGCTGCCCACTTCTTCGATTACAGGCCCATCGGTTCAGCTTTCACAAAAGGGGCCCCTTTTTTTTTTTTTGCACCTTATTTATTAGATGAGTATCTCTTCGCATTTTTTAATTTCTTGTCTGCATATTTCTTGTCTTAAGTTGTCAAAGGTCATCGCAGTAGACAAATCAGTGCCGTATTTTCCCGCGATTTGAAATGGAACACTGCCATACTTTTGAGGTTTGTGTTCAACTCCCTGTACAACATCCATAAATAGATCAAATATGCTTATTTTTAAAGAGTCTGTCGTGGTTCATCTTTAAAAGATCAGTAAAGTGTGTGTGTGTGTGTGTGTGTGTGTGTGTGTGTGTGTGTGTGTGTGTGTGTGTGTGTGTGTGTGTGTGTGTGTGTGTGTGTGTGTGTGTGTGTGTGTGTGTGTGTGTGTGTGTGTGTGTGTGTGAGTGATACAGATTCCCAGGCCACAAATATGAGTCACAGGGCTGTTGATATTTGTATTCATTTATGTAAATGTGTGCATGCATCTGTGCATATGGGGCCCCAGTGAAGGGATAGAGATGACAGCCAAGAGTCAGTTGCTCTTTCGACGAGAAGGACATTTTGTAGATTTAGTCCTGGAGACTTAAACACCGACCAGTGTGTGGTGTTAAATCAATTCCACTGGCATTGTGTGTGTGGGTGTATGCATGTGTGCGCATGTGTGCCAGTCAGGATGACTCATCCATATTTCCAGGTCTGTCAGACAGTCTAGCCCCCGGCTCGGCAGGTAGAGAGAAAGGAGCTGATTCACTCCAATGACCCCCATCACTCTGTCTCTTTCTTGCTTGTTCTCCAAACCCCCCTCTTCTCTCTCTCGTCTTCTACCCCCCCCCCCCCCCCCCCCCCTCACTCTCTCTGTGTCTGTCTGCTCTCTCTGTCTGGCTTTATATTTCTCACTCTCTCTTTCTGCTCTCTCTGTCTGGCTTTATATTTCTCACTCTCTATTTCTGCTTTCTCTCTGGCTTTATATTTCTCACTCTCTCTTTCTGCTCTCTCTTTCTGGCTTTATATTTCTCACTCTCTTTCTGCTCTCTCTGAGGCTTTTTTTTGTGTTCTCGCTGTGTCTTCTCTGTCCCCCATAACTTCTCTGTCTCTCTGGCCTTCCCTGTCTCAAAGGCCTCTCCGTCTCTCAGGCTTTCTCTGTCTCTCAGGCTTTCTCTGTCTCTCAGGCTTTCTCTGTCTCTCAGGCTTTCTCTGTCTCTCAGGCTTTCTCTGTCTCTCAGGCTTTCTCTGTCTCTCAGGCTTTCTCTGTCTCTCAGGCTTTCTCTGTCTCTCAGGCTTTCTCTGTGTCTCAGGCTTTCTCTGTCTCTCAGGCTTTCTCTGTCTCTCAGGCTTTCTCTGTCTCTCAGGCTTTCTCTGTGTCTCAGGCTTTCTCTGTCTCTCAGGCTTTCTCTGTCTCTCAGGCTTTCTCTGTCTCTCTGGCTTTCTCTGTCTCTCAGGCTTTCTCTGTGTCTCAGGCTTTCTCTGTGTCTCAGGCTTTCTCTGTGTCTCAGGCTTTCTCTGTCTCTCAGGCTTTCTCTGTCTCTCAGGCTTTCTCTGTGTCTCAGGCTTTCTCTGTGTCTCAGGCTTTCTCTGTCTCTCAGGCTTTCTCTGTGTCTCAGGCTTTCTCTGCTCCCCAGACCTTCCCCTGCTCTATCTTTCTCGAACGTCATTCAACACATCCCAAAAAAGGTTCAATGTTAAAATAGCCCTGAGTGGCTTTCTCAATAATTCTTGGTCGGCCCCTGCTGCTAGTACATTAGAGCTGTCGTCTAAGATGCAATGTTGCTTGAGTGGCTTGTGATTAACACGGCAGTCCCCAACGTTTGGAGAGCAAACACAATCAATCATAATTTAAGCTCCGTCAGGATTTCCTTCGGTCCAAGCCTGTTTTGGAATAATAAAAAAAACAGGTGAATAATTTAACTCGAGCAGATGGTCGAGATAATTCCTGAAGGACTATTTTAATCAAAGTAAAATAACAAACCCTCAATATTTTTTCATTATAAAAAGTGTTATTAATTGCATTTATTACAATATTCACTTTGATTACAATATTAAAGAGCCAGTGAACTCAAAGCACTTTCTTTTTGTTTTAAATGTGGTCATTTTTCTTATATGATCGTCAACATAGCAATTTATGCCATTTTATCACTGTAAAACAAGTCCCCAATTTCGAGAAAAAAGGGGTTAAATCCCATGTTTTTTTCTTCACAAAACGCTATGTGAATGTTTAGCTCTGCTGAATACACAGGTGGCATTATTTTCATGACGTTGGACACATGGGGCCCTATTTTAACGGTCTGAAACGCAAGTGGAAAGCGCAAGTAGCTTTGTGGGCGGTTCTACGGCGCTATCGCTATTTTACAGGCGGATAAATGACACTTGCGTCGCGGCGCAAGTGTCAAAAGGGTTGGTCTGAAGCAGCCTAATTACCCGTAGGTGTGGTTTGGGCGTAACGTCCAACAAACCAATGACGCCTCGTGCCCACTGCACCGTCAGTCAACGGACGTGGGAAGGCGTGGCTGACGGATGGGGGAGTAGTCTTTGCAGAGGCATCCGTCAGCCAATCAAATCGCTTCACCGGGTTCTTCCCGCTTCTTCCTGCTTGTTGCGAGGCAAGATGACCCGCTTTCCCGCTTTCCAGTATCGTCAGAGCCCGAGTCGCGTCACAGTGCTTAAATTTGCATACGCGATCTGATTGGATGACGGAACCGTCGCTGCCGAAAAAGTTGAACATTTTTCAACTTTCTGACGGTGGCGAACGCTCCAAACGAACGGACGGATCCACAATGCATTGCGCGTCCGTCCCCATTCAAAGTCAATGGGCAACGGACAACTGACGGAGGTAGTGGGCACGGGGCGTGACGCCTCGTGCCCACTGCACCGTCAGTCAACGGACGTGGGAAGGCGTGGCTGACGGATGGGGGAGTAGTCTTTGCAGAGGCAACCGTTAGCCAATCAAATCGCTTCGCCGGGTTCTTCCCGCTTCTTCCTGCTTGTTGCGAGGCAAGATGACCCGCTTTCCCGCTTTCCAGTATCGTCAGAGCCCGAGTCGCGTCACAGTGCTTAAATTTGCATACGCGATCTGATTGGATGACGGATCCGTTGCGGCCGAAAAAGTTGAAAATTGTTCAACTTTTTGACGGTGGCAAACGCTCCAAGTCAACGGACGGATCCACAATGCATTGCGCGACCGTCCCCATTCAAAGTCAATGGGCAACGGACAACTGACGGAGGTAGTGGGCACGGGGCGTGAGAGTGCCAGCTCCCATCCCCTTTAAGAGCTATGAGCGCATTTGAATCGGACGAGTTGATATTTTGACAGCGCGTCTGCAGTCTCCGATGAGACAGATGCACATGAATTTCAAACTGCAAATGGCTCAGTTTATTGCCAAATAATATGGCCTAATTCACACATGGAATAAGGGGTTTTCTTCCACAACTTCAGAAATACTGAGTCTTCAAATAAATTTCGCCAAAGAAAACGTATATGATATAACATATGATATGCGGTAACTGTGGTTCTATTTAATGATATACGCAATACATTATAAACATTGTTTCTTATCAGTATTGTATGCTATCCTAATATGCATGTGTCCCCGCGGTAATAGACATTGCCATTGATTGTATTATGCGTTACGTGTTTAGTTTGCGTGTGTTTAAACAGAGCACACACGCGCGCCCGCATTCATTCATTCTTTTTAACACTCACTCGCGGTAAAACAATGTTTTTCACGATCAAATACTCATCAATCCTAAAAGTTATGGGCATGTAGGCCTACACGATGTCTGTGTCAAGAAAATATGTTTTTGCTGTATGGTGTTTGCAGATGCATTGATTTAAAAGTACAACTTATTACCGCTGCATCAGCTGTTCTTTCCCAAATAATTTACCAAGAATGTGCGGCTAGGTAGATGAGAGAAGCAAAGTGTATGCGCGAGGTGCACAAGCAATCCGTATGCATCGCATGGGCATGTATGCATCCGCCCTTAAAATAGCATCTGAACAACGCGCCACTGACTTTAAACCAGGTATTTCGATGTCAGTAGCACAATGGTATTCAGCAACGGCTAAATAGCGTTTGCGCCAGAACACGCCTCCTCCTTCCGCCGAACCGCCCCTTGGGGCGCATGATCAATCCCTAATTTACCGGCGAGTGGCGCTGGTGGGAAAAGAACGCTCTGCGCCAGTTGTAAACTAGCAACGACACATGCGCCAGTGACTTGCGCCGGATGCAAGATAGGGCCCATGGCGTCTCTTCCTGTCTCTATTCTTCCCCTTGATTGTCAGACCGCCTTTTCCGAGGTAGTCTGACGTCACAACCAAGGGGCATGGCTGGCATGGTTTGTGTGGACCTGTGGAGCTCTGTCTAGGCAGCCGTTTATTTTATGTCCACGTCCGAGTGAGGGTTATGCTTCCCAGACCCCTATAGTATAACGGTATGGTGGGCGGAGGTATCATAAAGTCCTAGAACTTAGTGATTGAATTCCATCTGAAACAGTGGGCTCACTGACTCTTTAATATTACGTTGTCTTCTTCCATTTTATGCTGGCTGCTTTAAATAGATAAAAAAAAATTGTAAATGTTTGCTCCATGTACACCTTGCTCACGGCAAAATGTGGTCTTCCTGAACTTAACCAACTCAAATCAGCCAGAATAATATTTTCTAAGAGCAAGAAGGAATGGCACCAAGGAAACCCTGGCTGTGTTCCAGTTGAGTAAGTGGGTGTTTTGGGGCAGGGGAGCAGGTGTATGCTTAATCAGGTTTAGGTATGGGTTCTCGCATCTACTGGTTCAGACTGCTGCTTCCTCCAACTGTTAGAGAGACCTTGTGGTCTCTCTAAAGCCTCTTCTATCTTTATTTTTCTAGTCTTGCTCTACAGCCCTCCACCTGTATTCCTCTAGTCTCTCTCTATAGCTATCTTCCCTTATTCATCTAGTCTCTCTCTATAGCTATCCTCCCTTATTCCTCTTATCTCTCTCTAAAGCTCTCTTCCTTTATTTATCCAGTCTCTCTAAAGCCCTCTTCCTTTCATCTTTTCAGTCTTCTTTCACCTTACCTTTCTCACCTTCCTCTCCGTTACATTTTATCAATTTGACCCCTGCTTTAATTAAGCTACCTGTCTCTTCCTCCGAGCTGTAGCTCTGCCCCTGTTTAACGGCCACTTCTTTTCTTTGAAATATGCCCTGGCCTCAATTTTCGTGTGTTTTCACCAACCCCCTCCTGCTCCCCCCGGCCACCCACCCACCCTACCTTTGGCCTTCTGTGTCTTTGTTCTTCTCCATGTCCTTGCTCCCTATGTCTCCCCCCCCCTCCCCCAGCCTTTCTTCTCCCTTCTTCTGTTCCCTGGCCACTGGTAGCAGACGCCGGTGTCCTGTTCCTCCTCAGCGGGCCTCTGTGGTACCGGGTTGTGTTGTCTTGCTGGCTGCCAGGACCCAGTGAAGTGACTCAGCATACAGCCGGCTCCATGTCCCTGTGCAACCTCTTGTGTGATGCATTACTGTCTGCTGTGCTTGCATAGCAGTGGTCTTTTTGTACCTGTAATTTCAGCACTGCAGAATGTATTTCCTCTCCACAATTGTTTCTCTTTTCTATCTTTCCAAGAGTGGGTTTCTCTCTCTCTCTGTCTCCCTCTCTCCATGCCTTTCTCTCCTTTTATCACTGCCTTATATACAGCATTATTGACCTCAGCCCATCTGTCGTCTGGTTGTTTTGCTTGGCTGCACAGGGTGTGTGTGTGTGTGTTTGATTGAAGAAATATATGTGAAGAAGGCATCCTCATATTCAAACCTTTTGTTTAAATAAGGTCATCCTGAACATTAGCAAGCCAGGTGCAGAGCAAGCATGGTGACATTTTTGCCCTATTCCCTTTTTAGGAAACGCTGTTGGTTGTTAATCCTTTTAGAGATTTCCCTGAGGGAGGGTTTGGGTTTAAAGGTGAAGTGGATGAGAAGGTCTAGTTGCAAGGTCAGGTTAAAATGTAAGATGATTGTTTCAGGATAGAGTCAGGATAGGCCAGGACCTATGGGCAACACACACGTACAAACACCCACCTACAAAGATTGACACGGTGTCTGTGATTGTAGGCTCAGAACAAGTCTGTGTCCCCTAGAGACAGAGACATTTATTTTACTTTTCTGTCCAGACAAGATATTGGCGTTCCTCTAAATCCCTCCACCATTACCCCAGTACTTGACTCCAGTGTTCAGTTTGGCGAGTGTATAGGTCACTGATGAAGTCACTGATGTCCTCGGCAGTTTCCAGTTTCACAACATTCAGCCTGATCCTATCCGCTTCAGCAAGGGCTTCTGGATCCGTTTGATGGGAGTACATTACAGATATTAAATCTGAGGATATAGACAGAGTAAAAAAGGAAAATGCTGATAATATTCAACCATGTATACTCTGGAAAGAATCAGTTGGAGATGACACTCTGTCGAAGAGCATATATGAATGATGTTAAGCTTCTTGTTCTGATGTAGATAATCAGTATGCATGTTTACTAGTGAGTCACCTTTATGAGGTTATGTTTGCTGCACATTTCCAATGCTGCTTATCTCATGCGATACAAAGCTGTATTTCCTTATCTTATCAACAAGCAGGACGGTACGCTGGTATGGGGCAGACGATAACACCAATCAGGGTAGCAAAGGGATTTATTTCCTTTGCTTTTTAGTTCAGAGATTAGTCTACCCTGCATCATACAGGATGCAGAGCCGGTGGACGTATGTCATGTTTCTTCTAGTCGTTGTGCTCCGAGGGCCACAGCAGAGGCCAAAGAGAGTCTCTTATTCCGAGAGGAATGTCACCTTTCTAACCTGGATAAGCCGTGCTAGCCTTCAGCACTTAGCCCGCTTATGACCCCTTGCTTTCTAGTAAGATTTTGTCTCCGGAGGGCTGAGTGGTCTTCCATCTGGCTAAGTGTATTCTCTGAGTACCAGGGTGTCCTTCTGCCCTCGTCCGAAACTAGGAACACAAATCCTCCTGAGAGGGTCATGTGGTCCGTGTAACTTGAACAAGTTGTCCTTTCCTTTAATAAAGCCGGAGAAAGTGAACTGACTATTTTTAACACCTTTTTAAAAATAGGCCGCAAGAGTCTCTGTGCAGGTATCCTCAGATTTTATATTTTCTCTGAGTGAAACAAAGATATTCTTCTAGGGAATGCTTGACTTCCTGAGGGACTAAGCCTGGTCACAGTGTGGCTCTTATGGTCTGCTTTCCACCCACGGTACAAGCTAAACTTTCGGTTCATCTCCCTTGAGTAAAAGGGGTCCTGGAACTTGTATGCGCAGTATCCATTTATAGTAGAACAAAAAATGGATGGCCCACATTTTAGCAAACTACAAAATGGGCTTGATGGTTAATTCTACCTTGTCTCGTTTAACAGACGAAAATAACGAAAGTGGAGGAATACAAAATGAGGTTGCGATCCAGGATTCAATTCACTGCTGCTTTACTCCGAGCACCACGAGCCACCACTGTACCAGTGGATCTTGGAGAGCCATCTGGGGAGATCAACAGTGTGGCTTGCCATTAGGCAGCTGCTAAACATGAATTTCTGTTCGCAGCCAGTGACTAATTAGTCAAATTTACTAGTGAACTGAATTAATGAGTTATTATTTTATATTCAATGTGTAGTTGCTGAGATAATAGTTTGCAGATACAAATAGAGATGTTTCATTGGTGATACTCATTTCAAGAGCTGCGAGATTTAAAATCGATGTAAATCCTCCATTTAGGGTTAGGACGTCCGAATTTGGTTCATGAAAATAAGGATTAGCTAGTTTGCAATAGAAAGAAAAGAGTTCCTCCGATCTACCAAGATTTTCTTTCGTTGATTAAAGCCCTACTGCCCAGTTTTCTCAAAATATTGCCAGCAAACGGAACAGTTCCACAAGGTTCCAGTTTGTTGTCGTTAATATACATATATTATTATATGTAGCTCTACAACCTCTGTAGCAAGCTTTGACCAAACAAGGAAGGAATGCAACTATACAGTTTATCTCCATAAAGTAATTATATACACTTGCTCATTGTTTGACAGGGTGATGGCAGAGAAAGAACCTTGTTATGCTGTGTTTTGTCATCAGTATCAATGACAGGGAAATTATTATAAAATATTTAAAGAGCTGAAATTAGAGGGCCAAGGATCCATTTTTAGATTGTACGTCACTAGTTTTGACAGGGCTAATCACAGTGCTTAGTCAGGAAGTGCTTATGTTGAGGTCCTTTCTTCTTTGCTGTACATTTCCTTTTGGAACTTGGCTCCTTTTTTCTTTTTTCCTGATCAACCACCTCCTTAAGGCTTACTGCTCATAGACCAGAATCCCTGTTGGCCCTTTGCCCCCTCTGGGGCTGAACTTTGACCTTGCAGTATGCCTTCAGGCCCATAAAGTTGCAGGTGTTGAATAAACGGGCTATGGTAGGGTTCAAACATCATAGGCCATCACCAGGGATCGATCGGCCAACTCGACCGGGTTCCGTCACACTATTCTCCTACTCCTGTTCCTACTCTGTCTTTCTTCTTCTCTGTTCTCTCCTTTCCTCCTTCACTACTTCCCACTACATGTATTCCCACCTGCTTCCTCACGACCATCCATACTTATACCCATACTCCTTGTTGCCGTCCTTCCTTCCTTCCTTCCTTCCTTCCTTCCTTCCAATCCCCCTCGATCTCCCTCCATCCTCCTTCTTCCCTTGCCCTTCCATTGTCCCTAGAAGGTCATCGTGTATATGTGGGTTCTAACTGTAAAAGTTATATTGTTTGTCTGGTTAAGTTTTCATTCATTCATTAATATCAGAATGTGGCCTATGTTCTTTGCAAAATCTGTGTCTTAAAGTCCTAGACAACACAAACATACCCATGTAATGCAGCCAACGGGCACATACGACGGTAAGGAGGCCTCTGCCAAGGACCTGATTAATGAGATCCAATGCAGGGGATTAGGTTTGGATCCTAAGCTAAGCTATTATGATTGTGCTGCTAAGTTTGGGCCTTCCTGAACACCGGAGTGTGTGTGTGTGTGTGTGTGTGTGTGTGTGTGTGTGTGTGTGTGTGTGTGTGTGTGTGTGTGTGTGTGTGTGTGTGTGTGTGTGTGTGTGTGTGTGTGTGTGTGTGTGTGTGTGTGTGTGTGTGTGTGTGTGTCTGTGATGACAGGATAATGAATCGTTACAATCTTTGATGTAATCAGCATGGTGAAGATCAGATAATTATGCTGATTGCACTCATCTCACTTGTCAGTCTGCCCCATAACTTGTGTGGCCCACAACGTTCTCTGCTCACAATATCGCTCAAGGTTACCCAGGATTCATGAAACCTTTCCTTCACCCCTGGCCTTACTCTGGATCCCAGTGGAATCTACCATGCCCACTGTTCATGGTTTACTATACAGCCAAAAAAAAAACACTTCTGTTTTGGTTTTGTAGTGGCTGTTATTCCTTTTTCCATTTGTTCCCACACATAGGCCTGGTATGGAGTTTCCTGTAGCTCAAGAAAAACATGCTTCTGGCCACGCTAGGAACGGTTGCTAGGTGAAGCTCACTACTGAACAGTGTTGCTTCCCATCTACAGTTGACTCAACAAGTTCCATTGTGAAATCCTTTTACTGTGTTCACTTGTTTGTTAGTGTTGGTGTCCTTGTGCGTCATTGTGTAAATGTGAGGGGCGAAAAGGGGCCTTGCGCCTCTGTGTGTGTACATGCCCTTTGACCCTATCAAATGGCAGTGCAGTGCTCCCGTTTGCTTAGTTTCTTCTTTAACCTCTTATCTTCTTTCCTCCTACTGTTGACTCCTCACCTCCCATAGCATCTCAGAGGCCTTGGTGAACTCCCTAGCACGCAGACAGACAGACAGACAGACAGAGAGAGTCACACACACAAACACAGAGACAGACAGAGTCACACTTAAAAAGGTTATACTTGCTCCTTTTCCGGCCCATCTCCCACTTTGTTTTTGAGTTTCACGCAGTGGGGGTCCACGCTGGCACCCACTCTGTGTATCGTCGTCACCATTCATGGTGTTTCGGAACGAGTCCCAACCTCAGTGTCAACCCTGCTGTAGCCTGTATCTCTGGGTGTTTTTCTAGCACACGTGAACATGTGTGTCGGCAGGTGATAAGAAGAGCAGAAATATCCTCCTGTAGTAAGGCCGCAATCCAGCCTTCAATCATATAATGGGAAGAATAGGACTAAGTGAGCTCTTTTCTCAGTTCGTTCAGTGCTGGGGAACTCTTATGTTTTTGACTTGCATGCAAGGTTATTCAGCATTGTAGTAACCCCTAGTCAAGCTGTCCACCTTCAAAGTTAGATAAGTCTTTGAAGCAGGAGCATCTTTGATGTCGGAGAGACTGATAAGATCGCTGCACGTCCACAGCCTCAGCGTGTGTGTGTGTGTGTGTGTGTGTGTGTGTGTGTGTGTGTGTGTGTGTGTGTGTGTGTGTGTGTGTGTGTGTGTGTGTGTGTGTGTGTGTGTGTGTGTGTGTGTGTGTGTGTGTGTGTGTGTGTGTGTGTGGCAGGGTTTGTTTAACCTTGGTTTCTCAGATTAAGGGTATAGCTTGTATGAATCGTGAAAACTGAACAGGATTCGACTCAAAATAAAACACAGGTGAACTCAAAAGGCGTTAAGATTCAGGTTAAGCAATTTGCTGCAACATATTATGCTGGCATACTGTTAAGAAGTCAGTACATTACTAAAGTGTCATTTTGCCAGAAAGGTAATGAGGTCAAGCCCATATATTCTTACTCTGTAGGCAAAAAAACTCAAACTCCGAGCATAAATGCCTAGTTTGAATGGTTATCATAATCAAATTAATAATACATAATAAAGGGTTTCTGTACTAATAGTCTCCAAAGGGATATGCGGTGCATGTGTCCCTGACTGTGCATGTGAGCGGTTCTATTAAGTCACCAAGCAGCCCAGCAAATCTGTAGTACCGCTGATTAGGTGCCCACGTTATCTCCCCATACAAACACACGTCTTGCCTCTCTCTACACACTCCAACGATGATTATTCACTCACCCCACCCCTCTCTTTTCCTGCCTTTCTCTCTTCTGGCTCTCTTTCCTCTCCTTCCTCTTTGCCTCACTCTCTCCCTCTCACTGTGGCCTATCTCTCTGCCCTCTGCCCGGGCTGTGTCATGGAAACAGCCGAGCGGCCCCTTTGTGTGGTTAGACCGTACGCTAATCACCAGGAAGGATGTAGGGACCGCAACGTAGGGCTGCAAGGTTCATACAGTGGGCAGAAAGCAAAACAAGGAGGGAGCCAGAGTCTCCTTGTACACGGTCGCCTGCTGCCGGGCAGGGAGGCGGAGACTCAATCAAAAGGTTACAGCGTTTGATATCAATACGTTCGTCTTATATAAACATTTCTAAATCAATGATCCCAGGCAAACATTTTTTAATTCAGAGGCTGTCCAGAAGAATTGTATTATTCTCAACACACACACACACACACACACACACACACACACACACACACACACACACACACACACACACACACACACACACACACCTACACACCTTTTAAGACCTGTGTTAACCAGGCTCAGCGTTTTAGCATTGAGAGCATAGCACATTCAGTCTTTTCATTCTTTTAGAACATAATCTCTCAGCACTTTAGAGCTGCTGTCGAGCTCAGTGTCTGCGATCTGGCCGCTGGTTCTGCTGAGAGCAGCCTTGTACTGCAGCTGATGCGGCTTCTCTCTTACAGGTGTTCCCCTGCCCCGACCCACCCTCTACCCCAAAAGCACAGCGCTGGGTGCTTCAAACGCACAAAAACACAACCTTGAAAACTCTGTTTCATCGGCATTAATACCTGGACAATGAGGAATCAGCAGAGCACAGTGTCATCTGAAACGCCAGTGTGTGCGGGCGGGAGTGCGTGCCACACGCGGTTCACCTTCTGTACAACACAAACGCTGTCATTCAGACCATCTCATTATATCCCTGAGTCATAGAGACACCCCTGCATGAGCTCAGTGCTGCCGGGTCCGTGGGTGGGTGGGTGTTTGTGTGTTCTGACAGCCAACAGGAGGTCTCTGCATAATGACAGGGT
This sequence comes from Gadus macrocephalus, assembly GCF_031168955.1. Taxonomy (NCBI): domain Eukaryota; kingdom Metazoa; phylum Chordata; class Actinopteri; order Gadiformes; family Gadidae; genus Gadus; species Gadus macrocephalus. Next base: position 11,096,140 of record NC_082390.1, read on the forward strand.
GAAGTTTAAATCTCTGACACAAACCAGACACTGACCTTCACTACCTGTCTCTTAAGGCGAAAAAGGCCACAAGCTTGTTTCTGTCCATACGTCTGTCTGGTCTGAGCAACACCTGCTAAAGAATCGTTCCCTTCTCCATCTTAGTGCAATCCAAGTAACAAACCTGTCTCGTGCTTTTCTTTTTAAAGATGGTGGAATAGAATGTCTGTCTTCAAGTTAACTTGTACTTTCCATCTCTGTCTCTTGGTATGAGACACGGGCTCAGAAAGGGTTTACTTCACACCTGCTTGTACACATGTGGTGTCTATTGTTCTGAGGCTTGGCTAAATTTAGCTTTAAACCTCAGCCCCCAAATTAAAGTGTCACACTTGCACTGCATGTGTGTTTGTTTGTTTGAGGTGCTAAGTGTTTGTCATTATGGCATTAGTCGTGTAGGGTAAACATCTATTTTGGAGTCCTGTGTTGATGCTCTTAGGATCAGACATTTGTTTTGGCTAACAGCTGTCAGTTGCCAGGCATTGTGAGGTATCTCTGTAAGACTCTACTTTTTTTTTAATTATTATTTAAGTAGTGTGATGATCCAGTTTTTATAGCTGTAGCTATTTTAATTCTGTCAGGTTTTGACTGAAAAGCTCAAAAAGCTGGCACAGTTGAGCTGGATTTAATAGAAAGTCAAGCTATCATTATAAGAAATTGCACACATCATGTAGTTTACCCTGAATAGGCGGTCTGTTTACAGTGTGTATTCACTGTTTAATGTTCCGAGTCTTCTTATCTGTAAAAAACGTATCCCCAAAATATGTGTTCTACTACACCGAAATGCATGCAGCGTTGAATCTTTACATGTAGCTCCATGGCTTTCTGCCATGCTTTCAGGTCATAAAAACACTGACTCATACATGCACATACACAGGCCCTCTTATTACATGCTTTACTCACGCAGATACCTGGCCTCTGAGCTCACCTGCGATGACACATCCACTGGTGTCTTCCTGCCGTGTCTGAACATCTTGAAAACATTAGTATTTTGTACTGTGCCTTTTGTTGATGTCCTGCGCTGTGTTGGTTCTCCATACAGGAAAGCTTGGCTGGTAATGGTGAGCAACTTTATGTTTAAGAAAGGTATGTTTTCTAGTCCATCCAGTGATTTGTAAAGCCTGGAGAGTTAAAAAAGAGGTTGAGGTCTAACAATGGATACAATATGGAGTTCTAGGGTAGTATTCACAAGGCTTATGAGGAATGCGTCAAACTGGTGGGTGAACTTTGACACTGTTTAACTTGTAGAAATCAAACTTAGGATCAACCTGCCACGTCTAGGAAAAGCTGTTTATTAATTACTCATGCCTAATTTATTCTGCAAAACCCACAAAAAGGTAATGTCAAAATCATCCGTTGTGTGGCTTCTGGTGGCCCCCCAGAGACATGCTTTGACTTGTCTCTGCAGTTAAATGTTTGGTTTTTGGCTTTGGACGGATCCTCTCCTAACCCACACGTCTGACAATGATTGAGATGAATTGGAAAGCGGGAGAAGGAAGTTGAAGGGAGCAAGAGAGGTTGGGAGATGGGATAAATGAGAAGGGGAGAGAGAGGGGAACTGCCGGGGGCTATAGTAGAGGGTGAGGCGTGCCTGGGAAAATGGGTTGTTCTAACATTGGAGATAGCTCCAGACTGCTATCTGCCTAGTCTGGCATGAGACCGGGGGAAACCGCCCCACCGTATCATTTAATCTTCCGGTTTGACAAGGGCCTTGTTCTGGGACCATGTGCTACACCGATACGCTGGTGCAAATTCCATGTCAACATTACCGCTACCCTCTGGCCGCCCGCACACACCGCCGTACCCGCCAGCTCCCCTCCCCCTATTCTCCAGCATGAAGAAATAAAATGTTGCATTTAAATGGTTAATTGTTTCCCCAATGAACTAAATGCCTAATTAACCGCCACCAAAGACCCAGATATAATCCTTAATAATCTTGGTCCATATAGGTGAAGCGAGAGTGTAAAATTGCCCTTGATGTGGTTTCAGTTACGTTCCAATAAAGTATGACAACTTGATCTTTTTTGTTTGTTTGTTTTTTTCCATAGAGAGGCCAAGACCAGAGGCTCATTTAATAAATCCGATCCACGATGAGGAGCACAAGGAGAAGGAGAACATCGCAACCCCTTCCCAGCAAGAACAGAAGGCAGGGAAGGGTGAGTACACTGCTTCTAGCCATTACTATCATAGGGGGATCTTATTCACTGGCCCTTTAGTTCTCTTTATCCCTAGTCGCTTGTGGTAAGACAGGGTTAGGTCTAGAGTTAGTACAGGTCTTTGAAAGACTTATATTTTGGTAACTAGCTAACTAGTATTAAATCCCTGCATTGTTATGACCAGAGTGAATCACAAGAGACGGGCCATGCCTGCCATCTGAGTTTCGTGGTTGGTTCTTTAAAAACAACAGGCCTTGCTTAATAGTAACAAGACGTTTTTCCAGGTAAACCAGATAATCTTGCTGAACGAAGTGCAGGAGGAATACCATTTGAGATTTAGGATTTGATTGTACAATTGATGAAACATGCTGTTCAGCTTTTTTCAGCGTAATATGCCTATTTTATATACCATTGTATGTGTTAAAAAAATGAAAAGATACCTTCACGTTTTTCATCCTGGACGGAAAATTCGGGGGAAATTCATGATGTCTCCAACTTTTGGGACTTTTTACAATTTAATATTGAAAGTCAAACTTGCCTTCACTTACTGCGGGTATGACTTCACTAGCGACAAGAAATGGCTTGTCTCATGATGGTTCTAAATCAAAACTAAACTATCCAGTGACACAAGATTCCACATCCTTGGGTTTCTAAGCTCTGATACCTGTCAAAGTCCAGTGCAAAGACATAGTGGCACTTAAAGTTACAATAGAGTGTCGAGAGAGAAAAGGTAAACTTTACTGTACAAAGAAGGGGAGGGGGCTGCCTAGTATTGCCACTTAATCACTCCTCAGCAGGCCCGCGGCAGCGAACCCTCCTCAGGACAAAGCAAAGGCATTCTTTGACTGGTGAAACAAGAAAGAAAGAAAGACTATCCTTGTTTCCACCTCTTCACTAAATCAAATGTAATTGAATCCAAACTAGGTAGACTTATAGGCAAACCTTTTAAAGCTTTGAAAATAAAAAAAGATTGGCCTGATGCGATGGCCTGTCAGTTTAGGCCGCTCCACTCTTTCTCTTGATATCTTTCTCTAAATCTTGTCTCAATATTGTCTGCCGTATTGTTTGTGTTATAGTGCATGTGGGTATGTGCATCATGTGCTTGCTGGCGCACAACCATGAGGACAACGAGCGCTGGATGAGTGCATCACTGTATTCACAGCTTGTTAGTCTACCCCCTGTGTAAATATGGTGAGCCACCGATAACATTCATTTGTGTCACACAAGGATTCATTCTCTCACGGCGACAGACATGCATACAATCACACACACGCATACCTGCACAAAAACACGTGCACACACTGAAGGACAGGGTATTCAAAATTACCACTTTGCTGGTCATTTTGCTCAACTAACAGCACTTGAAAGAACAGTACATTATGCTAGAATGGCAAACTATGAGGCAGACTTTTTCTGCAAGATAATGCCAAATCCTCTTCAATTAAATCTGCTTGTCCAAATGTGAGAATGGCATATTGATTGTATTGCTTATAGCTAAAGAACTTAATAATTGTTCAATGTAACACATTGGCATCTGAATAAATTGGAGACTTTGTTGATACTGTATACCTAGTTTAGATACAGTGTGACAGTTTAAATTCAGTATACCTAGTTTACACATCGTTAAATGTAACCATTCCGTGCAGGTGAATTGTGGATTCATTTCCTCCGATTTGCTATCCAACATATAATAACGGACTCCGTTAACGGCACCCATAATTCAAGACTTGAAGCGGCTGGCTGTTGAAACAACAACAGTATAAAGTAGCAGGCTGCCAGTGAGCCGAGGTTTTGTGCCTCTGCGTCTACTTTTTATCTGTAAAGTGTTTAATCCTCAGTCATCCCAGGGCAGCTGATCATTGTTTTAGTGTAAGCCTCAGCTTGAACCTCTGTCCACATACACATATATATTACCCCCACCCTCTTCTGGTTACCAGGTGGAAAACAACACATGTTTGTTGCGTTACCTTAGATAACAAAAACAACTGTAGCTGTGCAAAGTTAAACAAGTACATAAAGTTGAATGAGGAGTTAAGAGTACCGAGTCTTTTCTTATGCTTTCAATACCCTTGCCCTCAATCACTCGGCCCCTCATTCTTCCCAGCTGCTAGTATGAATTCCGGACAAAGGGTAGGCTTAAAGGTGAGCTCGGTCGGAAGGCAGAGTAAGCCTACCTTTCTTACCTTTTCAAAGTGTGGCACTGATGTATACCTGTACTGGATTGGAACTTGAAATGGGGCAAGTTGAAACAATATCTGAAATCCCCCAAAACAAACAAGTTCACTATATTTATCAGTTAGTCCATGATGTATATATCCCCCCCTCAAACAAACTATACCATTTAGACATTTATTGGGAACTCCTCATAATTCAAGCAGAGTTCTAGCTGGTTAGTCCAAACTGCTTATCTTCAAGCAAAGGCATTTGAAGGCTTTGTGTCCTAATGTGTGTTACACACCCCATTTTGCTGGTTCCAAAAGCCATTTATTGTTATTCAGTCTGATCGTTTCAACATGCCCCATGTCAACGCTCTGAAATGTATTGTTGGTCATGTAACAGCTTTTTTTCCCTCTTTTTTTTTTAGGGGCAGTGGGCGGGGCTAAGGGTGTGTTGACCCGGCTGATGCGGCTAGCTCAGCGCAACCTCCTGGACCCAGCAACGCGCTGGAGGGCGGAGCGGAAGACCCCGGCCAGGCCGACCAGCCCTGTGCCGGGGCCCTTCCACCACAAGGGCCGCGTCTCCGCCTCGCTCACCAAAGCCCGGGTGTGTTCCTCTTTAGCGTCATGACAACCATTGTGTGTGTTTAAGGAACTCTGCCGTTCATTGGCACAGATGAGACCAATAGTGTGGCTATTAAACGTGGTTTACCTTAGACGGTTTTTCACAAACCGGCCGGCAATAAAATATGTCTGTTGGAATGGAGAAAACGTCAGTATTTGGTCACTCAACTGGCAAACTTTTTCCATTAAGACACATGCAGCTGCCTTCAAACACAAAATGAACATGAACATCAAACGGACAATAGCAGAGATCAGCTTGGGACACACTTCATTGAATCATGTGTGCTAAGATTAGCACGCGACCGTACACATTCGGTTTCAATTCTATTAATAATATATTGAAGCACAGATTAATAGTCATGTCCTGATCCCTCATTTATTTATTGTGGAAATGTAATGCGCTTGCCTTGGTGCATTGCTTTTGCCACAAACCCATGGCAAGAAGTCATAACGCTGCATGCAGGGGAATAAATGCCTGTGACTGTTGGTTATTATTATTTAAAATAATTTGCAGCCTTTCTCCTCCGCTCCACTTAACCGTTATTTTCATTTTCATATTTTTTTCTCCATCCTCTGGGGAATCCAACTTTCTTTCAGTCTAGTCTCTCTTTTGCTCCCTCTGTCTCTGTCTCTCATTCTCTCTCACACCAATGCAGTGTGTTTTGTTAAGCTATTAGAGCAGGCTGAATCTGCTGGGGGCCAATTCTCTGAAAGACCCTTACAAAAGACTAAGTGTCTGACCAGTCCACTTTCAACAGCCTCTCAAACCCCGCTTCAGTTGCCAATACCCCCTGATGAACAATTGGTCCTAGTCTCTCTCTTTCTCCCACTGTCTCTTTGAATTTGTCCAACACTGCAAAGCAGTTATGTCTGGATCAGTTAGAATAGTTCAAAGTGTGCTTGATGTATATTTAGCAAAAAACATATAAACCAGTATTGGAAGGTAAGAGTAGTAAGATATATTGTCCTGATCACACCCCCTAACTGTACCTTTCCCTTAAAGTGACGGATAGGGAAATCCATAATTTACTTCTAAATATGTTATTAATGGTTAGCAAAGTGTTCATTAATCTTGAGAAAACGATGACCCATGAAATCCATTCCAATCTCAGGTCCTGAGATTTTCTTCTCTTCCTAACTCCTTCTGTTTAGTGGGTGCAGTCTATTCCACTTCTGGCTGTGTAGCCAAATGGATGACCAATTACTGTACCCTCACCTTAAGGGGTCAGTGCAGCTGAATGAAGCTATTGCGTTTAAGACAAACTACACCAAGCTTTTGTCATTTTTCCAAGACTTTTAAATGTATGTTCATATAATTCTCCTGACTGAATATTGGGTAGGTGTGCACTGGAGAAATCCCTCTGATATGTTGGTTATTTTAAGCCTTTATATCCTGTTCCATCCTTAAGATCATTTACTTTAAAATCGTGGAAAGTAAGCAATGAAGTTTGAACAACCTCTTTCAATGAACGGTTTCAAATTCCCCTTGCATCCCTGCTAACTCAGTTAAAGTGTGTAAAAAAAAAAAATAATAATAAAAATAAACATGCATAGTTGTTTGCATGTACTGTCCCATTGGGGGGAAAAGGGAATAAAGCTTAACAAGATTCCAAGCTTTACCTTGAACTGTCTGTTTTACAAATGTCTCCATTCACCCCGGATGGGCATTTGTGTACATCATTTGACTTGCCCTTTATAATTGCCCCTGATATTGTCCTTCTTCTCCTCTCCCTTCGTTGTCTTGTCCTCCAGCCCCCAGTCTGCTCGCCTTTCAGCACTATTCCCTTCTCATGAAGCACAGCGCCCTTTATCCCCTGTTCTTTACGCTGCTGTCTGCTCCGCCTCCTCCAGCGTTCTCCACTCTATTACTATTATTGATATTTCTGTCATCTAATTATTTTTAACTATGTTCTAATCCTCTTTGTCTGTCTGTGTCTGTATGTCTGAACCTCTCCTCTCCAGGCCAAATCCAGGAGGCGGTGCATGCATAGGGGTGGTTCCCACTGTACTCCAGTGGGAGGGGCCAGCGATGACGTTGCCGTGGCGCCCACACCCGGAATGGATGCAGCCGTTGCCAACAAAGAAGTCAGGTTGGTTCACCTGCCAAGTAAAAGGATTCATTAGTCACACTTGACCTGGAACAACATGCTTCACCTGCGCTCATGCAGACAAACCACTGGAAATCTATTTAAGAGAGTCAATGGCATGCATGAACAAAAATAGCCGGCTCATCAATATCAATTCTTACAATGCATTTTAGTTTGTGTGTGTGTTTCTGTTTGTGTGAGTTTATTGCTTTTTCCTGGGTGGTAGTGCTTTGTTTTTCCCCATTATCACTTTGTCCCCCAGCCCTCTGTTCGTCCCTGCGTGTAGCACCTAGTGTCTGTCTTTCTCCATCTCACAGTCTGTCGGTCTCTCTCCACATCACTTCTTCCATTTCCAGACTCAGTTCCGGAATATTTTATGGGAATTACAATTCCCACGTCTCGTCCCGCTACAGTTCTCCCTGCAACCATTGTCGAGTGTTTATTACCGTGTGTGTGTGTGTGTGTGTGTGTTGCATGCTGGTTTCTTGGCTGTGTCAAGGGGGGAGGTTGTTGTCACCTAATGGTGTGTGCGTGTGGTTCCATGAACATACACACTCCAAGAACTCATAAAACCACACTCACGCACACTTAACTGTTTTATTGGCAGGCACAGACACATGGCTTGAAGACTGGAGGTAACAGCGACAACCAACTCCCAGATACTTCCCAGAGGCCTTGCCTATTAAACAATAAATACGTTTCAAATGTTTTCATTTCACCTCCTGTACAGTCACTTGGTCACAAGGTACACAGGTATCACTGAACGACGAACACTGCGGTGAAATCTTTTAAAAACACAAACAAGCACAGCCAGGCTTTTTTTCCAGCCGTGCTTAAAATGTGACAATGATGTTCTAGTACTCCCATCGTCATGTTGATTTTAACTTTACACACTGCTGCTTTGTTACACTTGTGATCTCTGCTTGTTGACGTGAGTCTCCAACATGTAGTGTGTGTGTGTGTGTGTGTGTGTGTGTGTGTGTGTGTGTGTGTGTGTGTGTGTGTGTGTGTGTGTGTGTGTGTGTGTGTGTGTGTGTGTGTGTGTGTGTGTGTGTGTGTGTGTGTGTGGGAGGGGGGTGTTAGAGTGCGCACATGCGTGAATTTGCCCATGTGTGTCTCCTGCCTCAAGACACGGAGGAATTCCTCCCAGCTCTAGTCTTTGTGTCAAGTGCTAGAGGTCACGCCGAACAGGCAGTGGGTCACACAGCAGGTCACCGGGGGTCAATCAAGGGATTATTGTAACTGGGCAGTAAATTAGTGATGACAGGATGGGTTTTGGACTCAATCAAGGTAGTGAAAAGGAACTGCAGACCTACTGCCAGACGTGGAAGAAACTCCCCTTAATGGGTGGCAAGACGGCTGATACAAGAGAATGTCATCAATGAAAAAGGAAGGTATGATGGAAGCAGAGAAGGGGAAAAGAAGATAGGGTTATCGACTGCATTTACAATATTATGAAGACAACCTGTTTTTCTCGCAGGGTTCCTACGAAACCTTGCAACTCCACATTGTTCCAGCTACCCTCTGCTAGCTGCCTGACATGCTCAAGCTTCAGATCGATTGTGAAGTCCATTGAACACGAAGTAATGGAGGCTGGCTGCTAATGTATGAAGGAGGAAGGAAGTTGCTCAGGCCGACACAACCTTAGGTCACGTAGGACAAGGTTAAAATACCTTTTATCGTGGAAGAAGGTAGCTCCCATCATGTGCTTTGACTCTCAACTTTGACACATTAGGAAGACCATTTAACCCAGCTATGTAATTCTTGGGTTATATCTTTCTTTACTCTCTGGAATTCTGTTCAGGGACACGGTTAGACATGTTGAATTAAAGAGGATTCCTGAAAGAGCAGACATGCTGGTGATTCCGGGACAGTTGCATTCAAACAATAGCAGGAATGCTCTGCACTCCATTGTGGCATTTGTGTCTTGCAGGAACCCCACTTTCTTGCAAAAATAGACACCATTATGATATGTTATTCTCCAGGAGCTGCCGCAGCACTGTTAATACACAACAAGTCTACATTTATTTGGGCTCATAATCTTATGTCAAATAACTTTGTGATATATTTTTTTCCTATACATAGATGTATCTATATGTAGATACATCTATATAGATACATCTATACATTTATATCTATATATAAACTTGAATTATTTATATTAATATTGTCCTAAATATGGGTCTAAAACTGTCTGTGCTTAGCCTTTGCTACAACCTGAAAGCTGCTAATTTGAGTGTTCTGATTGGTAGTTTGTGGGAAGATTAATTTTTTTGTCCCTGCAAAAACCTGACACGTCTGGCTATGGTCTGCTTGTTTATTGAAACCTTTCTTATTTTTCGTCATTACATCACTTCCCATGTCCACCAATATACCTGCTTTTCCTTTGGCTTATTATGCAGGTGTTTCCTGTGCTGCCCTTCACATGTGAAGGCCTGTACTTTAGGATGAAGCGAATCACTTTCCGTTTGAACACATTTTGTTCCAACGGAAAGCAGTGGGGGTTAGAAAGTCTAAAAGAGGAAGGTCCTAGAGAAACTGTTGTTGTTTTACAGTTTACTTTGCAGTACATTCCTGTGTTTCATCGTAGCTTAAGTGATGTCGGAACACCTGCTTAGAAAGCCTTATGCCTGAAAGGGAAAACCTAAGCAATGGAAGCCCTGGTATTCCTGCACTACAGGCTGAGGTAGCGTCATGGTGATAGTTGACCTATTGACCTCAGGGTCACGCTGATGTCACTCATCTGGGTGTAATCTCTATGAAAGGGAAACCACCATTTAATACCCATTAAAAGAACGACAATTTGAATGTAATCATACAGAATGTAACTTTTTTAATCAACATATGTATTTAAAGTAAGTAGTAAAGTAAAGATATTACTTTTTATCATATCAATCTTGTCTTCGTGGACTGAAGCGTTTGCCGCCTGTCTGTTCCTGGGTCCCCAGGCCGGAGCGAGCGTTCAAGAGAACCAGCACGGGGCCCGTCGGCAAGGTGGCCCGTCGCCGCAGCAACAGCGGAGTCGTCCAGCCAATAAGAGCCAAGTCCTTCCAGTCGCCGGGCAGCGTGAAGCCGACTGCACGGGACACACGCCGCCCGGCTCCCTCCTCGTCGGCGCTACCGCCGTCTCTCCGAAGCGTCACTTTCCCAGCATGCACTCCTCCGTCACGGCGCCCGGCGAGCTCGGCCCAGCCGGGAGTGGGACGGCCAGCGACGCCGGCCACGCCCAGGACGGCTCTCATCAGGTAGGCACGTTACTGTCCTCAGGAGGACCGTAGGTTACAGGGCTAACATCAGCTCACCGGTGGCAGATCTGAACCGTCACAGAGCGCTGAGACACAGGTATATTTTAACGTTCTTAAAGGCGTATGTATTGACGTATTTCTTGGCCTTGATCTTCTGTGCTTATCCCACATGGGAGATTAATCAAGGTGGAAGAGATAGGGTTAGGTCATTAGCTTGCCAGGGATCTATCTTGCTTGGCTCAAAGATTAGATTAGACATACGCTCGCACACAGCTGAATTTAAAACTACAATTAAAGGCAAAATGAAGGTATTTACTTTAGAGATGATTTCAATAGAGGCCCAAGACCTCACTCAAGGAGCTACTTTAAATGGTGTGCCTATTCAAAGTGAATCTAAAACTAGTCCACTCCTAATCATTTCCCATTAGTAAGGAAAACACTCAAGAATATCAAATGAATTTACTGTCTGTGACCATTGTCACAGTTGGTAAGCTTTGACCTGCCTGTCTTGCAGTTGGCATCCCAACGGTAGCCTCAGGTAGCGGTGAACATGATTATGTTGCAGTTGACATCTAATTGAAAGGATTAGAAACAAACAACCTCTTGGATGAAACATGACTCCTGCGAGAGGCAAGAGCATGTTTTGATAGACCCAAAGTAAACTACCGGTACTTAAGTCAATGCGAAGCCAAACACTTTTCCTCAGACTTGATCTTTTGGTCTTGGCATACTAAACAGAGATTATTTGACTAACTAAATGATACACAGAAAACTTCCTTTTGTACACAATTTCCTCTCCCGTTATTTACAGTTGCACATTGTTTGAATGAAAGCTGCATGTTAAAATACACACGCTAATACCTGAGCCAGTCTTGACCTTTTGTTAGATCTTGATGTGACTTGGAACACACTTTGAAGATTCTTTGGTCAATGATTCCCTGAGTGGCGGTGATCTCCAACTGAATCTTATCTTAAATCCCTCTTAAACGTCACAGCATTTGAGATAAACACAACATCAACAGTTCAGGTGTGCTCCCTTTTGGTCATGGCATACTAAACAGAGATTATTTGACTGAATGATACACAGAAAACTTCCTTTTGTACACAATTTCCTCTCCAATTATTTACAGTTGCACATTGTTTGAATGAAAGCTGCATGTTAAAATACACACGCTAATACCTGAGCCAGTCTTGACCATTTGTTAGATCTTGATGTGACTTGGAACACACTTTGAAGATTGTTTGGTCAATGATTCCCTGATTGGCGGTGCTCTCCAACTGAATCTTATCTTAAATCCCTCTTAAACAACACAGCATTTGAGATAAACACAACATCAACAGTTCAGGTGTCCTCCCTGCTCTGACAACCTACCATTAGTATAATGAATACCTATGTAGAAGCACAACAAGGCTCTGCATAGGGCTGACTATCAGCGGGATAAGAGGCTGTGGCTGCTCCCTGGTTGTAAAGGCCACTGTGGCTGAAGGGGTGGCGCATCACACTGACGTGTTTAGGGCCTTCCTAATGGGTTTACAACGCACCTATCTGGGGGCTTTGTGGGAATATCTGTGGCGGTGCGTGGGGATGATAGAGAAGTTATATTTTCATACCATTGTACTGTTCCCTAGGGTGGAGACGCTACAGCGCTCCTTAAAATAGACCTGCCCGTAGTTTCCTGTCCAGTGACTTCCTGTCGGCTTTTGCCTGTGCATCATAAGTACTGGAAAAAACAGGAACATCAGTTGTTTATAATGTTGATTGAAAATGTGTGTTTTTGTGTGGGTGGGTGTGTGTACTGTGCGTTCATGCGTATATACACATTGTATGGGACAGGGGAATTCTGATCACGCCTCTCGTAATCATCCATTACCTCCGTGACAGCTCTCTGCTTCTCTTCTCGTCTGTATTCAGGTATTGGATATCATAGCAATCATGCGGTTGGCGTGAAACAAAATTTAAAGCGGCGAAGCCATACGGAAAGCTTGACGAATAATATCTGGTAGGCAATCGCAGGGTGGAACACTATTATTGGCCTTTGGTCAGGTTTCCATCATCCACCGAAAACACTAAATTATAGTCTGTGTGCAAAGTCTGATAACCTCCTTTTGTGACCAACCTTCATCCATCTTTACACACTTTGTTGGCCTTTGTTGAGCGGTGTGGTTTGCCAGCACAGAGAGGGGAAAGTGAGCCGACGGGAAGACTCCATTACTTGGTAAACATGTTTCCCTGGATGAGGTAGAACAGAGCTAATTAGACCTGGCATGGCACCAGGTCACAGCGTCGGCAGGGGAGGCCGAGACGAGCTCAACCAGTATCCTCCCAGCGCAACGTCTGCATGGAGTCCGTCAGACACTCAACGCCCACACACATGTGTGTACGCACGCACACGCATCAACACGGCCACAGAGAGACGCACACACACACACGCACGCACGCACGCACGCACGCGCGCGCGCGCGTGCACACACACACGCACACGCACACATAATTAAAACATTTATAATTACTCACATAAGAGGCGGCTTTCAAATTCGTAGTAAAAAATAATTGAGTGCAAGTGTCGTAATCAATCCTCCATTTAACCTCAACAAGATTCAGAATAGATAACTACTGTGTCAAACTGTTTTCTTTTGAATTCCTGTTTGTCAGCTTCATATAGCTTAAATACAGTCCCTGGCCACTTAGTAATTATCATATAATGCAGATCGGGGCGATCTGCATTATATGATAATTACTAAGTGTATATAAATAAACACTTAGTAATTATAAATACATAAAATATAATAATGATAAATGAAATATATCCATACAGAAGAAAACAAGGAAATACAGAGACAATTATAATGATACAGCTGATGTACTATATCACATCCCAAAGGTGCTCTGTTGGATTGAGACTGGGGACTCTGGGGGCCATTGGAATACACTTAATTCATTGTCCTGTTTATGGAACCAGATCGAGATGACGTGTGCTTTGACAAATGGTGCCTTATCTTGGCGGAAGAAGCCATTAGACGGTGGGTTTGTGTAGACTGGCCCTAAAAGGATGAGCATGTTCAGAACGGCCAGCCCCAGGTAGGCTTTTACACCAATGCTCAATTTGTTCTGCAATTCATTATCATGCAGTTTTGTCAAGCCTGCTCCACCTGGGGCTTCAGATTCCTGTCCTTAGCTGACAGGAGTGGATCCCGGTGTGGTTTTCTGCTGCGGCAGCCCACCCACTTTAAGTTGAACGTGTTTAGTTGTGCGTTGAGAGGTACGTCGTCCTGTCAGCGTCGAGCCGTCTGGCCCGTCTCAGATGAATCTGCCACCGACGAGGTGTCCCCGCCCACAGAACTGCCCTGGATGTTTTTCGTTTTTCACACCATTCTCTGTCGACTCCAGAGACGGATGAGAATTCCCAGGAGATCGGCCCCTTTCTGAGACACTCAAACCACCCTGTCTGGCACCAGCAATCATCCCACGGTCAAAGTCACCGAGATCACATTACTTCCCCATTCTGATGTTTGCTCTGAACAACAGCTGTACCCCTTCACCGTGTCTGTGGGCTTGTATGCATTGAGATACTGCCACATGGTTCATTACTAAAGTATTGTTTTAACCAGAAGGTGGAACTGGTTGTCAGTTACACCTTCTGTTATCAGTCATACATTTATGCGGTAACCATATTGGCCTTGAGTGCAGTCTGAAAGTCTGCCTTGAGTTTTCCTCAAATTTAAGAAAGATTAACACAATAACTCATCAAAATGTTTATGTTTAGGTTGGGGGTCTTCTCTTCGTCCCTCTGCTATATTACTTTTGCATGAACGACGTACAACATACATGCTTTTTTGAGTTAGTGAATAAGGTCAAACAGTTCAACCTGTAGCAACTATTGGCAAGACCTAAAGTTATTGTTGAGTGGAAATTTTCCAACATTTCAATTGGCTATAAAATATAAAGAAATGACTGCATAACAAATGTAAGATGTTATCTAATTCAGAGACCTACGCATGGGTAAGTCTGCATGTGTTTGCTGTGGCTTGTCACCTGATCCTCTAGCGTTGTTTGTTACATGTTCAGTAGTGTGGGAGCCACTCAACTCTCCTGTACACACCTCTCCCCCTGGGGATGTGTGTGTGTGTGTGTGTGTGTGTGTGTGTGTGTGTGTGTGTGTGTGTGTGTGTGTGTGTGTGTGTGTGTGTGTGTGTGTGTGTGTGTGTGTGTGTGTGTGTGTGTGTGTGTGTGTGTGTGTGTGTGCCCCCACTGGTGACTGACTAGATAATGGTTGAAAACAGTGGGTGCCTGATGATGTATGTGTGTGTGGCACATCCTGTGTTTATTGTATCACAACATGAAATCCAGATTTCACAAACATGAAAAGACCCATAAAAACCGTGATGATCGATTAGTCACGCTTAATTCAAATGCAGACAATTGCAAACGCACACACACGGGTAGTTAAGGAAATTATAAGGTGTAGGTTATTTAAACGCAGAGTGACAAACTTGTCAGTGTTGAGTAATCACATGCAGCTTTAGTACAAGCAGTACGGAATCGTCGCTTGTATTACAACAATCTATGTGAATACGTAGATGCTTAATCAACATACATCCACACTAAACCTGGCTCTTCTGCACAATATGTTCAGAGGATTAAAGCATGCATAATGAATGCAAATACTGACTGAAACTTGGAGGGACAACACGTTGACAGACAATGTACTCATAAGATAAACAGACAAACAATTAATATGCATTACATACAGTAGCGCAAATATAACGTGTGCTCTGGGGGTTAAAAACAATTAATTGAGGACTGTAGCAGTTCAATAAGGGACTGTGTGTGTGTGTGTGTGTGTGTGTGTGTGTGTGTGTGTGTGTGTGTGTGTGTGTGTGTGTGTGTGTGTGTGTGTGTGTGTGTGTGTGTGTGTGTGTGTGTGTGTGTGTGTGTGTGTGAGATGCTCGACACACGACACCACACCAATGTTAATCATTCATGACATAATTCCAGATTCCCAGTGTGTCTTTGTGTGTGTGTGTGTATGTGTGTGTCCGAATAAAGGACCACATTCTTCAGGTCACACGTGAGCGGAGAAAACAAGGGTTACTCTGTGGTGTTTGTTTGATCAAATCCACAGCCTCAAGCTTCTCAGGAAAAAAGGAAAGTGAAAGAACTCCTTGGTGTGTGTGTGTGCGGTGCATAAGTGCAGGAACATTTAAGTGAGTAGCAGCCATAAGCCTGAGAGATTTGAGGGGGGAAATATACTGTAATGGCATCTGGGTATTAACTGTTCAAACTCTGGCTGAACTTAAGTTGCCCTCAGGGATTTACACAGAGTCGCACCACACTTCACCCACTATGTCCAAGCCGTGTCCATGTTTGATCTGCTTGAATTCCACGTTGCACTGAGCAGTTCAATCATATCCACTACATGTACAAGAGCCTCTGTTCCATTGCTGTTGTTGTTGTTTGTGGTTTTCTCCAGCCAGGCCAATTAGCATGTGGTCTCTCTCATTACCCTGCAGGGGTGGACAGTATCGAATGGCTTACGGCCGCCATTCATAATGACTTGTCAGACGTCAGGCCTTTTCAGAAGTGAACTTTGCGCCTCTGGCCAACGCCTCTGTGTGTACGCTAGGCAAAGGAAGTAGGTACATGGATGTAAGCTCACTGTGAATGGGCCGCGCCCCTTTTTATTGTCTGAGGGGCTTAGTCGTCGAACGGGCATGCCTCAATCCAAGAATACCGGCAGTGACTGATGAAGAGAAAAGTAAAAATAGAGAGGGGAGTTGTTTTGGTTTCATGAATGCACTAGCTGGAGGCTGAATGAGAGGGGTCTTCTTCACCTGGGCGTATAGAAAAGGTCAAAGTTAATGACGTTGTCACATGAGAGGCCGGCTCTGTCAAGGACATCACCTGAGTGTTCCCATGGGGCCGCCCCTCTGTGTTATTGATTCCCCAAGGAGCAGATGGCCGCTCAGATCAAAAGGTCCGTAAGGGTACAGGAATGTAGATATCAATGGAGGTAGATTTTCTTCACTCATTTTCTCTGTGAGGTAAGTCCAGTCACTCACCCAAGGGCTGTTTTTCTGGATAGGTGTGTTCATAAGTCTTTCCAGACATTCCAGAATTTCTATTTTTAGCCAAATATCAATTTTGCCAAATACATTGAGTTGTTGTATTAGTGGTTCTGTTGTTGATAAACTGCACCAGTAGAGGTAGGCTGGGTAACTTATCCTGCAACTATTGAACTGCAAGCCTTTCCAACCAAATTACATCGTTTTTCTTCAGTGTATAACTTCCTGTGTGTTGCATGACAAAGACACATTTTTTATTTACACCAAGCCACCCAATATAACTAAGCCGACTAACTAAGCTTTAGTCCAAGCCTCAGCCGCAACTGTGCGTTTTTTTTCTATGGCACCCGATGGCTTTCAACGCTCACAAGTACAACACGTCTGTTTTCAAAGCAACATGTTATCAATAGGCAATGGCCAACGTTGACCTAAGAAAAAGATCCATCTTCAGCACTAGCTGTAGTCCCCTTCTAAAATAAACACAACAGAGTTGCTAGCATGCGTGTGTGCGTGTTCCCACACCACCCCAAGAGCCTGTTTGTGTTGTGGTGGGAGGGGGGATGTGCGCTGCAGACACCGTCAACACAATAAACAAATGGGTTAAATACAGAGCAGACAGGAAGTCACCCCTTGTTACTCTACTGCTGCATCAAAGCAGAGCCCTAACTCCACTCGCCTTTCTTCTTCTCCTCACCTGTAAACTCTACCTCAGTGCCCCCAGCCCCACTCCGCCCCTGTGCTTGTAATTGTAGCTGGGCCCTCTGAAGTGGCTCACTGGGACCAGTGGGAGCACGGCCAGTGGTGGCAACATGGAGTTTATCCAGAGTTGGTCCCGCTCATATAGTCACTGAATGTTGACCAAATAGGGAGGGAGGATCCGATCCGGAGATGAAAGCGAAAGGGAGATGGAAACCTGAATAGATTCCTAGAACATTTCCACTACCCAAATACGCATTTAACTTATTCTCTGATGTTATTATCATCCTTTCAAATGGGTTTGTGTTAGAGTATGAATTTAGATGACGTCTGATGAGATACTGGGCTTGATTACTGTCATGGTTGTAGCAGATGAGAGGGCAGTTGTGCTGAGTCAAGGGCTAGGAAAATGGTGTTACTGCTGAGGTGTATCTGTGCCCCGTACGTCTCTCCCACCCTCCTCTCTTTACTGGGACTTCCTCTCTGTGTCGATCTCCATTGTCCTCCCTTCCCCCCGTCGTGTAATTGAATTTAAATAATACATAGGGTCCGCTGTCTACTGGTGTGTGTGTGTGTGTGTGTGTGTGTGTGTGTGTGTGGGGGATGGTGTTTGGGTGGGATGGTGTTTGGGTGGGTGCGGGTGTGTCAGTATGTGTGTTAACCTGACTGATGTAACCCAGCCACCTCTACAATCGTCCCGTCACAACGTATCTTCTGCTGCTCAGCTTTGGACATGACACCTGCTGTAAATGTTTCAGCAGTCTCTTTTGTGGCTCCTTTCAGAATGGAAACCCAGCTAAGTTCCCCCATCAGAAGAGCTTAAGCAACGTGTCTTCCTTATTACAAGGAGCTGTCACACCATCTGCAGTATTCCATGTAGCCCCTAACTCAAACAATGAAAAAAAAGAAAGAAGAAATTCCTTATTTTTCCCTTCCCAGACGGGACATGTCCCTAGTGGAAGATGAATGAAAATATGTATGAAAATGACATTGTGTTCAACGTCTGGTGGGTCTCGGGTTCACTGTCGGTGTTTCCACAGATGCCTACAGAGATACGGGCCGTGGATCCCATGGATCCCATCTCAGATCTCCCCATTGTGCAGCCAAGGCATATCTCGAGTTTATGAATGTTATCATGTGTCTCACGGTGGCATGCTATGTACAACCCCCCCACCCGCACAACTCTCTCCTCCGTTTTCTCTATCCAAGCTGTATTTAGTTAATATAATGTCTTTCTTAAATTGTTCTAAGCAAAGAGATATGAATATGTCTAAAAGCAGTGAACAGTTAATGCTTACTTGATGAAATTAGACTTTGATATTTTTTTTGTTTTTGTTTTAAACACTTTAGTGTTAAGCACTTTGGTGCTTATGAGTTATTTTAAGAAGAAAACGATTCCACCTGGAAATAGTTATGGGCTTCTTCATGATTTCTTTGATTAAACGCCATTATGTGTGAGTACACAACGCATCAAAAACACTTGTATGCATGCGCACACGCACATGCACACACACACACACAGGTTATTTCTCATGCAGGTCATGCCCCAGTGATTATGCAAGAGTTTCCATGATGTTGCGGTCACAAAAGGACCCGTGTATGGTGGGAGTTAGACACTGTCAGTGGTGTGTGTGTGTCTGTGTGTGGTTGTGTGTTTGTATACATACACATACAGACAAATACATTGATAAGTCAGACTATACTTTAGGTTATTGCATGTTCTCCCTTCTAGGAGCTGTCATCTTCTCTCCACCCAAGACACCCATGACGTTCGGCCTCAACAGCCGTCAATACTCTTTTTTTTTTTTTTTAATGGACTTGCTTTGAGTGTAGAAGTGAGCCCATGAGCACTGGGTGAATAACATGCGGAGTGGGGGGTTCATCCATAGGCCTGCACTGTATAGCTACATTCAGGTCTGCTAATCTCTTAACGGCGGCAAAGGCTTGTGTTTGCGTGGGGTCAGAATTAAGCTGAGCCATTACCATATTGTCAATTCTTCCATGGAATTACCCCCACAGTCGTGCATTGTGTGAAGGGCAGACGGACGGCTAGCTGGAGATGAATGGCTGTTTACCATCCAGTTGGATCTGTCTCCAACCGCACGCAGCTAAAGCCACCATGGCTAACCAGCTCACTGCACTCGCCAGCATCACACACACACACACACACACACACACACACACACACACACACACACACACACACACACACACACACACACACACACACACACACACACACACACACACACACACACACACACACACACACACACACACACACACACACACACACACACAGAGACAGACAGACAGTGGCTAAATGGATGTAAAGTCCCGCACACACAATGCAGTTTCTCCATGGAGAGCATTTAAAGCTTCTCTAGCACACACACACAGACCAAATGAGACATGTTAATCCCAGCGACCAATGGAAGGCTGCTGCTGCCGGACCGGGACCAAGATAGCGGGTCTTACCGGGGTCGGCACAGCATGCTGGGAAAAGCTGCGACCGGTAGGGAGTTAATAGTACAACTTGCATTTCATTGAGTCCAGTAGCGCTCTCTCATATGCATGTCTTTAAACACACACCGCACATACAACGTCCACGTAGCCGGTGATTTTTTACTATTTATTAGTTGAAGGTCTACAAGGTGTACAATTTTAAGGCTGGATCATAGTTCCAAAAATGCAGCTCAAAAGTTGTGTCATATGGTAGAATATAAAATGCATTGATGATCATTTGCATCTTGCACATTATGAACCTTTACTCGTTAGATGCATTCGTCCTGTCCTGGGTCACCAGTCTGTGCATGGGGCACGTCTTGTCCTTTTTTGTACTTGTCTGCAATTAAAACAGGGCTGCCTGGCAGGCTGTGCAGCGTCTTCTGCTGAGCTCAGTGTCGCCCTGGGCTATTGACGAAAGACCTGACGTAATCCGTGTCACGCACTGAACTTGAAGTAATCTTTGCTTTGCAGTGTCTAAACATGAACCTAATGATTCTCTCTCTCTCTCCCGTTTCCTACCTCTTCCCTACCTTTTCCCGTTCCCGTGTCTCCTTTCTCCCCCTGTGTGTCCTCCTCCCAGGGAGCTGTCTTCCAGGCATCAGTCCATGGTTCCCTTTAGGAACGCCCAGGAATCCCAGTTGATCTGAGGCTAAAGAAAGACCGTATGGATGGAGAGGTGCTGAAGACGGAGGGAGGCAACACACCACTGCACTGAATAGTATTTTTTATGAAGATAACTTCTTAATAAGACACTTTTGTTAGGGGAAATTATTAATAGAAAGTTTTATAGAAATCCAATCTAATTTGATGGACCACTGGTCTTTGTGTGGCTTAGAAATCCTGTAAGGAATTGAGGTTTACATTTTCTAGTTAGGGTTTTGAAATATCCTCTTTGTATTGGATATAATATTTCCTTTTGTACATTGAGAAGCTTAATTTAAATTTCTCAGTTTGAACGGGAATACACATGGAATTCCTTGTTTGTGTGTGCATGTCTGCATCGTGATTATGTTGTATGTTTCCCTACCAGAGCTTGTTCATTCATGTATGTGCACGCATGTTTGCCCACGGTCATTTGCACACTATGAGGGGTTTTCAGCTAGAATTCACTGGAAAGGCTTCCCCCAGCTTCCGGTTGGCCCAGTAAGTGTGTTTGTGTTGTTATTGTCCTTGTCTTTTCTGTAGCTGGAACTGATTAAATATTGAGACACTTCCTAATTGTGATTCATTATTCATTTATTAATATGTCCAGCGTGCGTGAGTGCGTGTTCGTTCACCTGGCTTCCAAAACCACAATTATCGACCTATCTAAATTTTGACTTTCAGTGAGACAAATATTTTACAAATTAATGTCAGGGTTCATGAATTGCTGCCGGAAACTGACACAATCCAAGAAAAGTTAGATCCTATCAATGGATAGATGATGGAAAAAGGGGCTTGTGTTTAGAAAGTCACTCAACCATTTCTGTTATTACTAAACCAACATTAGAACTAAAACCATTGTTATTGAAATAGACTCTACTCTTACCTCTCCTTTCTACTTTGCATCTACTCACAATTCCTTGCTGCTTATGATATTTTTACCAAATTGGTAAACTGGTCCCTTTTATGCTGTTCTTATCTAACTTATTTCTAGCCTTTCCCTGTCACTCATTTCCTCCCTCCCAATGTTCTCTCACCTTGACTGTTTGAATAACTGGTTTTGAAACAAATTCATGATGAAGTCAAATCGTCACAAAAGAAAGAGTTGAAATTGATCAGCCGTGCCAACCTCGTCTCTCTCTCTCTCTCTCTGTCTCTGTCTCTGTCTCTGTCTCTGTCTCTGTCTCGTTCTCTGTCTCTGTCTCTCGTTCTCTCTCTCGTTCTCTCTCTCTCTCTCTCTCGTTCTCTGTCTCTGTCTCTGTCTCTCGTTTTCTCTCTCTCTTTATCTCTCTATCTTCCTCTCTCCCTCTCTCGTTCTCTTCCTCTCTCTCTCTCTCTCTCTCTCTCTCTCTCTCTCTCTCTCTCTCTCTCTCTCTCTCTCTCTGTTGAAAAGCGTTCCTGTCAGCCTTGGTGACCTATTAACAGCTGTGGAATGTGCGGTGCGTCCCTCTCCGACCCTATAGCCTTGAGGTCCGGGCGTTCAAGAGCAGAGTAATGGGGAGGCGTGGGCTCGATAGAGCAGGTCTCTATATGTGTACCTCTATGTCTCTTTGAGTCACAGCAGGTTTGGCATATTTACATTTCTTCACCCTCTGTCAATATGGTTACTGGAAACTGTATTAATCAACTGTTCCACTCACTGCATCTAATGCCTTGTCAGTGTGGTTCCAAGGAATATCAAATTATGATCATTTTAAATAATGTATTCTTTAATAATTACATTCATATACACAGGCGTTGTACTAGGGAGAGAGAGAGACAAAGAAAGTGTGTTGAGTGACTGATCACCGGTTTACACCAGAGGGTGCAATGCATGATATTGAAGACATAATTGTATGTTTACAAGTAATTGGAAAGTAATTATGAATTTAACAAATATATCATTTTGAATAGAAGAAATACAAACTACTTTCTTTCTTTATTCCCTAAGAAGAGATGATAATGATGATGGCACTAATATTTTTTTCTGATTCTGTGCACATAATCAACAAGGCCCAGGCGGCGCTGTCCTCCGCCTACGTTGTCACAACTTCTACACTACCTAATTTTGATTTGATAATTGCCTAGATGAGGGGTTTTTAAAGGCCAATTAAAGCAGTTACAATGCACTATACCCTGCCTTCGTTTCCATTACACCCATCAAGAGCAGCCAGCAAAAATAAAAGCCCATAATAGCCTCCTGAACATGTTGACAAGACAAGATTCAAATGGTGCGTCTTCCAGTTTTTTTCTTGAGGAAGTGCAGTGGTAGGTGCACTGTGCTATGTTTCATGTTGTTATTCATCTTTTCCACCGACAACTGCCCTGTGTAACCCTACCATATGGGACTGCAAGGTCGGCTGAGCATAACTTGACACAAATCTGGAGTTAGTTGAAGGGCATCTTTGGTATCTCACTCAATGCCATAGAGTTCTCAGTCACACACACACACACACACACACACACACACACACACACACACACACACACACCATAGCGCAGGTGTCAAATAGAGCTGTGAACCGGGTGTGAACATCATAGTTTACCTTTTCCCTAATCTTTATCCCATCTTATCACCGTGGGTGAAACGCTGTCTGCTAAACCTACTGCACCCGTATGACGCTCACTTCCTGGTCCCAGGCCCTCAGGAAGCAAGGCTCTACGGCTGATTGGTGTCTAGCTTTGCCACTACATGCCCGCCTGTTGTAGAGCCAGTAGAGCCTTACTTATTATTGCCATTATTATTATTAGGGTGCTATGCTGCCAAGCTTGTAAGATGGGCAGGATTACGTTTGTTCTATTTGTTTTTTGAAATACTGTGGAGGGGGAATTGAAATCGCAGATTGCATCTTTGAAGAGTCTTTAAATGAACCAGAGGTTTATTGTTTGAATAGTCTTTAAATGAACCAGAGGTTTATTGTTTGAATAGTCTTCTAATGAACCAGAAGTTTGTTGTTTGAATAGTCTTCTAATGAACCAGAGGTTTGTTGTTTGAATAGTCTTCTAATGAACCAGTGGTTTATTGTTTGGTACATATTGCAAAACAAATCTATGTAGTGAATCTGCGTGTTTGTGCAGTTGGTCCTCGTCAGTGTGTGTTTGTTCTAATCTCTCGGCAACGCCTTGCCACCTGTTCCGCCGATAGGCCTGGCAGGTTGGATTCATGCAGTTGATTTACGTCCACTCGTGGTTAGAGTTGACATTTAAGATGTCTCAGGGCGTGACCTGCTCTCAATAGGGTTTCCTTGTTTTGATTTGAACATGAAAACGTATACTTCATATTAGAAAAAACAAAGGCAGTAGGACCTGGACCCATGGCAATGTTTATAGGATATTGTGTAATAATCACGAGTGTACTGCTTCTTGTCTCCTTCTGCCCAATGAGGCTACTCTACCGATTTGCTTTATTTGCTTATGAATTACCTTGAATATTTATATATTTAATATTAATATAATATTTTTTAATGACTATGCGCTAAGGGGTGGGGTGTACTGCATGGCTGGGATTGTGTTTGTGAGGTGTACAACGTATCATTATCAGAGCATTAAGTCAGGAGTCTGTGATTATCAACCTTTCCTTGTTCCATGAAACGTACACTGTGGGACACATCTTTTGTGGAAGCCTACAATAATATAATTACAACATTGCTGCAATAGGAGGATGAATTGCGTTGGCCACTTTTGCCATGTATTGTCCTTGAACAAACATGACGAGGCAATTCCAACCATATAATGCTTTATCAACATATACTATACATCCGTGGTCAGGGGCGCCACACACGATGACAACCACATTTCCTGTGAGGCCAGCTATGCTGATGTTGATGGTGATTTACTTCTTCACTCTTGGACTCCAGACGACCTGCCCCTCAGGTTTATAGTCCAAAGCAAAAAAAAAAAGATGACACGGATGCAAATAAATGGACTGGAAGAGTCTGTCATTCGTCTGCCACTTCCCTTCCATGCCTGCTGTCGAGACGAGAGGAGAAACAAGCCCACAGCAAGAACAGGCTTATCAAGTCCATAAACGTCAAGGCCTTGTACTCCTTCCAACAGCTCTATTAATCACTGTGTCTCCCTCGCTGGCCCACGCTGTTCATTCGTCTCCCTTTGTCTACTTTGCCAGTGCTATTAATTCTATCTCTGCTCTCCATCGGGGGTTTTATGACAACATTAAGTATGGACTGAGTTGCAGCTCGCAGGGTGGCGCATGGATGTGAATCTGTGTAATATGCGATATGAATTTTCTTAAGAGGGGTAATAAAACGGGGGCAGTGTCCTTGCATGCTGCTCAACAGCCGAGCATCAGTTAGGAGCCCTAACAGCACAGCAGCCAGCTCAGCTTTGGGATTGGTTGCTAATCATTATGAGTGCTTGTTAGATTGCAGTTTGATAAGTTGTCGTCTGAATAATGAACCTAGCCCCGGCGCTGCCTGCCGTTAAATGACTGCAGACGCAGCACTTCTGGTCCAACCATCAAACATTTCCGATGCCAAGACGGAACCGGTTGGCACGACCAGCCGGCCGAGGACATAAACAATTTATTAAGTTCCCAGTAAATATGTGGTGTCGAGGTATAGGTTTTACCATTCCGTTAGCTCTCATCAGGGGCCACAGATTTTGAATAATCGGCACCTTGTCTGAAAGAGGTCATGGATTTGTTTGTTTTTCTAGCATCAAATCAAAAAGCCAAAGGGAAAGAAAGTTGATTAAAAAATCAACTTTGCAAATGTTTCCACGGTTGCAGGGGGACGCTGAGCCCCTTCTTCCGCCCTGATACTTAAATTGGAGTCTCTCTCTCTCTCTCTCTCTCTCTACCTCTCTCTACCTGTCGCTACCTCTCTCTCTCTCTCTCTCGGTCTCTGTCTCTGTCTCTGTCTCTCTCTGTCTCTCTCTCTATGTCTCTCTCTCCCCCCCCTTTCTCTCTCTCTCTCTTAATCTTCTCGCTATCCCGTGATCGCTCCCTCTATCGTGCCGTGTGTCCCCGTGAGCCCCAGCCCACCGCGCCATGTGGCGGGGGTGCGGGTGTGACTTCTCTAATGCCGCTTTTCCACTGCATGGTACCAGCTCGACACGACTCGACACGACTCGACTCAGCTCGCATTTTTTGCGTTTCCACCGCGGTACCATGGTATCTGGTACCTGAAGTGGCTGCTTTTTCTAGTACCTACTCGCTCTAGGTTCCAAGCGAGCTGAGCCGATGCTAAAAGGTGACGTCGGCAGACGGCCGGCGACTGATTGGCCAGAGAGTGTGACGAAGTCACGAGAGCGACATGGCAACCATGCTGGTAACATCCATAGCAGCGCGCAGCCAACATGTTCCACTTCTCCAACTTCTTCAACATGCCAGCTAATAATAGTAATGCGATCGATGTCCTCCATTGTTGTTATGTGGGTTCTGTCCATGTGTGGGTTGCGTATGTGTTGTTTGCGTCCCGTACACAAATACGTCACGGCCCTTTCGCGCAGCCGACCCCGCCCACGTCCAGGAGGTACTATTTGCGGTGGAAAAGCACCCGTGCTGCTACCGTGTCGAGTCGTGTCGTGTCGAGTCGTGTCGAGTCGAGCTACATGTGCGGTGGAAAAGCGGCATAAGTGCCTCATAATGGCCCCCCCCGCCTTCTGAGCCTCTCATCAGGTCCCATCCTAATCCATCCTGACACGGCAGGACCAGCCGCCCGGCTGGTCCCCCTTCATTATTCATAACGCCTTACACACACACACACACACACACACACACACACACTATAACACACACTATAACACACACTATAACACACACACAGTAGGCTCTCTTAGATCATAGACAAGCTTAAAATGATTTGCTCCGACCCTGGACTGGTTTTGCTGTAATAGGCATTCCCTCAAGCCACGCATGTAGTGGTTATCCCAGTCAGGATGTCTTTCCTGTAACCAGTGTGACATTCAGGGAAGTGGAAGGAAGCGTCGGAACTCGACTCGACCCATTCTGTGTCCTTTTGCTGCCGCTGGCCTTGCAGGCTTCATAATAGGAACAGTGATTCACACAAATGACGTCTAAAGGTTGAATAAAGGATCAACTATTAAATAAGTAATGATGCTATGCCAGACAGCTCGGGTCAGGGATCCCTTGGTTATGGTCCAATGCTCGGTGCATGCTATAATGGATGACTGGCGTTGGGGAGGGGTGTAATGTGCTTGGAATATGATATGAGCCTGTTAGGAATCACCTGCAGGTAGCTGGGTCGTCATGGAGTACCTGCACAGCCCAGAGAGAGGACGGGGGGATGCTGGTTCCCGGTGGGTTGGACGTATGTGGATTGATGGGGATTAATCCTCTGGCGTCGACTTCAGAGGAGCGGCCGCTTCAGGACATAGAGGCAGGACTTACCTCTAAATTCACACACACACACACACACACACACACACACACACACACACACACACACACACACACACACACACACACACACACACACGCGATATACACACACATACACATGCACGCATGTAGACATGCACACACGTGCACACACAAATACACATACACATATACACACACAGACACATCCACACACTCAAGCTCATATTTTGAACTTCAGGTTATGCTGGACGTCTGGAAAGTAAATATTTAAAATACTTTAAATGCTAAAATGTCACACCTGTCGCCAGCGGCTATGTCACCCACACGCAAACATGACCCAAAACACAAGGACGACCACACATAATAACTTAGTTATACTACAGCTATAACTAACTACAGCTATAACTAACAGTGTGCTTTATGTCCATACTGTTATTTCTAATATTATGCCTGTAGTGGTTTTCTTCGTGTTGTTGATATCTTTGTAGCCTTCATTAGTTCTGTTCCCCAGTGCCGCTACTGCACGCTCGTGAATCACACAGCTTAGGCAGCCTGGATGTGTATTTAAAGCTCTGCCAATGACAATTTGATTCATAGTTGTGTCCAGCTGTTTATTAGGGCTGCAGGATACGCAGTCCCATAGCAGGTGCCTCACATACACACATGCACGCACCAATACGCACACACATTTGCTCTATGTCTCTCATAAACACTCACACAGTCTCTCAGGGTGTCTCAAACACACACACACACACACACACACACACCCTTTTACCCCCTCACATACCCGGACACACACACTGTTTCACACACGCTCTCTTACACTTGTAGTTACGTCTACTGGCTTTCCGCAGGGATTAGCACCCCATGACGTGTGTGTGCATGCATACTCACACACACACTCACACAGACACAGTCATGTTCCCATACACACACATACACACACATGTTCACACACTATACTCTTTCATCCAGGATGAACAGCTGTTATTGGGTTCTCTCTCTCTCACACACTTTTTCTCTCTCAGTATCTCTCTCTCCCACACACACACTATTTTCTCTCACTCTCTACCTCTCTTCCTAGCTCTCACACACACACACACACACACACACACACACACACACACACACACACACACACACACACACACACACACACACACACCCTCTTTCACTGTTCTCGTTCCGTCACTCTCATTCTATTCTGTATGTGGATGATTTTCTCTCTGTTCTTTTTTTTTTGGAGATGTCTTCAAGGTGAACCAATTCCTACCTGGTGTCCTAATGATAATAACACAATGACATAATCATCTGGCAGTTTGAACTAAAATAGACTGAACCCCAGGGCTGGAGGAGCATTGATGGCAGTCTTGCTTGGACTGGAACACAGGAACACTAGGTAGACACACACACACACACACACACATTTATATCCATAGAGAATCTTCGAGACCATATTTTACATGTCTGGTTATATAGACTCTAGTGTTTTTGGTGGAAGACATGGTGAACAGCTGCTCCTTAGCTGACCGCACACACACACACACACACACACACACACACACACACACACACACACACACACACACACACACACACACACACACACACACACCGCACGCCACACCACCAGAGGGCTCAGCGCTGAGACGTAGGCCTACGTTCAAATGCACGCTCATGCTGCACATGCTTGCATAACCTCAGCCGGCATCACTTTCCCTGCATGCGTGTGTATGAGTGTGTGTGTGTGTGTGTGTGTGCACGTGTGTGCGCGTGCATGTGTTTGGGGGAGCGGGATAATGAAGAGACAGATGCACTCACTCAAACAGACAGACAGACAGAGACAAACACACCATAGAGTCCAGACGGACAGGCCGGAGAGTGTGAGGAGCTGGCCCCCAAATCCAATGGCCAAACAGTAGATCTGACTCCCATCACACACACACACAGCCTGAACACGGAGACCAGAGCACCACTCACACTAAGAGCAGACACATGAAACCACCCCTGGCTAGTCATCGCAGCCAACAGTCCACCAATGGTTGAAGAGAGAAGCCAGGACTTGTAAGATCCCTGATTAATAAAACAGCCGATTGGGGTGCAGGCATGGATCTGGTATCAGGTAAAGAAAGCGTTGTCTCCTCTGACAGCTTTGCATGGGATTAGATTAGGTACAGGCCGACGATAGAGGAATCTTATCAGTTAACGTCATGGTTAATGTCACTGTTGAGGATGAATGAAACAGCAGACTGTACCACTAGAGAGGCAGCAGAGGCTTATGTTCAAAATAAAGGGGCAACAAAACACGTACACAAGGATGTTCATGGTTTACCAGAGACAGTAGTCACCAGAGAGGCCTCGTCTGTGAGGCTACTCATAAGAAAGTTACGGTGAAGAGCTTTTTAAAATGACTAAACAGTAATACAATAGCAAACACTACCCAGTTCCCTTCTGAACATGTGTTAAAAGTTCTATATTGGCCTACATTTTTGAACATGTGAAGACAAAAAAGGGAAACCATTGAAAATTGTTTTTATAAATATTGATTTCTTACCTTTAGTAAATTCAGTTAGTTGCTTATACTTTACACTAAGTGTGGTTTGTTTTTTTTTCGAATTAAATTGCATGAAACTGGAAGCAGATAACCTAGAAGTAGGAGGAAGATTTCTCAGAAGTATAAAGTACATTACATAGAAGTAGGAAATACATCTATATATTGGCTTGGCTACCCCATTGGCATGTTTTATATATTCCGGTCTGCATGTAAACTATAACCTATCTATAACCTAAACTATAATCTAGCCTTGCTACGTCTATTCAAAGGCAATATAAATTACATGAGGTTATAATATAGATAGGTTTGTTTCATCCTAAGATTTGATCATCGATATTTGAAAATCCTACAATGACACTGGTGCATCTACTATGTGCAGTGATGCACCAGTGTCACTGCAGTCAATCTTCTAGATGTCACACAGAGATCAGCATTACATTGGTAGCTAAAGTCTGTTTACAGTCTGGAATGCATGCTTGTTAAAAGGGCATTTGCTCTCGGGATTATCAGCCAACTGCAATTAGGTTGTGCATCAGACAAGTTTGACACACGCACAAACCCTGAAACGCAGCCGCACCTTTCTCTGACAAGGCACTGTCCACAGGCGGAGCGGCGGTACATTCAGAACATTCCCATAAACCACCTTCATTTTAAACAACAGACAACATTGAACTACTATACAAATATGGAAAAATTAATCAATCGACAATATCTTATCCACAGGTCGATCGATTGGAATGAAAACACACCACAAGGCAGAACATAATGTTATACTGTTTATTTCCACAGCGATGGTCGGTGTGTCAGTGTTGAACAGACACGGTGGTGACTGGATGCGTCCACGGTGAACCAAGCACAATGTCAAGCAGTCGGAGGAAATGTCTGTTTGCAGGAAGTGACATTTGACCTTTCGATAGACAGAAGTACACTTGCAATTGTCAAGACAAACAAAGGAAACGGCAAACATACAGGCATTGAGTTTAGTGTACAGAATGATGCTGTCCATCGTATTGATCGGGTTATTTGGATTGGGAATCCGATGTTAAAAGCCATTGCTACAGGGCTTAAGCTTTTACTTTGATCTATTGGTTATTGAGTTCATATGCACAACATTAACTGGATGTTTGAGCTCACATTTATTCCAAGAACTACATTAATGGATGCATCTAGTGTAACACACGAACACACACACGTACACAGACACACACACACACATACACACAGGTACACACACACACGTACACACACACATATGTACACACACAGTACGTTTGGTCTTTGAAACACCTTAGGAAAGGCATGACTGATTCCAGTTTAGAGAAATGAAGAGACGCAATACTATATTTAGAAGTTATTTAAGACTTGGTTGGCCATCTAAATAAGTACTTGTATTGTGATGTTACTGTTGATCTCAGGGTTTTTTAAAGGGTTGTGTGTTGGAATGAAGGCATATGGGAAACATGAAAGAACCAGAGAGCAACCTGAAGCACAAGTATGAGAGTCAATAGATCGGCAAAACATGACAACTAACCTGACATGGGAATTTGATGCGCAACAAAAATGATCTATGCACTGTATTTAGTATGGTGATCTATTGCAATTTCCTCATCTTAAAACAACAACAGATTTGACTGAAAAGTGAATTAATACTAACAATATTACAAACCAGCTGAGCAAAATCTGTCTTGGTTCCAAACATAAGAAATACTTTTAGATTCTTAGACCCAATGGGTATAGGATTATCAAAATACTTTGATAATAATAAAAAATCCTTATTCGTCTTTTTTTTTAACTACATAAGGGCTACTGGCAAAATGTCAAAGTGAAGACCACTTTGTATCATTCTCTATCCCTTAATGTTTACAATGTCAGTATACATATATTTTAATCCATCTGGGTCTAATATTCGAGTCAAATCAGAACATCAGCAAGATTGGTTTGAGAGCTAAACCCAAGGTATTAAATGTGCCAGAAGTTTGGAGAAAGAGATAAATCAATGTTATCCTTTTGTGGTTTTTTTACACGTTATTTGATATCAGCATAGGGAAGACTTGGAGTGTAGCAAAAAGAAGAAAACAAATCTTTTCTACAAATTGTGGTTAGATAGGCCTAGGCCTAGTCTAGATTTTTAACAGTGCCTTTCGAACAAATAAACACTGCCATATTGTCACACTTACTGCCTGATAAAAATATATAGATAACAAACAAACTTTAACCAAGTTGACCTTAACACACTATATATTCATAATGCATGCTATGAGTACATGTGTTATGTGTTAATACTTCAGGATCACACTTATCTTCACATATTACTGGTCTGCCTACCAAATATGATAGTTATTGCTATATTAGAGGCCATGCCTGAAACAAGAATGTGTCCTAATATCTGAAGGGTAGTGCTATCCGTCTCTATGTTGTTCATGGACTCGTGGTAAGTTGTCTCGTTGCAACGGTTGAGGCGCAGTAAACTGAAACTGAACTGAGGTGCGATTTTGCATTGTATTTTTGTAAGAGAGAACGAACGATTGATATTTCCTTGCACGGTGAACGTCAACACAGATGTCAATGCCCCTGAGTGTGTGTCTTTCATATTGCATATTAAGTAGCGCGGTGTAATCCTGTTCGCGAGGTCATACCAGTGACTCGCAGACGGGCGGGTTGTCTGAGTCCTGGCTGTGCATGGAACTGAGTCCCGTGTCCGAGTCGTCGTCGTTCATAATGCACGTACTGGACAGACCTCTCGCCTGGTCCACCCAGCCGCTGGCCTTATCCATAGCCGCAGGAGAAGAAGAGGAGGAGACCTGGGCCTCCACCACCACCGTCGTCCCTGCGCCACCCTGCTCACAGACGGTCAGTTCTTTATTCAACCTTTCCACCTCCATCGTCTCCACCTTTGCCAGTAGGTCCAACAGTTCCTTCTCCTTGGCCTCCCACATGTCGAGACTGAGGTCAAGGTCTCCTTTGACCGTCTGTAAGTCCGTGTTGAGTCGCAGGCCGATGTACAGACTGGTGTCCAGCTGAGTCTTGATCCTCTCCTCCTCCAGCACCAGGTCGTTCTCCGACAGGCCCTCCACGTCTGCTTCTGCGGCGGCGGGAGGGGCTCGGGGGTGGGGCAGGTGCTCAGGTGCGGCGGTAGCAGCGGCCACGGACAGGGTGATGTCGGCCGAGCCCCCGAGACTCTCCGCGTCCCGACCCCCCAGCTCCTCGCGCCGCCGCCTCATCCACCGCTGGTTGAGCTCCTCTTGCAGCTGGCCGGTGATGCTCTCCACGAGCGCCTCTCGTTCCGTTAGTTCCTCCTCGAGACGCACCATCTCCTCGCACCTGCTCGCGTATTCCTCAAACTGCGCGACCGCCTCCGTGGTGGTCGCGCCGCGCGCGTCCAGCCACCCGGCTTTGCGTTTGCAGTCTGAAAAAGTTTTAATCTCCGCACTCATCTCCACCATATATGTGTCCTGCACATAGTTGACGCCGTGTCTCTTGATCCTGTCAAAGTGCACCTTTGCCTCATACCTCTCTATCTCCTTGTCCAGCTCCTTGATCCTATGGATCTGCTGGCGAATGGTGTGGTCCTGGGAAATCACCAAGTGGACCAGCGTCTCCATTTTCTCCATGGAGACTTTGTCTTTGGAGACGTTCGTCTCCTCTCTCTTTTTGTTCATCTTATCCAGCTTCCTGAAGGCCTTCCTCACCACGCGTCTCTGCTTGTCCTGCTGCGAGAGGTTGGCGCCCGCCGCGGCGGTCCAGCCGGCCTTGGCGGACCCCTTCAGCGGCACCCCTCCGAGGCCGGCGGGACAGCTGCTGTCTTTGCTCTGCACAACGCGCGCCTCCGCGCTCCGCGGTCCGTTGTTGGGCAGCGACGCCTCGTTTTTCACTAGGACGAAGCGCACGTTCTCCTGTTCTTCGCCCCAAGCGCTCCACAGGCGGAGGATTTTGGTCTTGTTGGGTAAGATCCTCTCGAAGCCTCTCCATTTCTCCACCACGCAGTAGGACTGCGGGGGACCGGACAGCATGGACGCCGAGGCGCCCTGCTGCACGTTCTGGTCCTCCAGGAGGACTTTGACCACATCGGCGCAGGTGGTTCGTTTGGACACGCCGGAGACCAGCTTCTCCTCCCGGCAGACCCACACGGAGAGTTTCCCCTCCTCCGGTTCCATCCCCGGATCACTTCACGACAAGGTCCGGTGAACTCGATTGAACCCTCTTCACCCAAACAGCCCAAGAAGTCTGGGTGTGAAAGTAACACACACACACACACACACACACACACACACACACACACACGCCTGGCAACTTTTAGGTCATTGGCTTGAAATAATGTCGTCTGCTTCCATGTCCACTGGAGAAGGAAGGTGCGTTAAATGTGCCGTGCGTCCCGCGCGCAGACGTAGACTTTTGCCAAACTGATTGCCGGCGTTTGTAGTGTAGTTCCAGAGTGTTGATCCGCAACTAAATCCATTCATATTATGATGACTTCCTAGTCAAGCCTAGATGTCTGAGTGTATATTATATCACCACCTCATTGTGGTCGGTTCGGTTCTTCTTCTCCCACCTTGCGCGCTCTAGAGAGGAGAGGTTTGTCCTTCCTCCTCGGTAGGCGCACGTTCCTCTGGCCCGGGACAAAACAGAAGAGCGCAATCCCCTGCGAAGAAAGTGACACGCCCCCTTCTCTCTCTCTCTCTCTCTCTCTCTCTCTCTCTCTCTCTCTCTCTCTCTCTCTCTCTCTCTCTCTCTCTCTCTCTCTCTCTCTCTCTCTCTCTCTCTCTCTCTCTCTCTCTCTCTCTCTCTCGCAGCCCTATAATACCCTTAACAACCACCACATTAAAAAGTAAGAAAAGAAAACAACTGATGTAATCAAATGTATTGTATTTCAAATGTACAGCGATGAACAATGTCTGGGTTTACCTTTACAGTGGGGTTTGTGTTTCATCGGGAGGTCATTTGTGATCAAAGCCATTGATACAAGCTTTGTTGCTGAGATTACCTTTTTCTATTTCACATAAAATATATGCATACATTTTCTGTTGATGTTAGCGGAAATACTCATTTTGCATAATTTCAGTTTAATCTCTGGTTAATCTCTCTCTCTCTCTCTCTCTCTCTCTCTCTCTCTCTCTCTCTCTCTCTCTCTCTCTCTCTCTCTCTCTCTCTCTCTCTCTCTCTCTCTCTCTCTCTCTCTCGCTCTAGTAAATTTCGGAGTGCTTTTTATATATACGAATGAATTCAGATTGATTGGAAATCCGGGATAGCTAAACTAAGTTTTGCACGACCAGCAGACCAATAGTGAGTGTATTTAGTATGCATTTACTCAGCTGCTTACATCTGAATACCTACAAGGCCTAAAGACAACTGCTTTGTGGATAATGAAGCTTAGTGGAACTGTGCTATGTATTACAACAAATACATCAGAGGACTACTGCCCTGGACATCCGCCA
This sequence comes from Gadus macrocephalus, assembly GCF_031168955.1. Taxonomy (NCBI): domain Eukaryota; kingdom Metazoa; phylum Chordata; class Actinopteri; order Gadiformes; family Gadidae; genus Gadus; species Gadus macrocephalus. Next base: position 11,130,661 of record NC_082390.1, read on the forward strand.
TATTGCGTTTTTCCTGTAATCTGCACTTTGACCATTTGGTCAAGTTATGGTTGATTTAACATATGCTGTGGGGGAAAGGGATTTAAGTGTGTGTGTGTGTGTGTGTGTGTGTGTGTGTGTGTGTGTGTGTGTGTGTGTGTGTGTGTGTGTGTGTGTGTGTGGTTGTGGGTGTGTGTGTGTGTGTGTGTGTGTGTGTGTGTGTGTGTGTGTGTGTGTGTGTGTGTGTGTGTGTGTGTGTGTGTGTGTGTGTGTGTAAGTCACATGTACATTGTATTACCTTATAATACCCTGTTTCCGGCTGCTTGTTTTTATCCATAAGAGAGAGATTGTTTGTTGTTGATGAAACAGCGAAGGTATAATGGAGCTGAGACGCGGCATTCTCATTCAAAGCGGTTGTCTATATGCCTGTATGCCCGGAGATAACACAAGGAACCTGATTCTGAGCACATTCAGGGGGAACACCCAGACTGTGCATGTCTCGATCTGTGATGTGATCTGTAAAATAGCATTAACGTCACATTTAATGAACAAATATATGCAAATCATCACATGCATACACATGTGCACATACTCACAATCAGAAGATCTAAATAAGGAGAGGTCTATTATGAATGTTTGCCGAGATGTATCTGCTGATTTCCTTCAAAGTGATCACATATGTCTATCAGGCAACGCAGATTTATTTATCAATCACCATTCAAACACAAGGTATTTCATAGTGCTTTACAGAGAAAGAAGTCACACTTTAAAACATTAAAGAGACAATCTTCCACAGAGAATAATAAAGGGGGGACGGCATTGCATCTCGCTTGTATTTCGGTACAGCAGACTTAATATGAATTTGGACAGCATACTTTGGATTCATCTAAAGTGATGTAGGTCATCAAATTTGTAGAGGAAAAATGTATGCAAACCTAGACAGACTCTATTTGATACAATCACACATCTAGATTGACCTTTTCATAATTACCGGTACAGTATTAGTGTTGTGTCTCCACCTGATGGTCATTAAGGAGGTTACAACAACAAGAACAACAACAACAACTCTAGTCTACTCTTTGTTGAGACATACCCTCATACAGAAAATTAATATATCATATTTTCATTCATTCATGCATGTAAGGAGCAGATGTCAGTAATCTCACAGGGGTGACTCTTACGAACGAGACCAATTATTTCAAGCCATGAATGAATTAGAGAGGTTTTTCTAAAAGCAGATGACAAAAAATATATAATTTACCGTTACCCCCAACACGTTTTACTCTATTTAACCACCAATTATAAATTATAAGTGCGGTGATCATCAGCAAGAACTACATATCCCACAATCCCCGCTTCTTGTTGGAGTCCGGAAGCACGTTGTTTACTAGCAACCGTCGCTGAGGACCAAAATAGTTGCTAAGGAGCGTAGCTTGTCTTTTTGAAATGATAAAACATATGTGTTCGACATTTAATTAATGAATGACTACTCGTGACGTGTCTTACTCAACGGTTTATTCGTTATGAAACTTATATGACCATGTTTCACGGGAACGTGTGGAGGGTTCAAAAGCGGCATTGCTAGCATTAACGGTAACACTTGGACGGCGGGGCGTGTTTGAAACGATGCTGAAAGGCTCAATCAATGTGCAGTCTACATGTCAAACCTTCACTGAATTGACATTCAATGTTCGATTCGGTCAGGAGGAAACATGTCTACATTTGCTGACGAGACTGCTGCTGATATGCCCGTGAAGGATATTACCGTAACCCTCTCTCACTTTGCACCTGGGCCCCAAGGTACGCACACCAACATGTTTTTGTGACATTGGAATATGGATGTAATAGAATAAACCTACTAACTGTAATGAGAATATGCCTGTGGTAATAGTCCTGCCACCCCTAGTCCAATGCAAGACTGTGATTGAATGACAATGCAAGTCACTGCCTTGATATCTGAACAGATATTTAGATATGGATGTACCTAGAATTAATATATGTATAGCTAGGTGGTCTTATATATTCTGCATTAAAAATGCAATACAAAATGGGCAGATATTCACTTGTTTTAAGAAGCGTTCTATCATGTGAATACATAAACATGTTTGCATGAAATCGAATGAATGGTACACATGTATTTCCATGTATTATTTTATCTTTGACAGACACCTCCTCGGGCCAAAATGGTAGAGCGCGTCAGGATATTGCTCGGGTGTCGAGGGAGGAGCTGGAGGATAGGTACCTGCGCCTCCATGATGAGAACCTGCTCCTCAAACAGAACAATAACACCCAGGAGGACAAGATCAAAAGGTCTCAATAATCACTGTTCTCATAAAACACGACATGGATATTGATGTTAATGTTCTCCTAATCCCATAATTACATGATGGACTAGGATGTGTCTTTTGAGAACATTTTAATTTCTTAATTTCTTACGATTTGAACCGTAACCATCTACAACAGACATCTACATACTTATATATAAACCAGACATTTCGCAAACAGATCTTTAGGATTTGTGTATTTGTCCATCAGAACCGATAACCTCTTCTGCTTAATTGTGCGCTCCGCAAATGAGCTCGAAAGCGAATCCCTCGGTTTCCAAGCCAGAGAGAGTTTCGGCCTCGATGTGTTTGTTTGTATTGTAATAGACCACTCTGTTCCCTGGTCAGGCTGGCCACCAAGCTGGTGAAGCTGGTGAAGGACCGCCGTCGGCTGGAGCAGCTGGTGACGGGCGCTGGCGCGGGGGGGAACGGGTCCCGCCCCGCGGCCCGCGCACGCGACGTGGAGATGGAAGAGGTGATGGAGGAGCTGCACGAGAAGGTCAGGGGGCTGCAGCTGGAGAACGAGAGGCTGAAGCAGCGGCTCCTGGTGGCCAAGCAGCAGGTGCAGGGGCAGAGCAGGAAGCCGAGCCCCTACGGCCGCGTTCAGTCCCGCGTCGACACGGGCCGCAGGAGGGCCAGGGAGGACTCCCCCAGCCCCTCCCGGCTGCACCAGAGAGGTGAGGCCCCAGGCCGGAGCTCTCTACCCCTATGGTTGTCTTGTCAGACATATATGTCTTGTATTTGAAGGATGAGAAATGGTGTATATATATAACTATATATATATATAACCCAGGTACTTGCCTTTACTGTACGTGTGTGTGTGTGTGTGTGTGTGTGTGTGTGTGTGTGTGTGTGTGTGTGTGTGTGTGTGTGTGTGTGTGTGTGTGTGTGTGTGTGTGTGTGTGTGTGTGTGTGTGTGTGTGTGTGTGTGTGTGTGTGTGTGCGTGCGTGTGCGGCGCACGCGTGTCCTGCAGGTACGAGGAGTGTGGAGGAAGGTGGCAGACCTCCAACGGGCATGCTGCCCCGCTACGGACACTCCCTGCTGGAGGAGGCCAGGGCAGAGATCAGAAACCTGTATGTATTGACGTCGCCATTACACCACTACCATAACGTCAGTTCCAATACGGCATCACCATGACATCATTGCCATTAAGTCAGTACCATCACGTCACAGCCATTGCTTCATTGCAATGACATCAGTTGAGGCACAACGGCGGTTGAGTGATCCTTTACACGTACGGAAGTGCATCACGTCTGATCTGTTTGAGGTCAGCCCTCTACTGGCAGATCCAGCGTGACTCATGGCTGTGCGTTGCGTCCCCAGGGAGAACGTGCTGGAGAGCCAGCGGGGCCAGCTGGAGGAGCTGGAGAGAGACTCCGACCTCCTCGGGGAGCAGCTGAGGAGGAAGGAGGCGGAGCACCACGAGGCCCTGCTTGAGCTCCGGCAGCACCACACGGACGGACAGAGGTCTCCCATACACCGGACACCACAGGATACATTAGGGACCCGTTCATTCACATTAGTTACTGCAGTAATGATCAACAGTATATAGCATTAGCATTGTGGTTAGGGTTAGGATCTTTTATGTGGTTTAGTTCTTGTTAGTTGAAGTTATTTTGGTTAGGCTTAGTAGAAAAGGGTTAACCCTAACCCAATAAAGTTAGTTTACATTGTATTAGTAAACATAAACGCATTAGGAAGTGATAACTAGATTTGTTAACCGTTAATTAACTGTTAGTTAATGCTTATTACTGCATTTACATATATTTATGCTTCATTAATGTGCCCTTACTGTACTAAGGTCAAAGCTCAAGGACTGCACTCTCTTTGGTGAAACTCATAAGAAAATGTTTTAACATATATTAAATATACAAAATGTAAATGATTGCAATGATCATTGATTTCTGGGTGCAGGCCCTGAGCACTTCATAATGGTCATGTATGTTGAGTGTTTACGTCTGAACCTGTGTGTCCCTGTGCAGGTCCACGGTCAGCAGTAACGTGGCCATGATCCGGCTGCAGAAACAGCTGGCTGAGCGGGCCAGTGCTCTCACCGTGCTGGAGGGCAGGTTCCTCCAGCTGCAGGAGGTCAGAGATACACCAAATAGTCCTTCTGTCTGTTGTTAACATTATATATTTGTTTGGCAGGAGGATAGTAAAACCTTTTGGATGTATTTAATTATTTAAAAACTTTGGATTGGCAAATGTTGTCCCTGCAGTCACATTTAAAGTTGAACAAAACAAACATTTAATGTAGGAATAAACGGAATGCAGTTGGTTTCATAGTAGGTCAAAGATTGATCCTGGTCCTTAAGTTTTAAAAATGTAGGATACGCCTGAGTTACCTGTTACTGTCGTTTTGGGTTACCAGGTAATCCCCCCCTCCCAACCTTGACTGTATGTGGAATGGTAAGAGCAAAGAGCAAAGAGCAAAGGATTAACAGCAGTATAGCCTCACCCTTAAATTAAAAAAAGTTTTTACCGTCGGTGAGAACACGTTTCTGAAACCCGTTCCTGAGAATACGTGAGAACAAGATAGTGGGGTTGGGACTAGCTCAAACAGGGGGGAGTAAACCAGGGTACGGGTGAGTAGGTCCTGAATCATGTGTGTGAATGCTGCTGCTGCTCCTAGGGGCAGAAGGCCATGAAGGCCAGCCACCAGGCTCTGATGGACAAGGTGGAGGAGGTGACGGGCCAGCTGAAGCAGGAGAGGCAGAAGAGTCTGGGACTGGAGAACCAGCTGCACAGCATGAACTTCTCTCAGATCAGAACCGAGGAGGTGACTGTATACCCACGGCACACGTCATCAAGAGTGATTCTAACCCATCCACACGCTCCACATCGTCATCAGCGGACAGCGCAGGCAAAACGGTTTGGATTGACATGAATAACGTCTCTTAATAAACCTGATAAACCTTTAGAGGTTGATGCCAGACATGCACTGTGCAATCAATCCAAAGCATTGGCCATTTTGTAGCAATTCTCTGACAAGGTCGGATAGATGTGTCCACCGTCCTGAACTATCCTTAAGGACGCACAAAAAAAAAGACAAAAAAGAAAAAAGACAGACCAATACAAATTTAAAGATTTCTCGCCTATATCTTTTTTATATTGGTAATAAACATTTTAGTTTCTACGCTGCAATCAATAAATCTCTTTTTGGCACATGGAAACAAAAACCAATACTCAATGGCATCAAAGGCCGACACTGTACTGGCTCCTTCCACGTTGCTTAAACAAAACGATAACGCCGTGGAAACGGGCTTGTAACTCTGTTCTCACGACAGAAATGTAAGGCATGCTAGGAAGCGTTTCACACCCGTCAAGTCACATGTGGTTTTCTGTCTTATACGATCCATTAAAACGTCATCCAATTCACTTACATTTTTGATACTGAGCCAAAAATGCTGTGCATGCCCAGTCTTAAAAATGTTTTACAAAGACACAGGACTTGCTCAATGGAAGCATTCACACAACAGACCAAATACTATGTCTAGTCAGTAACACAAAACCTGTGAAAAGAAGAGGCTTGTGTTTCAGAAAAGACTTTAATTGCTGTGTACCACATGTATTCTACATTTTTATCTTTCTCGGAAGATTAAGCAGCATTACGGAATCAGGATGGGCTAAAAAAGATAGGGTGATAAAAAGGTCATGAACTGTTTGTTATTTTGAATCCTTGTGTGATCAAGCGTCTCCATATTTATCTGTGTTATAAATGTTTGAATGTCTGTGATCAGTTCCACGTTCGGATCAGCGATCTGGAGAAGGAGAGGGACCTGCTGAAGGACAACTGTGATAAACTGGTCAACAGGTGAGCTGCCCACGGTACGATGACGACCTTCATCGTCCTCAGTGTTTCATCATCATCATCATCATCATCATCATCATCATCATCATCATCCTTATCATAGTTGGGGTCCAACTGTAAAAGTTGTGTGTGTTTGTGGTTGCGCGCAGTGCATTTGATGTATCCCAGGAGCAGAAGTGGCGCTTACAGGAGCAGCAATTGCGAGTTCAGATCGGACAGCTAGAGACGGCGCTGAAGGCCGACCTCACAGACAAGAACCAAATCCTGGACAAGATCAAGGACGAGAGAGGTAGGTGGAGAGCTATGGGCCACGGGTAGACAACTAGAGGGGTAGGAGAGGGCTGAGATGGGAAGGCCGAGGGAGACCGCTCTGGATGTTTTCCTCCATTCCTAATATAGAAGGAAAGGAATTACACGATGAGATTGGTACATTATCTTTATATCACAAAGCCATGAATGCTCTGCATTTTGTGATTGTGATTTGAACTGAAGTTACATGCGCAGTGTTTCCCCTATATGCACCTAGCAGCGGTGGTACGCCGCTGCTGAAATATGACCGCCGCTGCTGAAATTCTTTTTTTTAACAAGAGGAGAGGAGAGCTTGATATTAACGGAGGAACTTCCGCAGATTCTGAGTTTGCGGTTCAATAGATCATCAGTGAAACATCGTTGCGACACAATTGAGTGTAGTGACCCAGAGAACCAGCTACAACATAGTTTTCATCCAAACGAGCCGTCTTTAGCGAACGGTGAATTGCATTGGCTTCTACGAGCAGTCGGCTTTCAGCCGCGAGCTTAGGGACCGTCTGCAAAGTGCAAAACTGAAAACGACCACAATGGTAAAATTTCAATAGCGTCGCCATTATTGACTCTAGAGCCCCAAAACTTGTTCCATAGAGGCATGGCCTCTTCATCGTCCTACTACATCCTTTAGTTTTGAAAAATTATTCTCATATTTTTTAAGATTTTTTATTTAGGAACAATTTCAATAGCGTTGCCATTATTGACTCTAGATCCCTAAAACGTTTTCCATATGCATGGGCTCTTTATGGTCTTACTGCAACCTTATGTTTTGAAAAATATATCTCTTATTTTTAAGAAATTTCTTTTTAGCAAAAATTTAGCTACATTTTCAGTACCGTCACCATTATTGACTCTAGAGCCCCAAAACTTGTTCAATAGAGGCATGGCCTATTTATGCTCCTACTACAACCTTTGTGATGGGGAGAGGGGAGGGAGTGGGAAGATGCATCGGTTTGAGTCACAGACCTTTTCGATTGTTGTAGTATTTGGGTTATGGGATTTTAATGTATAGGGTGGTTGTTGATATAAAATATTTGTTGTTAAATAAATGTAAATAATGGTTTTAAAGATTATACTTGTAATATGTTCAATCTCTCCTTATTTCCACTGCTCATTACTGTGCACAAATGTACTGTATGTATGTTGCCAGCAGACACATAGAAACCTCCTGGCAGGTTACGTTTTGCGAGCACACAAAAAAAATTGCGGGCGAAAAACATAACATTTCACCTCCGCTGCTGCAACTCCATCCTAGGGGAAACACTGATGCGCGTCTATATAATTCTGTTTTGACTTAGTACAGGTACTAGTCTGTTTTTATTTATTTATTTTCTTTCAGATGTAAATGACAGGTTGACTGAAGAAAAGAAGCGTCTTCAGATCCAGTTCCTGGAGCAGAAGCAGCAGTTGGAGGAACTGAACGAGCGTCTCAAGTTTTACACCAAGGTTCCTCCCACTCCCAAAACACCCTTTCTTCAAGAGACATGAAGTGCCCTCCAGAAGGACCAAAATAACATGCGTCTGTGCGTTGTCATCCTGTAGGAGAGTGAATTAGGTGGGGGCGAACTCTCAGAGGCCCTGATACTCATAAGGGTAAGCAACCATTTGGAGATGTGAATCTCACGAATGCCTACGTAAATGGAGGCATGAAGTTATTTATAGGGAAATATTGAGTTATGTGTACCCTACATTAGAACTTAAACCTAAGTTGACAGAAATATTCTCAGTTTGAATCCTCAGATCAAACTGTATTCACTGCACAGTGATAATCGTTAAGATAACGATTAATTAAGATAATCGGTCTTCGGCCAGTAGATGGTGCTGTTCCTTCCTTTTCTGTTTTACACTGTGGTTAGACCACATGTCAAAACACTTGCCTTGCTTCTATTTGTCTCAGGCCCGTAAAGCCCGTCAGAGCGGTGACCTGAGCTTCCTGGAGCAGGTGGAGGAGGAGGAGAGGGGCGGGGGGCCCCAGAGCTCGGTCTGGGACCTGCGGGCCGCACACGCCGAGACCATCCAGGAGCTGGAGAAGACCAGGGGACTGCTGCTCATCCAGAACCAGATCAACAAGGACTACCAGGTACGGCTGACCGTCAGAGGGAGTGGAATCAAAGGAATCGCCAATGTATGCACATCCTGCTTCTGACATTTCCATTTAAAGAATTACAAATCTTCTACATTATGATAATAACAATGATGTAATACAAGGAAGTTCAATACATTTAAAATGTTCAAAGTTTTATCAAAAGGAGATCCACAAGAAATGCTGCTACTGATAACAAATGCAGAAATTGTAACATGAAAGGTTGTGACATGAAAGTTCAACAATAAAGTTTGTTGTCCTCCCTCAGGGAGAGCTGGACGCACTCACGAGGAAGATGGAGAGTGACAAGATGGAGTACGAAGTGAGGCTGGAACATTTGGCCAAACTACTGGACGGCAGGGCTGCTAAGGTCAAAAAGCTGGAAGGTAATTGTTTCTGACTTCAGACACATTTTTTTCTTTTTTTTAGAGGTTTATTTTGGTTCCCAGGAAAACCCAGGCTATATAACGTTTGACACGAACATTCTGCTTTGCATGTCTCTTTGATCTCTTATTCTAAAAAACATCTTGAGGCGTCAGCGTGTGCCTGGTTCAACAGGTTTCAAGTTTCAAAAGCTTCTTTGAAGAGTTGGCACTTTGACCATGTAGCGTACATAATCATGCCTTCCTTAATTTTGTCTCTTATTATATCTATTAACACTTTTTGGTTTTCCTTCCATTGTCAATCTGTAGTCCAGCTCAAAGACATCGCCTACGGCACCAAACCCTACGTCTTCAAACCCGACGCCGCCGCCGCCGACCCACTCGGGGGGGAGGAACCGGAGGTCCGCCTGGAGCGCGGGGAGAACGTCCTGGAGCTCCACGTGGGGCGCGCCACCCTCTCCTCCTCGGCCCTGGAGTCCCTGGGCGACCGCCGGCAGCCCCCCGCCTTGTTCTGCACCTACGCCTTCTACGACTCGGAGCTGCACGCCACGCCGGTGGTGGACGGCCGCGCCGGGCCCGACTTCAACTTCACCTCGCGCTACGTGGTGCGCATGGACGACTTCTTCATGGAGTACCTCCACACGTCCTCGCTGAGCGTGGAGCTGCACCGGGCCGAGGGGCTGGCCTTCAGGACGCTGGCTGTCGGGACGCTGCGGTTGCGGCAGCTGGTGGAAGAGGACGGCAAGGCCAGCGGGACGCTGCAGCTGGTCGGTGGGTGGCCCCGGGGCGCAGGGTTAGCTACAGATAGCTACAGTGTGAGCTACAGTGTTAGCTACAGATAGCTACAGTGTGAGCTACAGTGTGAGCTACAGATAGCTACAGTGTTAGCTACAGATGCGCGGATACAGAGGGTTTGATGGATCCTGGAGGAAATAATGTCATTTTAGAGTGCATACGCAAATTAGAACTCCCCTGAGGGAACGGAATTAAGCGAGGTTGGAATAGATGTTCACGTGAAACACATCTGAAGGGTTGTCTGGTTACACAGGAGGAATATATACATTCTGCAACTGTTTTCTTGAATTTCGAGGAGAAAGTAGGCAAATCAAGGCAATGTTTCAGACATGCCCATTCCCTAACCCCTAACCCCACTGCTTCAGATTTTTTGACAACGGGTGACGTCCGAGCTAAGCCCGTGACTTGACAACACTTCCGCGAGAGATTCAGTCTGGACGACACCCTGTCTCTCGTCAATCTGGATTGAATATTGCGTACAGCAGCTCCAGAGGTGTTTTTCACAATGGTTGTCTACATCCCTCGTACGACCTTTCCTGCCTGTTTGGACTGAGAAAACCTCTATTTTTACAGAGCAATCTCACAAACGGTTTCCGTTTCAGTCGATTATATCAGTTTTGCAATTTGAGGAAAGATTCAAAACACTTGTAAACTCTCTCTCTCTTCTCCCTCTCTCTTTATTTCCCTCCCTCCCGCCCTTCCCCCCTCCCCCTC